>NC_056725.1:490845689-491190689 GCF_019279795.1 Protopterus annectens | reverse complement strand
AATTTAGTTCTTGTAGCCAAGCCCTGTAAAGATTGATGTGACCAGGATGTAGCTGTACACGGACCAGTAGGTTGTGCAAGCCTGATAACACATGGGTTGACACAACGTACAACATGTGTCCTGACACGGAGAGATTGGGCAGTGTGCAGGGGTGTGTTTATACTCCACCTGTGCTCACAGTAAGGATGAGTGCTGTAGAGGAGTGGCAGGTAGGGGAACTATGGGTATGCCATTATGGGCCTAGGCGTGCAGGTGTTAGCTGGCAGAGCTGTATTAGGACCGCCCTGTGGATGTAAGTAATATTCCGATGTGGGCATAGCAGATACCCATACCTCCCA
Organism: Protopterus annectens; assembly: GCF_019279795.1. Lineage (NCBI taxonomy): Eukaryota > Metazoa > Chordata > Ceratodontiformes > Protopteridae > Protopterus > Protopterus annectens. The sequence goes on along the minus strand of NC_056725.1, from coordinate 491,190,351 downwards.
AACCTTAAGAGCACATCTACTGGATAGTCCGTAAACCATTGGGGGAACACATAGGGACCGTATCATTGAACTGTCCCTGATTACCAGGGACGTCCGTGATTACGCATCAGAATCTAACTCAGTCCCAACTAAACCCTCCTAGAACTAATGATATTAGGAGGAAAGGTGGCAGAATGCACATAATGAATAATGACATGTAAGAGTCATAAACAGCATGTACCTCATACAATGTGTATGAATACATATGTGCTCTGGGTCTGTCAATGTGTCAGGTTAATAGCACCAAACTTCTAAATGTGTCCCTAAGGTTGTTATGCAGTGTCCCTGATTTGGTGTTCATTCTTCCCCATTCGTATGAGAGGTCTGCTAGTGAGAGAAAGCGCATGTTCCACCGACTACTTTAGAAAGATGATAGAATAATGAGGTTGGGGATACCACCTGTCCACGTTTGCGAGGGACACTCTCCTTTGGGCAGTTGTGTCCTGCAAAATAATTGTAATTTTGGCAACTGTCCTGTGATTTAGGACAAAGATTTCCTCTATTGTCTGTAGTAGTTGCATAAAACAATTGTTTTGTATCTGAAACACCTAAATGTTATAAGAAACAGTATAAGCAAGTATAATGCTACAAGAATAACCTTTTATTTAGGCAAAACAGTGAAGTACTCTCCTTTGTACTGGCTGTGGGTATGTTTTGCCCTGCAAAATCTGATGTCTCTACATAAAGGTCCTATAGAGTTGCCACATTTTCAAATGCCCAAAGTGGGACATGTTCTGTAGAAATGTTAGATATTCCAGGACAAAACATACCTACAGCCGTGCATAGTACAGAATATTACTTATTTGCACAAATAAAAGCTTATTCTAGTAACATTTGAATTGCTTATGCTACTTCACATAACATATGGAAGTTTCATATATAAAATAACTGTTTTATGCAACTATTAAAGAAACTTAAGATATAATATTGTCCTGTAATCTCAGGACATTTGCTATGTCTTGATTATTTTTGCAGGACACAACTGCCTAAAGAGGGACTGTCCCTCACAAAGTAGGACAGGTGTTAACCCTAAAGTCCCACCTTGGCCAATTGAAAAGGTGGCAAACCTATAATAGTTATGCGGTAGCATGACACGACCGATGGATGTGGCTCCCAAAACCCAATTACTTGTCTGTATTGAAGAGTCTTGGTTCCCATGTATCAGCCAGATGGGAGCGGATTGTATGAGGAACACACAAATAATATGATTAATTCACTGGACAAGCCTCTGATTCCATACAGTCGAATGCCATGCTGTTGCCTAATGGGCAGCCATTCCCGATACTGTAGTCATGTAGTCCGATGTAATAGGCATCACAAGGTAATATTGTGGTCCTCGCTCCCACCCAAGGGTGTGAGTGACAGATGCAAGCACCAATGGTGTATTTGCAAGTGCGGGAGTGAGCGGGTGTAAGCATGTTTGGCTACCAGTATGCGAGTATTGCACTGGTAAAGCAATGTACAGGCTAAACGAGTTTAAGAAGGTGTAACCAGAGGTCAGCAGTGCTTAACACCATGCAAACCCACGCACACCCACTCCCAACTGCTTTAATGTGCCTTACTCACTCCATATCCAATGGCCTTGTTCTGCCCTGCAACCAAATAAACGTCCTCTGCAAGGGTCGGAACCAGAACCCTGCACACACAGCTAATGTGAATTACCTGGTCCTGCTTCCAGGGGGGGCATGCTCCATCCTCAGTGGTGGTACCACCAGAAGGTGGTGAAGAGCCAACAGAGGTTGATGTCCAAGGCTGGGCCCCAGATGTGCTAGTGCCCGGTGCATGGTCAGCTGACGTGGGACAGGAGGTTCTGCAGGGACCTCCCAAACCATTCAGCCTATGGTGTTGTAGTTTAAACCCACATATGGCTTAGTGATAGACAACAGCATACAGGATTACCTACAACAGTATGCATAGATATCACCATCAACCCAACACAACAGATGGTATACATTTGCAGAGGGAGCACAACACATGCATATATACTGCATGCTATCTGTGCAATGTGTAGTAGATGTGTGACCGCAGCTATGAACAGTTGCCCATTATTGGCTTGTCACTGGTAACCCCAGACAGTGTCTGTCATACCACTGTTTCATGTGACACATGTCCAGTCAGGGATGCGATGGCAGTAACACATCCCTATCATCATGTACTATCTGCAATCCTCACACTATCCTTCTGCTGTGCACAGATGTGTGTTCAGTGTGTAACATAGGAAACAAATGGTTGCACATACTGACCAGTTCTCAGATGGCCCTAGAGATGGGGGTCCTTCACGAACAGAGTACTGTCATGTCTGTATTAAAACATGCAGAATAGCCATTACCACACACATGTTAAACAGGCAGTAGTCTCAATGCAGCATAGCTACACTTACATGCTGTAGTCATGTGTGGCACATCACCCTCCTGTCTTTAGGCTATTTCCCACTGTGTATGATGTTTGAGGTACATACAGCTATCATCTGTGATGCCATGTCAGAACACCACATCCAGGTACCACTCACAGTGACTGTCATGGTCAAATACCAACATGTTTTCCCTAGATAGTGTACTGTGTTTATCATGCAAATGGCTATGGGAAAACCATCACAGCTGTTCCACATGCAATCAGCTAGAGGACTGCAATAGGTGCAGAGGCCATCACCTGACTATGTCCATCACTTCAATACACATGCTGCTGCTGAGCAGGTGTACACCTTCACATCCACCAGAGAGTGTGTGGGTGGGACAGGCAAAGTACACCAGGGAAGGGCTTGGAGACTTAACCCTAAGCATCGTCTGCCAGATGCCTAAAATTACAGGGGTCAAACCCCTGACTGACTACTCATTACTATTACATGTGCATGACTTTACTACATGTGCCACAAAGGCACATGTTGCTGTGCTGTAAGAACATAAATGTGTGTAGGTGAGTGACATCTGCAACAGAGATATAGTAGACATACATTAGGTGTGGCACACATGGCTGTCCACGTGATTGGATGCCATTGTCACCACAACCACACTCTCTAATGGACAAGCATTGACACTCTTTGCCAGGGCCACAAATACACAATCTAACTACTTAGTTTGCCACACTGCAGTAATGCACAGGACTACATGCACCACAGGGGCTATCTGGAGGTTCTATGGGCTAGGGAATATGAAAGTGTTTGACATCTGTTGGTATGCCAGTGAGGGTTATACTGGGAGTGACTGTGGTTGGGAGCATCATAACCCACACGCAGGCACAAGGTGCCAGTACTGGCATGCATGTATGCATTGCTTCTTGGGTGTGTAGTGGTTGGCTGTGCAAGATGGCTGTACAAGGCTGGGTGAGGGGTAATCCTTGGCATCGCATCACCTGACAATGGTGTGCAGTGCAGAGATGTAGTGTCTGCAATGTCCCACACAGATGGGTACTGCATGATCTGCCCTGACATCCTGGTTAACAATGTGTATGGCCATAACTTTGCAATGCATGTCATGTCTGTGTTTGATAGTCCTTCACATGGACATTGCCTGGGATGTGCATGTCCCACAATACTGTACAGTGACATGTACAGGTGTACCTGGTTTGGCAGGCACATATTGTGTACACAGCCTGTTATCCCCCGATATGCCAATATTGGCCTGGTGTGGCAAAACCTGCTTATAGTGAGCAGGTCAACCCTGCACCTGCATTGATAGTATGATACAGGTATTCCATGGTGTCAGTGGCATGGGTCCATACAGGGCACATGTGTACAGCATTGTATGGCCTCTGTGGATCACATTTGATGGCACCACATATGTTGCAGGCATCCAGTGTGGAACATAGTGAAGGCACAATGTCTGCATATATGTGCCTATTGTACCGCTGTACAGGGCGCCATGTCCTCTGCAGGCCACTGCATTCACACCATGCCTACTATCTGTCATCAGTGTGCATGGTACTAGCAACATAGCGGGATATCCTAGGCAAGTGTGTTTGTGCATGGCACATGGGTGCGGGACATATACCGGGTACTAGTATGATTGCATACTTTGTTCACCAGGCCTTTTGCCAGATGTAGGGGTATGACTTTCCAACACAGTCCCATGGCTGAATGACAGCTGTACTCCTTGTGAGGTGGCCAATTTGTCATATGATGGACACCATACAGGAAAACTACAAAATTTGCTCTCCAACATGTCCAATGGTAAGACACTCACAGCCACCTCTACACAGGCTCTGACAGACAAACACACACTTGCCATGTCCTGTATACAAACCTCTACCTATCGTATCATACTGCAGCAATACACTTTTAGGGCATGTGCTACAGTGAATACTGAGTTGTAGCATGCCTACAGGTGTATACCTAGGTGGGTGACAACAGCAGGAATGACAAAGGTAGTCATGTGATTTGTACAGAGAGTGCATACTCTACAAAGCACTGTACTTGTCTCACACAGGCAGACACAGACACACACACACACGGCATGTCTGGGATTAGAACACAGACCTAAGTACTTTAGTATACTACAGCATTATGCAGTTACAGAATGCGCTACCCAGATTACTGGGTTACAGTACTCCCAGAGGTGTATTTGTAGGTGGGTAACATCATCAGCCTTGCCAAAGGTGGGTATAGGAATGGTATGGAGTGTGAGCAGTCTAAAAGCATTATTCAGTCTTTAGGCAGATAGGGACAAACACACACACTTGGCAAGTCTAGGATTAGAACACCGACCTAACTATTTTATTACACTACAGCATTATGCAGTTACAGAACACGCTACTGAGATTACTGGGACACAGCCCTCCCAGAGGTGTATTTGTAGGTGGGTGACATCATCAGCCTTGCCAAAGGTGGGTATAGGAATTGTATGGAGTGTGAGCAGTCTAAAAGCATTATTCAGTCCTCAGGAAGATGGGGCCAAACACACACACACATACACTTGGCAAGTCTGGGATACGAACACTGACCTAACTACTTTATTACACTACAGCATTACGCAGTTACAGAATGCACTACCGAGATTACTGGGACACAGCACTCCCAGAGGTGTATTTGTAGGTGGGTGACATCATCAGCCTTGCCAAAGGTGGGTATAGGTATTGTATGGAGTGTGAGCAGTCTAAAAGCTTTATTCAGTCCTCAGGCAGACGGGGACAAAAACACACATACACTTGGCAAGTCTGGGATTAGAACACCAATCTAACTACTTTATTACACTACAGCATACAGAATCAGAGATTACTGGAACAGAGCACTCCCAGAGGTGTATTTGTAGGTGGGTGAACACACACACACACACACACACACACACACACACACACACACACACACACATACACACACACACACACACACACACACACACACACACACATACACACTTGACAAGTTTGGGATTAGAACACAGACCGACCTACTTTATTACACTACAGCATTACACAGTTACAGAATGTGCTACTGAGATTACTGGGACACAGCACTCCCAGAGATGTATTTGTAGGTGGGTGACATCATCAGCCTTGCCAAAGGTGGGTATAAGAATTGTATGGAGTGTGAGCAGTCTAAAAGCATTATTCAGTCCTCAGGCAGATAGGGACAAACACACACACACACACACACACACACACACACACACACACACACACACACACACACACACACACACACATGGTGGGAACGGAACACCTCCCTGTCTACATATCACTATTACAATACTACATAGTTACGGGTTGCGCCACACAGACTACACATTTCAAGGCTGTCATTATGACCTTCTAGGAATGCGGACATCAACAGGGATGCTGGCAGTTAAGATGTACATACCTGTGAACCTGTGTGTTTAAAGTAGGAATCCACCTGACCTGGAGTATGCCCATCTGTGGAATGGACAACTACTGTCACTATACAGGGTTACAATGGCCATGTCCATACACAAGAGGCACATAACCGACACAAGGTGCCACTGGGCATGCTCACACACTTAGCAGCACAGAGCTGTCTGGGATGCACTCTGATTCTAAACACGGAAGGCCACAGTGGCCATGCTATTATAGTTAGATGTAAAGAACACATTGTAATGGGCTGTGGTGTTAGTAGTTGTCATTGTTAGCAGAAACACTGTTCTACATATATCTGACACCGGTCTTTTACACAATATCTGCTGCTGTCCGTCACCTTAGATGTACCATCCTATACCAAGCACAATACCACCACTCGCAGTGATGTCTTGCTACGAGTGGAAACTGCTTGACCAACACAATGAGCCTTGCTAGGAGTGGCAACTGCTTGACCAACACAATAAACCAATATCCTGCTGTAAGTATGAGGTTGTCCAGTGTTTGTCATTCTGGGATGACATGACAGGCCTTTGACACATATCACATGCATCCATGATTCAAGGGAGTGGGGATAATACCCAAGTCACATCCGCCCATATAGTGCCATTCCAAGGCAAATGTCCTAAACACAGGATAAGACCCTGACACCTAGAGGACAACTGCATTGTATGATTATGCTAACCAGTGCTAGATGTATAGTGTCCATAATCACAGCTGCTCACTGTAGATCCAACAATGGGGAGTACTGACATCTGTGCAGTGAGGAACACCTGGCTGAAGGCTCTGTAGTGCACAATAGCACTACCACCATATACCTCAGAACCAGACATGTGGGCCATAACACAGGTACAGCCTGCTCCAGGTGGTGGTGTCCCCACATACATAGAGGCCACTCACATGTACTGACCGGTACCCCCATGAAAGGCATCACAGATGAGTCAGGTGCAGGACACAGTGTCAAATGCTGTATTCTAGGATGTAAACCTCAGACACCACCATGCCCTCAGACCACCAACACACATCTATACATGTTGTAGGACATATAAGAGTACACCACCATGTGACTCTTGACCAGTGGACTGTACCAAGATCTACATCAACTGTAGAGAGTACCCATGTACTGACACAGTTGCATCATGGGTTATGCAATGCAATGATACCACTGTCTGTAACCAGGTCAGCTGTACACATACTAGGGGCCCTCAGTTATTTACAGCATTAGCAGATGACTGTTGCTGTACACCAGTACACACCCTCAGGTTTGGATATGACATACATGTACCTGCCCTGGATATGTACATGCCACACACACACAACATGCATGTAAATAGCATAGCTGTTGTTGCCCTTTGTGCAGACAGGTGGCTACAGCCATTACACACATGCACATGGAATGTAGGTCCATGGCTGCTGAATGCTAACAGTACATAAGGTGTGATATCAGTGTTGACAGAGGAAACATTCCCTCTGTACCAGTCACCCATTACACCTATTATATCATACAACAGTCCATGTGTCATGTATGTCATTACACATGTCCACCAATTGCAATGCCTACAAACATGCCCAAATGACAGGATTGTAGGACCTACACACATGTACATGTAGTGTTGTGCATTCAGATACCATGTGTGTGCAGTTGCTGATGTATGCAGGTGACGTGTATCTTAGTACATCATGCAGTTGCAATGCACCCTCAACATTGCCAACTGTATATGGTGATATGCTGAATATATGGAAAGATGTACCTCAGGTATGGACAGATGTGCGGAAATAACTAAGTGGTGGGGCATCTTTGCAGATGGATGTTTGCTGAGGACAGCTCACAGGTGTGTCACAAGTGGTCCTACAATAACCTGTGTAACCGGTAAGCAATGGTTTTGTTAATTGAAGGACATAACACACAACATAGACAGTGGTCAGGGTGACACCGAAGGTAAATCACTTGACACATGTAACAGTTAAGACCTCCCCTGTGCCTATATCAGCACTGTTGCCAAAGGAAGTGTCAGTACACTTTGTAACGAGTGCAATACTGCTGTAAGTCTGTCATACATATCATGAGCTAGGCAGGTGTTTGATTTACAGTACTGGCATGTGTGGTTGCGTGTGTGTCCATATATGTCATGTATGGTGGGGAATACATCTCAATTGTTACTCATACTCCTGTACACTAGTGTAGACATCTGTACAGACTACAATGTAAAAAGCAGGACATAGGCAGGGGCGTGTATCTCACACATGTGAGGTATCTGTATGTGCATGACATAGGTGTATTCAGTAGTGAATGCAACAGTGTGTGTATATGTGTGTGTGTGTGTGTGTGTGTGTGTGTGTGTGTGTGTGTGTGTGTGTGTATGGCTGTCTGGTGCCTGCAGTGAGGATGTATGTTACCATACTGAAGTGATAAGACCCCCCCATCCAGGCAATGCAATCTACTATCAGTGTTGACGACCCTGATCTTGGGCCATACTGACTACCTGTACATGTGTATTCTCTGTGGCACGTCATGTAGGTGCACAGTACTGTAATAATGATTTGCACATAGGCAGGGGTCATCACCTCAACAGTAGCAGCTGTGTGTGAGTGTGTGTTACTGTGTCGGTGAATCTGTGAGTGTGTGGGTGTGTTACTGTGTCACTGAATACATGTGTGTCAATACCTGAGTGTGTGGGTGCAGTTGTGTGTTGGCATCCTGTCATGGGAACATGTATTACTGCTTCCCAATGAGGCATCACACTTCCCACTGGCCTCTACCCTTGTAATCAGCTAGACCGTTTTCTTACCTCACCACTCCATGTAACTGTACCTGTGATGTCACCCAGTATGGATGTCACATCTGTAGCCACAGTAGCTTAATATACAGCTATCATGCTCTTGGATCAGTAGACGTGTTTGGAACGTGGGACATTCTCACTGTTATGTGGCAGCTATATGGTGCATGCTGGTATATTCATACATACCTGTGAGTAGTCCACATTGACATATGGGACACTAACTAGGTGTAGCTTAATATACAGCTATCATGCTCTTGGATCAGTAGACATGTTTGGAACGTGGGACATTCTCACTGTTATGTGGCAGCTACATGGTGCATGCTGGTATATTCATACATACCTGTGAGTAGTCCACATTGACATATGGGACACTAACTGCAGACACTGACATCCACAGGCACTTGCAATTAGACCTGAAGGAGGAAAGCAGAACATCATGACCAACATGTAGTTACTGTTGTTACACAAAACACATACTGTTAACAGTACAAAATGCATTGTAAACCTGTAGTGCATGGTATATCTGTTGCCTGTCAACAGTACTCAACAATTGTAAACTACATTTATCTTCCTAGTCTGTTCCACCTGTGCATCAGACCATATGAGCATGTCCCTGCACCGATGGTGTGGATGTCAGGGATGCAGCACAGGCATCATCATATGCACAGGGTGATAATGTTTGACAGATGCCTAGGCTGCACCATTGGATGACATCATGTGTGTGGGTTAGGGCTTTTGATCTAATTGGGCATGTGTGGATGTTATGCATGTGTGTGTGTTGCGGTGCCCTACATATGTTTCCGGTGTGTGTGTGTGTGTATGTATTTACACAGTTCTGGTATGTGTCCGGCCTACACAGGGGTATTATTGACAGCTGCAGACTGTACAGGCCAGGTTTCACAGTTCATGGTGTCCGTCACGGACATGTGACCTGTGCCTGCCAGGGGTTGCACGGGCACTACCAGGCAGAGGTACAGATTGGGTACTGTCTGATGACACTTGTCCACTGGAACCGTGTACCTGTTGGGACCATCCAGGGCCACGTGCATGTGGCCTGCTGTGTCATTGTGTGGACAGTACAGCACCAGCTGCACTGCTGCTGCTACCGTCACTGTGGGAGCGGACATGTGAGATATCTCATTCACGTAGACCTGAAACAGGTGATGTAGCAGGCCTATGTCCATGTGCCCGATGCCTCACTCCTACCAGATGTTCCAACACAGACAGCTCATGCTCGTGGATTGTCATGCCATGGTCAAGGACTTCAACCATGTCACCCAACCATCTATCCAAAGCTTCAGCAATCTGTTGTTGAGCATTTACCATTGCCTGGATGCTGTTGTTTAAAGAACAGACAGCAGCCCTTTGAAGCCTCTGATCTTCTCTGTTGTGCCATTCAGCATGTGCCTGTGCCTCCATTACAACCTGAAACATGCATCTGGTGACACCAGCTGCTGCGCTCTGTCTTGCAGGGGCATGTTGGCCAGAGGTCATCCTACGAGCAGCACTGGCCATGTGCCTGTGTGGGGCATCACCAGTCAGTTGGCTGACACCATGGTGTGCAGGCACACCTTCCATAGCCCCCACACTTTCCTCTTACAAGCTACCACATGACAACTGTCCTTCCTCTATGGCCACTGGTGATGGGGTATGTGTAGGCATGGGATCTGTGTGCAGGGATGAGGCGCATATAGGTGGAATGGCAACCAATGGCACAGATTCAGCCCCTGACAACCCTCCCTGTGCCTCAATCATACGTTCATCATCACTGCTAGAATCTGTGGGGACACTAACATCAGATGGACCGCAGGTGGGCAATGCACCTACATCACATGTGAGGGGCAGACAAGAACTATATATTACATTCTATACAACAGACTCACAGACGGACACACACACAGACACACACACACACAGACACACAGACACTCACAGACATACACACTATGGCACCCAACATGCATGTGATATGACAGAAGGCATGCAACATGCATGTGATACAGCAGACGGCATGCAGCACAGACAATAATAGTGGTAGTTATCATACATCCCTGGGTTGCACAACAACATGTATGTGTCATAGCAGAAGGCATGCAAATTATGCAATCATAGTAGTAGTTAGCATACATCCCTGTGTTACACCATGTAGACCAGCACAAGTTAACAGTACACCTGCCTAATGTGTGGCATATGACCTTGACAATCACATATAGTATGACAAGTGATCTGCTGACGTGTGCAATGACATGCATACATGTTTAACACAATGGTGTCCTGTCAAATATACAGTGGGGTAATGGTGTCCCAATGCAGTGTTGTCTGTCCACCCTACAGATATACTGCACATTTAGCTGATTTGCATGGCCATTGCAGGGAATCATGAGGCGTCTCTATTGCTATACAGTGTGAGTTACAGACACAGTTCATAGCCATGACTGTGTTCAGATACAATACATATATACTGTGGAATGTGACCCACATCACTGAGGTGTATGCACACTAAACCATGATGTGGAATGTATGACACAGGTCACTGAAGTGTATACGGATGACACCCCTGCACATCTGTAACCATATTGCTGATGCCTGGCAACTATGGCTAGACATGGTGAACTCGTCAGTACACTGTGTCCCACATGACATCTGTGTACCACACACACACACACACACACACACACACACACACACACACACACACACACACACACACACACACACACACACACAAGGAGCAAGTATGACATTGATGTCCGACACCAGCAAGGGGAATGTACTGTATCTGTGGGCTGATGTGGATACTGTACAGGTGACTGCTGTCATGTTGTGACACACTCAAGATGTTCACCACATCTTATGTGGTGGATTGATATCACACCTACACAAGATGTGCACAGGCCTGTAGGATGTCTAGTGTTCCAAATCTGCAATATAACCATTACACAAAGGCCATAGTTGGACCATGTGTAGCCATTGTATGACAAGGTGTACACACAAGAACATCACGTGTACTGTGTGTGCTGCTTCATGCCTCTGGCCATCCTCCATGGCTGTGTGTGTACATGTGTTGGCCAAATTATTGTGATGGGTGTGTATTTCACATGTCTGTGTTGTCCCATATGACATACACCCATAGATGTCATATGCTCCACTGATGACAGGGTTATGCAGACAAAGGGTGGTATGTTTGGTATATGGGATATGTTTTTCAGGATAGTTAGGCAGTGATAGATCTGTGCATTACAATGCCTGATAAATAATAACAGTCTCACCTGCAACGGGCTGCTGTCACAGCCAAAACCCAATGGTACCTAAATAGGAGTAACACAGCAGTATGAGCATTATCCATGCCTGTATGATAGCTACAGGGTGCAATGTGCATGTTAACACATACACCAGTACATTAGACTATACTATGGTGTATGCACATGTGTGCATACACAGAGTAGCATACTATAGTATGCAGCATGTGTGTATACATGCCTTGCATATGATGTTACATTACATATTGTACAGTGACACATGCAACTATATGGCATATAGTTGTTATAGGTGCAGTAGTGGCTTACCAAGTAACTCCAGGCTCGGTGGTTGAGAGACACCCACCTCCACAATATCGGCTATGGCTTGTGGATGTTGTTCTGCAGGTGTCCCCAGGTTGGCCAGTAGCTCCTCGGTACGTGTGAGGGGGGGCTGGGTTGGTGGTCCACCACCTGTTGCACCTTATTCCCTGGTGATTGCATTTGCACGCTGTTTCGCCCATTTAATGAGGTCTGTACAGTGTCTGCGCACCTGCTGATATGTGCAGTTGTGGCCACCCACATCATTAACCCTCCTGTGAAATTCCATCCACAGGGCATCCCGCTGCTGTGCATCCTGTGGCACATGGCTGAACAGGATATGATGATTGGCATGTAGGTATGGGATGAGGGCCTCATCCCCCAAGTGGGTATAAGGGGGTAGCCTTGCACATGGCATACCTGGAAGACATAATGATGGAGACAGGTCACAGTAACTCACAGAGACATACAGAGCTACAGCTGAACATACATGTGTATCATATTTATTATGCGTAAATAGTTGTCTTTGCAAATCTATGTGACACTGACACCACTGACATGTTTGTGTCACACACATGTGACACTCAATGGTGAGTGGATATTATCACCATATATGTGTGTGTATCACCTGATTACATTGCTCATACTCCATGTGGATGCTGTCTTGATGTGGGCATGTCTGTTTGCCTGTACTGGTGTTCCTACCTATCAGCACATGGCTGGATGTGTCCACATTAATGCAGTCGACCTTGATGCTGTGTATATGTCACATATAAAGACTTACACTGCCTTTACTGACATGACAAGTGACCCTGCAGACTTGCTCATGGAAGGTTTTACATGTATGTGTTCTGCCATATACATCTACATGGCATTGTACAGCTATTCACCACCCTGCCATGTATCACCTGTGTTGCACATGTGATACACATTGGACACTGGCTAGCCAGATTGTATTTCCAGGGATGGATATCAACTATAGCATATACAGTCAAAGTCAACTAGTAGGCTCTATGCCCTGGTCCATGTATGAATCTAGGATGAAAGGTTACCTAGCTGTAGCCGATAGGCGGGTCTCTGGGGTCAGGTGGAGCAGTGCCACATAACTGATCCACAGGGTTAATGATACATTTACCATGCGGTCATCACACCATGTCTGAGAGGGAGGCAATGTGCAGCTTTGCTGGACAGGAATGCATAGTATGGCAGGAGTATGTAAAGTGTATGGGACAAGGATCTGTCCAGTATGTGGTGATCCTTGTGCTAGGAAGGTGGATGTCCATGAAGTATGTGTTTGAGATCAAGATGTGTACGTGTAGCATGTCCAACATCACAGGGTTGGACATGGCTTTATTCAGGGTAGGCATCATGCTACATAGTGGAGATGGGGATTGGGAAGGCTGGTGTAGGCCATCTGAACATGGCCAATACCCCTTAAAGGAAATATGTGATCTGATATGGGTCACTTGAGTGCTGAATATGGCTGAACAATGATCTCTATATTCATGAATGGCACCCTGTCATGATTAGGGTTGCCACTTTCGACTACCTGACAGGTGTGATGACGTAACTATCACAGGAAAGACAACTGCCCAGCTGCATCCCTTACACACAGTGTCCATTATGTTGACTGCTGCCTAGGTGGTAGTTCATGGGTACAGGGTTATTAACATAGGGGTGATAATGCAATATATAGCTGTCAGATTGTGGCCATATGTCACACACCCCTCACCCACAAAGCCCCTTCTGTATGTTGTCCACAACACTCTGAGTCAGCCATTGCTCCTAGGTCATAGTCAGTTGCATACTTCAATAGGCAGATGCCTTCTGTTAGTCTGTGTGGTATGGACTACAATGAGGGGGAGTACAATTAATTAACCCTGTCTTACTGTAGCTGGCACTGGTGTGATGTGCATGTATTATTCAGACACCTTCTGTAGTGTTGGTTCTGCCAGCAGTCCCATTGCAAAACACTCCTGTGACATAAGAATGTACATCTAGTATACCAAGTGTAGGTGGAACACAGTATGAGTGATGATGTCCTATGACCTGGCAAGGTTATGATATGCAGTGTGAAATCAACCTTATTGTCATCTACATCTGTACTGCTGACATCAAATAATTTGATCAAGGTTCATGGCCTTTCAGACCAGACTCAGCAGGATAGTAGTGCAGTACTTCCCATTATCAGTGGTGTCTCCCCCTTTGTGGGTTGTGATACCTGTTGGTGTGCACCATTCAGTGTGTACACAGCCTGACATGAAGCTTTGTTTTACATGATGTGTATGTGGAGAGCAACTTGTTTTGCCATATGTGTATGATACAACCTGGGATGTGGACAGGTCCCATGCAGCCTGAGTGCAGCTTGTACCTGCATAGTTGTGGGTACAAGGGCTCTGTGGTGTACATGGATACATGATTGTGTACCTGTTGGGGGGGCAGTGTGTTTATGTTATCCAACACCCTATATGGATTGCTTATTCATGCTCAGCACTTGTTCAGAACTTGTAAGCACTACGTAAGCTATTAATTACTATAGCACTCAATCTTCCTCATTACCTAGAGGTAAACAGGTTTCGTACATAATTTTCTCACTTGCTTAGAGTAAAATAGCTCTTGTACTCACTTTCTTCACTTATCTAGGGGAAATTAGTTTTATATTCAGGCATGTCCTAGGGTTAGCTGCCAGTGTTCTCTCCTGTCTATCTGATGAATCTGGACATCTTGAGGCAATGTAGACATTGCCTCATGTACACAGACAACCCTCTCCACCTACCACCCAACACTACAACGTGTCAGAGATGCACTTATCTAGCCAAACTGGAGGTAAAGCTCTCTCCAATCAAGACTGACCCTGACAGTCATGTGGAGAAGGTAAACATTCGCACCACACCACACTCATCACATAGTCTCACTGAATCTACCCCACCATTAACTGGGAAAATTACTCATGTACCAACTCATTAGCTCAACGCTTTCTGGAATTCATAAACACCAATGCCCTGGATCAACTTATCCACACACCCACCAGGGGCAACAATATCCTAGACCTAGGCATTACCAACATGAGTGACCAGTGTTTCACACCTGAAGTCAACTCCTCGTTGGTCCGATCTGACCATAAACTGAACACCCTTGATATCCACATCCCACCCCCCCATTAAGGGAACCACAGTATAATATGTCTACAAAGCCAACTTCATGCTTCTTAAGACAGATGTGGTGAACATCATGACACCCATGCAGATGGACAATACTGTTACAACTGCTGAATCCTACACAAATGCACTCTATAAGCACTTACATGAGGGCATGGATTGTGCTATCTCAAACAGAGCCAAGACGCTATACTCCTAATTAAGGAAGCCAATCTGGTGGTCCCCTGCCATAAACAAACTGTACAACAGAAGGAAGACACTGTTGCAAAAGAGAGTACAATCCGATGCATGGAGGAGCTCCCTTGTCAGCCTCAGTAAGAAGGTGAGATCCCTTATAAGATCCTCCAAAGCTAGCTACAGAAACAAAACCACCACTAATTCCATTGACAACCACAAAGCATTCTATAGCTATGTCACATATCTCGATGTCAACACCCAGATCTGCTCTGAGTTACAGCACAAAGGCAAGAACATTACAGAATGAACTGATATTGGCAACATCCTGGCAGATAGGTTCAGTGCTACCTTTCCCCCCTCTCACCCCCTAAAGGGCCCATATCTATACAGGAAGAGTGCACAGTCCCTGTAATCATAACTATGCAGGTAAAAGCTGCACACTCTAAAGCCAATATCATAGCATCCATGGGACCGGACAACATCCCAGGCTGTGTTTTACATGAACTTCAGAATGTACTGGCTCCCCACCTATGCACCATGTTCAGTAATAGCCTTGCATCGGGCTTTGTGCCCCCTGAATGGTGCACAGCAACATATATCCCACTCCACAAAGATGGCACCACAACGGACCATGGGACCTATTGCCCTATAGGCCTGACTAGCCTGGTCTGCAAGGCTATGGAGCACATCATCATGGATCTCAGTCACAGAGACATTTGGTACCTCCAAACCTTTGACCCCTCCCAGTTCGGCTTTGTTAAGGGCAGACATGCCTCCTAAACCTGGTGGACTTCATAGAGACAGTTACCAAGGCATTATATGAGGGTAAGGAGGTCCACACAGCCTACCTTGATCTCTCAAAGGCTTTCAACACCTTTCCCCATTCTGATATTATCGACATACCCATCCACCTGATCATTAACCCCTACATCAAAGTGGCTCACGGACTGAACCCACACAGTGGGAGTTGCATACCCTAGGTCCGACTGTATACCACTTACAAGTGGCATCCCCCAGAGCTCAGTCCTAGGACCCCTCATGTTTGGTATATAATTTTCTGATGTACAGGCAAGCACAGGAGGGCTTTGGCTGAAAAGGTTTGCAGACAACTGCAAACTAGGGGCCATAATTGTTTCCCCAGCTGATACAGACACCCTCCAGAAGGGTCGCACTGAGACGGTACCTGGTGTCAATATCATGGCCTCAAGCTGAATGCCAAAAGTGCATAGTCATCCCCTTTGGATATAACTAATTACCCACATAGGTGCTAGTCCCCTACATACAGAAAAGGTAATAAGGGATCTGGGAACCCCAGTAGATAGCAATCTCTCCTTCGATACCTATAATGATAAGGTGGCTAGAATATCCTTCTACGTGGCCCCCCTAATCTCTAATGGTTTCACATCCAGAACAAAGGAGGCCATTGTGCCTCTCTACTCATGACTTATTAGACCCATTAAAGGATACAACACCCCATCTGGGATGTACCTTACAAGACAACTGCAACAGCTTGGAAGACCACAACAGTACCACACCAAAAGGATTACTGACCTCAAACAGATGACCTATGCAGCCCAACCTAAGAAACTCCAGCTGTACTTGGTTGCATACCGCATACTCACAGGTGATCTCTGCTTGACATACAAGGCCCATGTCCAACCCAGTATTGCTGGATATGCTCCACCTAAACAGAAGCTCCTGAGAGCCACATGCTCTAGGGATATACACCTAACCACAACAATGGCTCGGACGTGCTGGACAGATAGATTCCTGACCTGGAGACTCCCCATGCTTTGGAACATGATTCCAATGTACATCAGGCAGGGCCCCTCACTAACACTCTTCAAGGGACACCTTGAAGGGTGGATGGGAGACAGACATGTACCCCGGGGATCACTGCAGTGGCTCTGCTGGACAGAGGCACAGGGAACTAATGGCTCTGCCATTCAGAGGCACAGGGAACTAACCTAAGGGGGTGGCAAAAGTCAACACACTCTAGCTAGGCTTATAAATACCCTTGGGCAGACAGCCTAGTACCTACCTTTGCACTTATTACATGTCTTATGTGCATGGATAGTTAACTAGCTCTTCCATTTTACTTTGCTATCATGCTGATAAACTGTCGGGTGACTACAAGTCATATGTATCCTGTTATTGTGTATTGTAAATGCCAATAGACATAACTAATGTTTGCCTAACATAACAGCAATGCTATGTAACTTGTAATACATATCTGCCTACAATACTGTACATTACACAGTTATTGGCACAATATCCCACAATGCAAATCATAATTACACAGTGGGCCAACCTTCAACATGTTATTCTCCGTAATACACCCATACATATGCCTACTGTTACAATATATCAGCATATACTATCCCCTGTTATAGCACATACTTGTTGGACCAGCCCTGCCACTGACAGCGGCTGGTGAGGAATATTTGGGTTCAAAGCCCTTATATAGCATCCCTTGTGGTGTATGCAGTGTTTGCCTTGTGACCTACAGCAGTACACACATAAATACTACAAGCATTACTATGCTCAACAATACATCACTACAAGATAACTGTTTCCACTATATGGATTGCGTGCACTTTAAATATTACAGAACAGGTACTACATACACGGACATACTGAGTGTTCTACATACCTTATTAGTAACCCGAGGTGTCGTTGACTGTTAATTCAATCCTTTTCAGTTTGTGTTTCAATCTTCTTTGTAACGTTCTGCTGGTATATACAGATGGTTTGAATGTGTGATAAGCCATCCTTTTCTAGTTAAATATTGGTAATATGTGCTATCCTGACCACCAATTGGTGTTCCAAAGTAGTTAATTAGATGCACATCAGCTGTGCAGCTACTCCATTAGCCAATACCATGGCAACAGTGGTGTATAACTGAGTACTCCACTTGGGCATTGTCCGTTTGCCTTACATTCCAAGAAGATGGCCTGGATGTGTTGTTTGTGATGTATTTCTACAGCTATATGGAGACAGACAGAGATATATTAGCTTCATGACTCCCGTGGATTGTGTGTAATGGCTAGAAGATGTTGTTTTACATGTGAGTACAGCTGTTATATTTCAGAACATTGCTACTTATGCAGGGTTTGTTTGTACCTGATACTTCTGCAGATGTTTCAGTCTGGCAAGGATGTTTGGGCAGCTCAAGGCTGTATGGCTATGCATGAACTGTTAGGTGGTTTACAGTGTGCTCACCAGACATCCTTGGTTTGGTGTACATGTGTATCATACTGTGCTGTTAATCAGTAATTGGTAACACTTCCTGGTGTACACACAACCCTCTGAAACAGGATTAGTGCAAACAAACCCTGTAACATCAGCAGCTGTTCCATTGTATAACAGCAACTATTTCACATAGGGCCATGTTAGTGTGTCTCTGACAAGGTATGTTAAGGCTTCTGCAGATGTCGTACAGTGAGTGAATGCTTTGTGATGTTATTACAGTTTGTATTGTAATTTGTTTGGGTGTGGGGGTGATGTTAGTGGGTGTACATAGCAGATGCAGGTGTGTAGGAATTGCTTTTATACATAATCGATATGTGTGTGAGGGTTCCTTCCCTATTTGAACACCTATCCTTTAGTGGACTAATACTATGGTAATTGCAGGCTGATTCATTAAGGCACTGTTGATTGGTTCCTGTATAGCATGCAGGTGATATTAGTCCTTGATTCCTTTTGGCAATACATTGGAATGTAATAAAGTGCTGCTAAATGAAAGCTGTGTATTTCTGTCATAGGTATTTGCAGTCATTGGAGTTGTGTTGGTGACTGACCCTCTTTGGCTAGGGTTGCCATCTTTTCAAATGGCTATAGTGGGACATTTTCGGGACACACATTAGATTTTACAGGCTGACACAAACCCATGGTCAGTACAAGGGATAGAACTTTCCTTTTTTGCCTAAATATAAGCTTACTCTTGTAGCAGTTTAGTTGCTTATCCTGTTTCTTGTAACATGTAGGTATTTTAGATACAGAAAGAACTATTGTATGCAACTATTACATTACATATGGGACATAATTATGTCCTACAATCTCAGGACATTTGCCACATTTAATATTTTTGGTCAGGATGCAACCACCCAAAGAGGGACTGCCCCTCGCAAAGTGGGACAGGTGGTAACCCTATCATGGGCTCATGTCCATAGCACATATTTGTAATAGTGTATAGGAATATACTCTCCATATCCTTTGTTCATAAAGTTTGGTCGTGGCGGAATGTGTGATTGCTATGGTCCATGTTATACTCATATATGAACACTTCAACCGCTGTATACGGGATACCTACGGAATCCCAAAACCACACAATTCTGACGCCCACAGTACTGGGCCCAGACTCCCATACCCCACATTACTGACAGCGACAGTAACTCGTGAAAGTAACACAAACATGGAGCACACACACACGCACGCACAGACACACTGCTACCCACCACATCCAAACAAACCATCCTACACTACATATGAGCAGGTGGGCAAGCCCCCCTACACCCCCATGTAGGTGTCTGAGCCCCCCCACTTTAATATTCTACCTCCTAGATCATGCAAACAGACACACAAAGCAAACCCACACCCACACATTACAGTCCCCTAGGAACACACACCACACTCAGAACACACACTTACACACACTACAGCCCTCAGAAACACACTTACACACAGTAACCTACCTGAACCGCAACACCAGAAGCACTGACTAAATGTCCCTTAACATCGGGATTTTAAACCTCGTGCTTCTGGTGTTTCAGTACTGTGGTCTTTTGGACTTTAAGCCTCATGATTATGCGCATCAGTATGTCAAGCAGTTGGTATGTAGTAGGTATCCCATTTATATGTACCTCCATGGTTATGTAGTTGTTGTTAACCTATCTATATATCTACATATATATGTATATCCCCATATATCGACATATATATATATATATATATATATATATATATATATATATATATATATATATATATATATATATATATATATATATATATATATATATATATATATATATATATATATATATATATATATATATATGTATATTAATATATAGCATACACCTTTCATTGGGCACATGCCGGTTTGTCCTATTTCCACACATTCCTACCTTTTATGTTTTAACCTGTCAGTTTACACAACTGCCATTGGTACATCTCAGGTAGCTTAGTGGTAGGTTATTGTGAAGATTGTGTACATGGTTGCATGTTCTAATCCTGGCAGTGGTAATTTTACCTCTCAGAGCAGGCACTGGTAGTGCAAGGGGGATTAACGCACATTTCAGCGGTTGTGTGTTCCAAACGTTTATTATTCTGTGGAATACTACCTATATATGCAAGCTGTGGTTAAGGTATACTATGCAACATGTAAATCATCTGAGAAGATTCCTGTCACGGGTACTCCCCATTATTTGGAACTACATCCCTGATTACATTATACAAAGCCCCTCACTAACACTGCAGGGAATCCTTGCAGAGTGGGTGGGGAACAGTGGATACATGCCAGGGATCCTGCAATTGGCTCTGCTCCACAGAGGGACAGTTAGTTAATCAATGGAGTGGTGACAGCAGACACTTTTTGGCTATGCTTATGAGTGACCTCTGGCAGTTACGCATGTACCTACCTATGTATCTATGAACCTATACATACAGTATGGACACATGCTGATAGCTTAATTTACTGTTCAGGTATTGATTTACCTTGTGCCAATGGCAGTTGTGTGTACAATAGTTGAATGTTACCTATTTAGGATGCACACAGTAGACCACCTATACATGACAATTTACAGGTGGTCATGTGTGTATGCCATCCATGTTTGTGTGTGCAGGTGGAGAAGGGTGTCAGTCCATGAGTGCCTACACTGTCAGTGTGTGTGCTATATAATCCCTCTTTGCCAAGGCATGGGCATACTGGGCACACCTCTGTCTGCGTACAGAGGCTGGCACAGGGTATTCATGGTCTGAGTCCCTCTGTGCCCGTGAGGCCCTTGGCAATGGTGGTGGGCTGTGAGTGCCATCACCATTCTGTCCCTGCTGCAGCTGTTTCCGCAGGATCATATTGTATAGCATGGCACATACTATGAAGATGTGGGCACACGTGCCTGGAGAGTATTGCAAGGCTCCACCAGATATGTCCAAGCAATGGAACCATGATTTCAGCATCCCAAACACGCACTCTGTGATGATTCTGGTTTCTGCGTGTGCCTCATTATGGTGTTCTTGCATGGCTGTGTGTGCATTTCTGATTGGAGTCATCATCCACGGTTCCAGTGCATAGCTAGCATCCCTCACCAGGTGGCCATATGGGATGTCTCCCCTGGCAAACACCTGATACAGCTATGAGGCATGCCAGATGTGGAAGTAGTGATAGCTTCCAGAGCTGCCAGCACACACATCCGTGATAATGCCCTGGGCATTGCACATGACCTGGTAGTTGATGGAGGGGTATCCCTTGTGGTTTATGTAGTGCCTACCCTGCTTACTGGGTGGTGTCTTGATGTGTATGTGCGTGCAGTCTATTGCTCCCAGTACCTATGGGTAGTCTGCCATATGGTGGAAGAGACGCATATTGCTGGCCAACTCCTCCTGCGTTCGGGGGAAGTATATGTGCTCATTAGCATGTGGTAACATGGTATCCAGGAACTGGTGGCGTACCCTGGATGCTGATGCCTGTGGGATCCACATGATATCCCCAGCTGGCCTTTTAAAGGTACCTGTGGCTAGTATTCTCAAGCTTACACATACCTTCATGTCCACTGGGATGGGGTCCCCTCTGTTATTTCTGGCTCTGAGGCATGGCTGGCACAGCTCAACAAGTTGCTGTATGGTGTCCCTGTCCACCCTGTGATGCTCTACTATCTCCAGATCATGTAGCCCTGGTAGGCTACCCTGGGTCTGAACACTCTCCTCCTCTTCCGGTGCCTGAGATGGTTGTCAGCATCATCCTCCACACCACCGTCAGTCTCCAACACATGCTGGTGAATCAAAGCTATGGCAGCACCCAACATGTACATATTAAAAGTTCTCCATCTGTATACACCAATGGTGCAGAGTGTCTGGGAATACAGAAGTGTGTGTGTGGGGCTTTCACACCTTATACTATTGTGCAATGGATGATGCTGGTGTAATTGGCTGTGTATGTGCAATTCCAGCTGCAGGGTATCTTAATTATGGGTTTTACAGCAGGTACTGCTATTGTGGGGCCTTTGATGTTGACTTCCGCTTGGCTGCTGTGATTCATCTATTGCCCTTTACTTCACTTTTCAATCTAATTCCCCTCCCATTGCCAGGCATGCATCCAGCTGCCTGCTTTCTTGTTTTGTACTTTCACAACACAGGATTGTGTTGTGAAATGTGTTATGGAGCTGATCTACTGCAAATTTGCTTTGTTCTGCTGTGACAGTTCTCTTTTCTTTGCAGTATGGCACCTCCCCTTTCCTGTTCTGCAGGTAGCTGCTAGCAGCCTTGTTAGCTGTTGTCAATGGCCCACTGTGAGTTCCTAGGTATTAATTACTCATTTGTACTCCAATTACCATGCTGCAGTATTTCCTTATTGTCTTCCTGTATCCTTCCTGTTTCAGCTATGGTGCGTGCCACACACAGCCGTTTACCGGGTATCGTGCGCTTTTTCATCCATGTTCACATGCACTTTTGGTCACCTTGTGTGCTCTCAGCTAAGCATAGCTATGGCTAGGTACACACCCCTATCCTGCGCTTTGCTTAGCAACAGGCAACCCAGATTACCAATGCTCCAATGTGCTTACAGCTACGGCGGCGCACACCTCTCATGATGTCATGTTTACCTCCAGGCCACACCTCGGTGTTGTACCACTACACTGTGTGGTACAGCCTTACGCCGGTGGGGAGTTTGCGATTCAGTATTACTTGACTCATTTGCATGGCACTGACTACTAATTCTTAGTTACCATGCAGAACACTGTCACAGACCCTTAGCAACCCTTGCGCCATGGTTGTGGTGTAGCATGCGTGTCATTGACTATTATGGGGAATTCATGAATTGTGTTACATTGCAGTTTTATGACATCTAAATATATTTTCCTTATGATCCCGTTTGCACACTGATGCACTGTGGTTTTACTTTGCATTAGTGTAGCCATGACATTAAATGTTATTTTTTATGTGTTGTGCATGTTTTATTATACCATTGGCATATATTAACATTATAATACGTACTTTCATGGCTCCGATTTTATGTTTGAAAAAATGTAAACTGTTTTTTTGGTTTACATTTCTTCATGCTTACGCTACACCTGCACCACTTCATGAATCGCTATATACCTTCATTTGCATGTTACACTGCTGCACATGGGGTAATTTGCATACATGCTTCAGGAACTGTGCAACTTTGGCATACGCTGATAGTGCATGTGGAAACAGCTTGTACCTGAATCGCTCTGCGGCCATATTTGGTGTTAGATCGCCGATGCTACTCCGGCATCTGGCGCAAGCTTCATGAATCCCGGGGCATATGTCAGCCCCCCTCCACTCACTGAATGTTCACAACAAAATTGTTCAGATAAAGGCAGTGTGATACTCATGTACAGAATGCATGTACAGCTGTCATTCGACCCTTAGAGATTTTCCGTACAACTCAGTGCTGAATGTGACATTTAGCCGTAGCACTACCAGATGGTGTTTTGGTTATGCCCATGTTGAAATCAAAGAAATTTTGTTTTAGCAGGTGGAATATATAGGATTCTTATTTCTTATCTAATGACAATACAGTAAGCATATTTATGTATATGACTCTGTGTATATGAATATATGTATACAATCCAGTGAATGTCAATGTATTGAAACACAGTGCATTAAATCCCAATAATCAGAATTTAATGCCATATATATCCTACACTCCCCTAGAAAAAACAACCCCCCCAAAAAAGAAAATACAAAAAACCCTAAACTAAATCAAAGTTTGCAATACAGTGGGGATCAGCAATTGCAACACAGGGAAAAGAAACCTTACCCACTAAATCATAATATCCAGACATAAAAAGGCTGCCAAGGTTATGTAATGTACGTAGTCTCTCTGCACCCTACAAACTCAAAAGTAAATTTTCTAACTGCAAAATCACACAAGAGTGGGAGAAAAGAGCTAAATTCTAATGTGTACTACACTACAATCCACACAATCCACACAAACCTAGCAAAACAATGATTAATGAAACAGTGATTTTGCCAAGTAAAAAAACAACCCCTGCTTCAATGATGTAATTAATTGACAAAACAATTGGCTCCTGTTAATCTATCTATATAATATGTGTGTGTGTGTGTGTGTGTGTGTGTGTGTATGCTTTATATACATATAAAGGCATATATCTATTGTATAATACAGCAGACCAGACTTCTTTCTGCTTTTCCCTGGTTAGGGTTCACTACAGCGGATCACCTGTCCGCTCATGATTGGCAGACCACACTATAATAGTGAAATGACTGTGAAACTTTACATTTGACTACCCCTTTAGAACTCTTATTAAATTATTCATGGAATGACAGGTACACAATGCACCCAAGAATGCCATTATAACCTTAGGAAATTTAATGATGTCAATGCCGAACTTGACTGGGTGACACTGCTACCAGAGCATGCATGGAGTTTTGGATAAACCACATCTGAAGTCACAAAATGTTACTTAGTATTGCAAAAAAAAAAAAAAATATATATATATATATATATATATATATATATATATATATATGTGTGTGTGTGTGTGTGTGTGTACACACACACACACACACACACACACACACACACACACACACACACACACACACACTCTCTGGATGTGTGATACATTCTCTTTCCTGAGCAAAAAGTATATATTCTCCCATATATATTATAATGTAGAATTATAGAATATGACAGTGAACACATTTGAAACCTTTTATTTCATACGTATGTATAAAACACTATATTTCTGTTCCTATTTGAGACTTTCTAGCAAAAGTTTTAAGGAATTATGAAAAAAATGCACATATATTTTGTTCATCTATGACTCCCTACCTTCTGGAATTTCAGTAACTTCATTGCTGAATTAAATACATACATACATACATACATGCAACATTATGTTTATTTCTTTTGTAGTGCTACTTATCAGATTAGATATGGATGTGCTTAAAATACATTAAAAAACACATTAAAACATCAGCTTGTCTAATGTAGTCACAAAATATTCAAAAAGTAACATTGGCATATTATTGCACATACTACAAGACATAACCTTTGAGCATGCAACTTTCAAATAGTGTTATATTTTTTTATGCCTGAGGGCAAGCCCCCCCCCCACCTTTGCCCTCACACCTTAACAATTATATATTCAAACTCTAAGATCACACAGTACCAGGGAAAGGACATATTGCCAAACCCTGGTGACTTTGCGATTTTGCACAACTGTCGACCATCTGCTTTGTTGACCAAAGTGTGTTGACAAAACAGATGTCAACTTTAAGGACTGTTGACTAAATTAAGCGATACTATTGTGAAGGGAGAAATGCATGGGGATGACAAATATTTAATGAATATTCTGTTTTGAAGTTTGTTGCATTTCAAAATAGATTCCTAATACTTTTAGTTGGTTCCCTATTACGAGAGCAAAAATCCATTTAAGCGAATCCGTAAATGTCGACACATATTGCGAGAACCGTCATTACAGCGAACGTCCAAAACCGCAAATTTGGAAATGTCGAATTATCATGGTTAGCCCGTCTGTGGTATAGCTCCATAAGGTAAGTGTGCAATAGTTATGGACCTTAGGGTTAGGGTGCGGGTTAAGGTAAGTGCATAGATAGTTAATGTATGTAAGATTAGTAGGGTTAGAAGTAGGGTTTTGTTAATTGTATGTATGCATGTGGATTATTTATTTTGTTTGTGTATATTTTCGTAGGGGAAGTGTGCGGTAGTTACGGACCTTAGGGTTAGGGAGGGGTTAAGGATAGTGCATAGATAGTTGTCTATGTGGGGTTTTGTGTAGGGTTAGAAGTAGGGTTTTGGTGCTTTACTTTAGGGTTAGAAGTAGGGTTTGGTTAGTGTATGTATGTGGTTTATTTATTTTGTTTGGGTAGGTAGTATGTAGCGGGTGGTGGGGTTGGCCGACTATGACAGTTCGAGATTTAAAATTTTGCGGTTTAGTGCATTCGGTATTCTCACGGTTCACGCAGTACATGTCAGTGTTTTGGTATTCGCTCAAAAGGAGCTTCGGTCTGGTAATATAGACCTGTTTTAGTCTGCTTTTCATGACTAAATTCCTGCCAACATGATAGCGTCAGCATAACCAGTGTAGAAAGTTCTATTATGGAATTCAAAACTTGTGCCTAATATGGAAAGTGCAGATAGAGAGTCAGGAGATTCTTAGCTGGCAAAAATAATGTGATGGTGTTCATTTCTAATAGGCCAGTGGCCGCAAAATAACAGTAACAATACAGTTTATCTGAATTAAATATATATAAAAGAATAAAACTTTTTATGCTCTGGACAAGACCTTGATTGCCTGGTCTGTCATGTATATGTGTTCACTGCAATAAAGGAGACTATTTTTCTCTGCTGAACTGTGTTGTTTGCAGTTATGTTTTGGTACCATAACAGTTTGGTGCAATGAAGTCTCAATCTTCAGAATCGTTTGTGGATTGCTGCAGCAGAAGTTGCAACTGGGCTCACATTTGACAAGTTTTCTGTGAGGCAACCTTCTGTTGTGACGGTATATAATTTTATTTCTTTCACCTTTAGCAGATTTGGAGTCTCTGCAGGCAAGCAGATACAATTGTATTAGAGTGGGTTAAATTGTATGAGAGCGGGGAAATTGGATGACAGGGGCATTTAGTTGTTTAAATAACAGTATAAAGTTTTTGATTGAATGAGAGTGAGTTTTAATCATAAAATAACAATGACTAAGGTATCCTTGTCAGAAGGACAGTATGAGAGTGGGTACTAATCACAATGAAAACTAATTTAGGAACACAGAGGCTTCCTTACGAGTATGAGAGTTTATAATCATAGTCGCATAACAGCCCTCTTTATTATGTGAGTGCGTATTACAATGGGCACCAGTGTATTAAAAGAGACAGCGTTGGTGACTCCAGCCAGGCATATGTCTGATACAAATGGTCTAGACAGCTGTAATTACTTGACAAAATGGTCTGAGCTCACTAAAATTAATAGGGAACTGCAATTCTTAGAGAGTGGAACTTTTGATAAGAACATTTTGAAAATCTTAAAAAGAAACTGAAACATAAAGAGAATAAATTACCTACCTCTTGTTAGTCAGATTTTAATGACTGGCAAAAAGAATCTAAAAATAAGGAAAATGAATCTGTTGTTAGAAGTTTAAAAGTCTTATATTAAAATATGGCAGGGAGCTAACAGAACACTAAATACACTACAAAAATGCACAGAAAAGTAACAATGCTTCCTGGGATCTGTATTCCTTAAATCAGTTAGAGGAATTAGCAGTCAATCAACCAGATTCTTCTAATAATGATTCCTTCTGCCCCGTCACAGCATCAGATCAACCTGCTTCCTACAAAGTTGATAGTTCTTCTACTTCAAGAGGGAAGGTGGAGGAGCAAAATGCCAATCTACCTACTTCTTCCCCGAATATGTCTCACGCTACCTCCAGCACTTATACTCATCCCCATGGATCAGTTTATGATACGTGATTTGGACAACAGCGATGACAAACACCTGCCACAATATCTTCAGATCAAATATTAGTGAAAATAGCATACAAAGGCAAACAGTTGTATCAAAACATAGAGATACAACTAATGCAAAACATGTAGGTAAATTAAAGTGATTTAGCAATAAAAGTGCTTCACCAAAAATAAACACCTTGAAAGAAATTAAACAGTTAGTCCTGTAGTTTACAATAAATATTGATCAAGAAGAATATTGGGGAATCTCCCTTCTAAACAATGTATAGAGGAAGTGTCAGATTCTGATTCTTCCACAGAAATTGGAATCCCTAGTGCCCAAATACATGGAATGCAAGAAATACTTCCTCATGCATCAGCTCAGGATGGTGATACTGAACCTACCATTAGGGTAGTACACCCATATTTACAAACTATTGGAGATTCTCTCCCTCCTATTTTAACACATTTGACTAAATATGCCAAAATATTAGAAGGGCATGTATAACAACAAAACCCTACTATTGGAGATTTAAGAATAGTTTTGAAAGCTTTGAAACCTGCTGATATTTTCAGGAAACTGTGGGAAGAATCCAACAAAGGTGATACTATTCCAAATCACAAGGATGGCAGGTTTCTTACTGCTAAGGGATAGTTTTTCAAAAGCCATTACTACATCATAACCCCCAACACCAAACTGAGCAAGAATAAAAGTAATTGTACAGAAAGGAAATGAAGCCATTGATAGATGCGTATGAAGCCTTTTCTGGGCACCTAGAACCTACAGAAGGAGTAGCAGTCAACAGTTTGTCAGCAACTCTTGTAGATGGATAGTTACTGCCAAATCAAGATCAAATTAAGAAATTTTGCTTAAACTAGCCAGGTTTAGGTATTCATGAGACTGTCAACCAAGTACAGTATGTGGCAGACAAATAGAGAAGTACCAGAACAACAAAATAAATTAGTAGAGGTCCAGTTTCAACAGTTTGATACTGATTTATTGGGAGAGGGAAGAGAGACAGAAGGAACAACAGAGGAAGAGGGAGATGTAGAATTTGTTCAACCAGAAGCCCCAGGGCAATGTCAACAAAACTTTTACTCACCTATGCCACCACAAGCCCCACAACGTGAACCATGACTTAACAACTGCTTTAATTGAAGGCAGGACATTGGTGTAATGAATGATCACTTTCTATACAGACAAATGTGCCAAATGTCCAAAAGCCACAACAAGCAGAAAGATAGCCTCCGATATGGAGTACATCTTGGTAGTCATCAGCACAACCATGAACAGGAACCACAGCTATTTCTTTTGGTACTAATTGACTAAGAAGGTCCCTTTGTTAATATCACAGTGTTTAACTCTTCTCTTCCTTTTCATATTGACACAGGAGGCACTACAACAGTGATTACTTCAGCAAATGCTGAAAATCTCCCATTAGCCAAAAAATGGTGCAGGAAGTGTCCGGAGATTCTCTGGACTACCTAGAAACTAAGTCCGTTATTATCTGAATAGGTCCTTTAAAAGAATAATATGCTTAACCTTTTAGGCAGAGACTTGTTACTTAAGTTGCAATGTACTGTTTATTGTAGTCCAGAAGGAATTTTCCTTAATATTCCAAATGAATGCTCTCCTTTAGGACTATACTCAACTGATATTTATACAGATGAAGATAATTTTTTGCTAAAATCACATCAAAACAGACTGTAGAAATTGCAGATTTGGAGGGATTGGAAAGAATCCCTCCACAGCTCTGGAATACTCATGAAGATGAGGTAGGGCTTTTAAAGACTGCAGAACCTATAAAGGTACATTTAAATCTTGTGAGCGCTTGGCTATGGTAGCCCGGTATCCTTTGTTGACTGAAACAGAAACAGGAATTGAACCTGTCATTTCAGCATTACTCCAGCAAGGAATAATTGTCCCAACTTGAAGCCCATGTAACATGCCTATATTACCAGTCAATAGACCAGGCAAAAGCATTTATAGATTGTACAAGATCTATGAACAGTTTATGCAGTAGTAGAAGTACCAACTTTTCCTGTAGTCCTTAACCCTGCCACATTAATAAGTCTGACCCCAGCAACTGCCACTACTTTCTCAGTGTCAGACATATTTGCTTTCTTTTTATTTCGTATACACCCAGATAGTAACTGTTTTCACTTATGTATAGAACAACAATATAGATGGATGAGATTGCCACAAGGGTATGCGGAATCACCAACTCTGTTTCTAGACAGATGAAAAACAATTGTACAAAACTGTATTCCTGTGTATATCTACTCTAATATTAAAGTATGCAGGCAGTTTACTTCTGCCTTTAGATTCTTATTAAAGTCCCAAGCAAGATGCTATTTTCCTCTGACCAAACTAGCAGAATTAGGATTTAAGGTTAATAAAGGAAATTTCCAGTTGTGGAAACTACAGGTTCAATATTTAGGACATCTTATTTCAGAAGGCTCTAGGCACATTTTGCCCTCACGCATTACTGCAATACAAACTGCACCACTCCCTTCAAGACTAAAACAACTGCAGACTTTTCTGGGACTGCCAGGTTATTGTCATTAATAGATTTATAACTATGCAGAAGAAGTAAAGCCATTATAAGACTTTTTAAAGAAAGACATGCCTGAATCCCTGCCCTGGCAGGTACGCCATGAACAAGGTTTTGTCCAACTAAAAACTTTATTTTCAAACCACCCTGCTCTTGGTTTGCCATATTATTCAAAACAATTTTTCTTATTCTGTTGTGAACAAAATAAAGTAGCATTAGGATGATTAACACAAAGAAAAAATAATGGTTTTAGACCTATTGCTTATTTTAGCACAAATCTTTATCCTGTAGCAGCAGCCATCCCTCACTGCCTTAGGGTAGGGGCCGCAATGTCTTACTTGGTAGAAATGGCAACTGCTCTTAATCTCAGGCATGAGATCTACATGGCACTTCTACATTCTGTAGAAGAAGTGTTACTAAACACCACAACACAATATTTATTTGTGCAAGACAGTCTAAATATGAATTTTCTTTACTTAGCAACCCTTCTTTGCAGATTGTCAGATGTCCACCCCTTAACCCTGCCTGTTTTAATTTCTACAACAGATGAAGGAGGACTGGATGATTGTGTTTTTGTAGTTAATTATGTGCTTAGTTCTAGATCTACTCTAAAAGATGTGCCACTACAATTCCCAAATTATTTCTTTTTGTTGATGGATCATGTGTTTGAAGAGAGGATGGTACTTTAGTAGCAGCCTTTCTGTATGTACCCAGGACAGAATTTTGCCGACTGGACAATTAAATGGAAATGTATCTGCTCAAATAGATGAACTTGTAACTTGTAAATTAGCAAAGGATAAAACACTGACAATTTTCACAGATTCATGTTATGCTAATGGGGTATTTCATGATTTTGGGACACTTTGGAGACAAAGAGGGTATTTAACCGCAACAGCAATGAGCTGGGAAGTGATGCTTTTGTATTTAAGAGACTATTTGAAGATTTTTATTTGTCTGATGATGCATTAGTTAATTCAAAGCGAAAGTGCTTACCTGTGCAGTATCGTTGAATAAATGTATTTTTTAAAGTTTGTTTTATTTCTAGTTGCCGTGCAGGTCATAGTACATTGCATTATTTGAATTTTTGTTCTTTTATGTGCTACTTTACCTGAGAGGTTATATGTTTGTTTCTGTTTTCTGAACATGTAGCAAATATCCTCACCATCTGTTTGGCTAGCTACACATTTGCCTTTTTATAATGGGATATATTATTAATGGACTGCATCTGTCTAGGCTGTGTCTCAGAGATGTTAATTACAGCATAAGCAGCTGAACTGCATGTTAGTCAACCAATCTGGTGCAGCTATTCAACAAGTTATAAAGCAACCATGTAGACTCCACAATGTTTTTTTCTGGAGGATTTCAAAAGTAGTGGAGTACAGGCACAGAAAGTCTACACAGACAGGAGGTTAGCAGCTGCTGCCAATAGGCCTAGGCCTAGAATGAGACATAGAAGTTTTCAGGCCACATTTAACTTATCACAACATACACTACACGGACATTGTAGAGTGCTACAGAGTTTTCTTATTCTGTTGTAAACAAAATAAAGTAGCATTAGGATGATTAGCACAAAGAAAAAATTATGGTTTTAGACCTATTGCTTATTTTAACACAAATCTTTATCCTGTAGCAGCAGCCATCCCTCACTGCCTTAGGGCAGGGGCTGCAATGTCTCACTTGGTAGAAATGACAGCTGCTCTTACTCTCAGACATGAGACCTACATGGCACTTCTGCATTCTGTAGAAGCAGTATTACTAAACATCACAACACAATATTTATTTGTGCAAAACTGTCTAAATATGAATTTTCTTTACTTACCAACCCTTCTTTGCAGATTCTCAGATGTCCACCCCTTAACCCTGCCTGTTTTAATTTCTACAACAGATGAAGGAGGACTGGATGATTGTGTATTTGTGGTTAATTATGTGCTTCCTTCTAGATCTACTCTAAAAGATGTGCCACTATAAATCCCAAATCACTTCTTTTTGTTGATGGATCCTGTGTTTGAAGAGAAGATGGTACTTTAGTAGCAGCCTTTCTGTATGTACCCAGGACAGAATTATGCTGACTGGGCAATTAAATGGAAATGTATCTGTTCAAATAGCTGAACTTATAACATGTAAATTAGAAAAAGATTAAACACTGACAATTTTCACAGATTCATGTTCTGCAACAGGAACAGTCTTTAAATAGGCTGTTTTTTGTTCATGAGCTACTGAATGCAACATTATTACCAAAACAGCAGTATTAAATTGTGTGCACATAAAAATGGTGATTCATATATTTCAAAATGCAATTGTTTTTCAGATGTGACGAGACAAGCTCCTGTTCAGGTTACATTTTTGCAGCAACTTTGTGAAGCTAATACACCTGTCTCTTTACAGGAAATGTTATCTTTTCAAGAGCAAGCTACTGACGTTGAAAGGGTGAGATAGATCCATGATGTCTGCAGCCATTCTCTGGACCTCTTGTGGTGCCACCTGGATGGGAGGCTAGTAGCCCCACACAATTTTCTAACTCATTGGTTAAAGCTTACAATTTACCTTCAAACTTGGGGAAAAATGCACTAATAAAGTAAATTTTGAGATTGGTATGCCCCTTAGATTTCAGATGTCCTTCAGCATTTTGTAAATAACCGTATAATGTGTTTAGAGTATAATATGTCAGAAGGTACGCCGGTAACCACACAGTCATTGAAAAAACTGTGGGGACCATTTTGTTGTCTTCAGTGTGACTTTATTGAGATTCCACAATAACAAAACTTTAAATATGTCTTAATGATTGTTGATATTTTTTTCTGGATGGGCAGAAGCTTATCTGTGTGCTAAGAGTTATGCAACTACAGTATCTAAGAAAATACATTTTTGAATTGATACCCAGATTTAGAATCCAGAAAAAGCATGGAATTACAAAATCTTTGTATCAAAAGTAAAGCAGAGTCAGTGCCACTGACCAGATTAGTTACAGTGAAGAAAACAATGAAGGAAAAATATTACAAGAGTTTAGTAGGTTGTATGAAAACAATTTTTAGGGGGGAATGTGTCACTGAAAGTTATTCAGGATGGCTTTTTATTCCATCAAAACACATATATGTTTTTATTCCCAACATGACTATATTTGTGAAGCGATTGTATAAACAATGTTCATGCCTATTACAAGAAGAAAGTGCATATGAATAGTGTTAGTAAGTTTAAAACTGTCTACCCATTTAAGGAATTGTCATTGCCAAGTCATAAAGAAGTGTATGTCTTTAGTTATGTTTTATTGCATCAGATGGGTGAATGTAAAGGGAGAAGTGTATGAGAAGGATAAATGTTTAAAGAATATTGTGTTTTGAAGTGTATTTTATTTCAAAACAGATTCCTAATAGTTTTAGTCTGCCTTTGATGATTTATTTCTTGCCAACGTAAAAGTGGCAGCATGGCCAGTGTAGAAAATTATATTACGGAATTTGGAATGTGTGTGTAATAGGGAAGGTGCAAATAGAGAGTCAGGAGATTCTTAGCTAGGAAAAATAATGAGATTGGGTTTGTTTCTAATAGGTCAGTGGCTGCAAAATACTAGTAGCAATACAACTGATTTAAATAAAAAATAATATAAAAGAATAACGTTTTTATGCACTGCAAGACAGGACCTTCATTGCTTTGTCTCCCAAGTTTGTGTGCTCTATGCAACAAATTAGGCTATTCTTCATGGGTGAACTGTGTTGTCTGAAGTAATTTTTTGTACCATAACACTATCTATCTCTCTATCTATCTATCTATCTATCTATCTATCTATCTATCTATCTATCTGTCTATCCATCACTTTGCTGCATTGCCTAACCTGAGCAGAACTCACATATCTTCTCAGATATAACGCATCATGCCAGGCTGTGGCAGTGAAAGAAAGAACATGCTTATATCTTAGAGGAAATAGTTGAGACCTTTTTGAGAATTATTGACAATACTTTCTTAGAGTTATCCTTTAACACTCAGGTGCACAATGACCTATGAATGCTATTTGGCACTTGTTCTGTAATTTCATTCCAACTTGCTAAATTTGACTGTACTGCATTGCTTCCCTAGGCACAGACATTATGGCTCATGATATATGTGTAGGGACAGAAATGATGACTAGAAAATAGCTATTGTAAAGCCTATTTATAAAAATATGGAGTTAACTAAGTGTATGGAATATTATAGACCAGTCAGACTTTTATCAGACACTGGTAAGATTATGGGCATGCTAGCATTATAGAAACTGCTAGAAGAGGAGTTAAGGTTAGTCAGGCAGTACAACATCTAACAGGATGGTTATCATAAAGCAGATCCGTAACTACATGTAACTGGCATTTCTATGGTAATGTGATAACACAAAATGGAAGAAAAATTTCAGGACTTCAGGCTGATGCTTTACAGTTCGTTAGTGATTTTCATTTTGTATATAACCAATTCCTGACTGAGGACATCTGAGCTTGTGAAATGGATATGAGAATTACTATCTGGTAGAAGTTGGCAGTTAAAATAGATAGTTGAGAGAGTAGCTTATACTTTATGGACTTTCACATTCCTCAGAAGGTTTCCCACTGTCTGCACAGAAAAGACATTACAATCTGTAAAATAGTAATAAGTAAGGAAGATCATGTGACCTTGCCACTTTGTTTAGATAACTTAAATAAATGCATAATATCGAATAACAGACACTACTGTTAGTAAGACTAAAAGCAAACAATTTCCCATTAAATGAGTAAAAGTTAAAAAGTATTACTATGTATCAGATACAGAAACTGAGCCTGTTTGTAACTATTATCTTCAAGGTACGATGTTGGGTTAGAAGTACCCAGCTCTGTTAGGAATGCTACATCTAAACAAATCCTACTCCCTCCACACCACATGCTCCAGAGACCTCAATCTCATTACCACAATCAACAGAACAAGCTGAAGGGACAGGTTCATAACCCACAGACTGCCCATGCTATGGAATAGACCTCATACACGTCAAGCAAAGCACCTCACTGACCATCTTCAAAAGAAATCTTGATGAGTGGATGGGAAACAGAAAATTCACCCTGAGGATAACTCCAGTGGCTCTACTCGACAGAGGCACTGTGAACTAAGGTGGGGTGGCACTATGCAAAGGTAATCTGATAGCTAGGCTTTTAAAAGCCCCAGGGCCATTGGCACATCTATGAACCTATTACGTTTACAAAGCTACTAAGGGTTACTTTGTGAATTCCAAGAACTGTATAAGAAAGATACATTAATTTTGAGAACATTGTTTAGTAAGCTCAACATTCTGACTGTGAACTCACTTGTAACCTAACAATGATTTATATATTCATATTCATGTACAACACATTTGATTTTCTACTCTCTCCTAGACTGAGACTGAAAATGGCCCAGTGGATAAGCATTCCACGCAGGAAAACATTTAAATAAATAGATGCATAGATAGATAAATGTATGTCAGATTGTTAAAGGGTTAGGAAAAGGACAAACAACACATTTAACTCATTCTCTGAAAGGGTTGTAGGTCACTGGAATGCATAATTTGAGTGGATTAGAGGCAGTGACAATATTTATACTTCTAAATAGCTATGAATGAGCACTTTAAATATACTTTTTTCATTTCTGGGGAAGTGGAATGGGCTTTAACCTAAACCTGTACTATTGTACTGTACTCACCTGAAAGGCTTTACTGAGGAATTGAGGAACAAAACATGTACACAGGCTGTGAGTGAAAATGAAGGTAAAGCAAAGTTCAAAATGAATAAAAAAATGTA
Source organism: Protopterus annectens (assembly GCF_019279795.1). Taxonomy (NCBI): domain Eukaryota; kingdom Metazoa; phylum Chordata; order Ceratodontiformes; family Protopteridae; genus Protopterus; species Protopterus annectens. The sequence continues at coordinate 491,153,852 of NC_056725.1, read as the reverse complement.
AAAAATAAAAATAATGCTGTTGGTAACCTCGTGTAATAAACAAATAGACACCACACCCAGTTTAAGAAGGATGGTTACGTGCTTGAGGGAGTACGTTTTAGAACCATTAATCATATTTATACAGTGTACAGAGGCCAGAATGAGTTCACAGAAATGTGTAAAGGTCAAAGAAAAATGTGCAGCAGGATTTATATGTTGAAGCGAAAGGACAGAATAAGATAAAAGTGTCTGTGGCACAATTGAAATGTGTAATGTGAAAGAAATGCAATGCATACATCATGCAAGATATGTCATTATCTTTGGTCAGATTGTGATTAGAAGCAGAAATATTACATTTAAGTGTTATATTGGCGCTTATTGTAAATCTAAGAAACTAGTTATAAATAACTGAGTTTTCTTAATACTGTGTACATATTTTGATGCAGCATTCTATATATATTCATATCACAAATAAAGTTAGTGGGTCAGATTTTGCTTGAAAGTGAGTCTATAAATATGGAAGACACAAGCTCATATTCCATTTATTGTCTATGAACCAAATGCATTGGGTTGTAAAGATTGCAAGACAATTGATATCATTAAAAGGATTCATAATATGTAGATACAGAATAATTCACTGATTTGTGCAAGAAAGAGAAGAATGTTTATTATCTAGAATTTTAAAGTTACTAATGATGTTTAGAGAGCATATGAAAAGCAAGAGTAAATTCACACAGAGATCTTATCAACATGAAGAGAAACAGCAGTATATGTATTTCTCCTGGGAACTGTCTGGATTATTCTAAAATTGTTAAATGTGATAATATTGCTACTGTTACTCAATGTATTAAAAAACTACCCCAAATTCAGGTATAACCTACTCTCCTAACTTCTCATTTCAACCCTTCTGTAATTCTGTGCATTTGTACTGTTAGTTTTTTGTACAGTACATATATTTTGCACTATAGATTTGCCATGTATATCTGTATTGTTTTAGCACCTGTGTCTGTCCTCTGCTCTGTTTATCACTTAAGCTATTATACCTTACTAATTTGTACATCTTTGCATTGTTAGTTATGGCTACAAATATTTACCATGTATATATCATTTCTTTGTGTTTGCTTGAAGATTTTCTGTAATTGCCTCTTTAGCCTGGGTCATGACTGAAAAAGGCCTTTATACCAGTTCTCCTACCTCATTAACAATTGCCAACATTAGTAAGTAACTAATTAAGTAAGCAGATAGATGTGTAATAACAGGAAAACAGTCATGAGAACTTCACTGAGGGCTATGAAACATAACTCATAAGACACGGTCAATATTTTGCAGAATTATTCTGATTTATTTACTTGTTTAAGATACTGAAGAGGGCTGCATTAATATTTCTCCTCAGGCAGTAACAGTAAGTATTCCAATAGCTCATAGAAGCAGAAATAAATAGGAACTGAAATGTATGAAGAGTATGGGTTCAAGAATTAAACAATCTGAACTAAATAAAGTTGTTGAGAGCATGATTGCAGTAGTGAAGTAATAGAACCTTACATTATACATAGATTTAAAAATGCAAAAGAAGTGGACTAAAAGGAGACATTTTACCTTTCCAACTGTTGACAAAGTTGTTGTGGCTATGCCTAATGTTGTCTTTATCTCTGTATTAAATGCAGATTAAGGGTTTTGGCAAATAAGGCTGGATGAAATAATTTCAAACCTTTGCATGCTCAATAGCTGTCTGGGTAGATACAGGTTCTGAGACTGCTTTCTGGAAGATTATCAGTCCTATAAGTGTTTCAAAGAGCAGTAGCTAAAATGATCAAATGACTAGACTGCAAAGATAACATCACAAATGATATTTTAGTGCAGGCATCTACCAAGCAGCAGCATGTCTCATGACATACCAGATTGCTGAATAGCCTAAAGCAAAAGGTTTTAAAACTAGCTATGTTTCTGACAGCTAGTTTCACTGTGTATAAGGTATTAACTGGAAATTTTCTCCATTTGTTAAACATCTATTTGTTTGTTCTGATTTCCTGCCAAAGAGTGTATAATATAACTGATTTGTTTGCAGTTAAAAGCATTCTGTAGAGTCTCCTTGCTCCTTTATCTGTTTAAAATGTACATTTAGTGGCTCACTGTTGTTATTCTGTTGTGATAAACATTTCTGTAGTGTTTTCTGCCTAAAATAGTGTAGCTAGTAGCTGTAATAGTTTCCCACCCCTCTCCCTATTGGTGTCTTGTTCTTATACTTGCTGGCTTTGTAGTTGCCTGTCCCTACTGTAAATTTGATCTGGGACACTCTTCCCAGTGTCATTATCTCATTCTACCTAATACAGAGAGAACATTTGAGAAGGCCAACCCACTTAGGTTCTTAACCTTGAATTATCTTCTGTTCATCCTTTCTCCCTTTTCACTTCTGAGTGTGCTTCTCAGCTGATAAGTATATTTTTGGCACTTTTTAACTGTTTAGAGTTGAATAAAACAATAATTGAATTCAGGTCAGAATACAGTTTGAATAAATTGCATGCATTTAAACTGTATTTGCTTTAATATTGCTACACATTGAAGTGTGCTAGCTTGCACTGCATTTGAATTCCTTAGTGATGTTTTAGCTGCTTTTCTGTAAAAAAATCTAAGCTTGTTTCTTGCCTTTCCTGTAACTTGTCTAGTCCAGATACATATTTGCTGTATCCAGGACTGTTTGTAAGCTTCTGAGCCCTTCAAGCCTTTCTGTGTTGGAGGGAAGCCTTCCAGCTTATCAGTGGAAGTGGTAAGCACTAGGTAGCCTATCTACTACAAGAGGAGTGGTTTCTGGCCCTGAAATTGTAGTTTATTGGCTGTTTGGGCAGTTTTTCTCATCTCTTTCAACTTTCTGGTTTAAAAGCCCACATTTGCACTTGTTTCCTGCCTTTCCAGTAACTAATCTAGTCCAGATACAGATTTGCTGTATCCACGACTGTTTGTTAGCTTCTAAGTGGTGCCAAAGTCTGGTCTTCAATTTTTCCCTTAGATCTGCTTGTTCTCTCCTCTCCTCTCCTGCACTTTTACTAGCGTATTAGTCTAGCACTTTACCAGACTTCTTGTAGCAATTATTGTAGCACACAAAAGTGCTACCAGCACTAAATGTTCTAGAGGGAAACAGCTCTTGTACTTATTATTAATGCCCATCCCTCCAGGCATGTCTAAAAGTCAGTTCCCTGTGCTATCTCCTATTAACCTGGTGAACTTGGGCATCCTGAGACAATGTAGCAACTACCTCATGTACATGGGCCACCCTGTCCTCTTACCTCCCAACACTCAGACTTGCGAGAGATGCACTTATATATCCAAATTGGAAGCCATGCACTCTCCAGGCAAGACCAGAATAGCTGGTCAAGAGGAGAAGGTCAACACTTGCACCACACCAAATTGGTTCATAGTTGTGGACTAGGCTAATGGTCCTGGAGCCTTTACAATCCTAACCCATAGGATTAACCTGGCATCATGTCACCTGACCTTAGTTCCCAGTGCATCTATCAAGTAGAGCCACTGGAGTGATCCCTGGGGTGAATTTTCTATTTCCCATCCACTCTTCATGATTTCTCTTGAATAGGGTCACTGAGGTGCTCTGTTTGACATGTATGGGAAGTCAATTCCATAGCATGGGCAGTATCTGGGTTATAAACCTGTCTCTCCAGCTTGTTCTGTTGATTGTGGTAATGAGGTTGAGGTCTCTGGAGTGTGTGGTGCAGAGGGATTGGGATTTTTTTAGATGTCGAATTTCTAACAGAGCTGGGTCAGACATGGCTTTGTAAGTCAAGCAGAGATCTCCTCTAAGTAGGCAATATGAGACAGAGAATAGTTGGCGTTTTTTGAGTCTATCCATATAGGACAAGTGTTTAAGGCCTAGGATCTTCTTTGTGAGGTACTTTTATGGCCTCTCCAGTTGTTGCAGGTGTCTAGTGAGGTAGATGCCAAATGGGGCATTGTACTTGATGATTGGCCTTTCTTCCTGGATGCAAAACCCTTAGTAATGAGATGTGCCACATAGAAGGACTTTCTGACCACAGTGGCAATGTGGTGGTCAAAAGAGAGGTTGCTGTCAACCTGTGTTCCCAGATCTCTTTTAACACCTTCTGTGTTCAGTGGACTACCATCGATGTGGTAATTCATGGGAACTGGGTTTTTCTCAAAGTGGATGACAACACATGTTTTGGCATTGAGGTTAAGGCCATGGTTCTGACATTAGTCGTTGGTCTCAGTGAGGCCTTTCTGTAGAATGTCAACTTCACACGAGTTAATAATAGCTCCCAACTTGTAGTCGTCTGTGAACTTTGTCAGCCAGAGTCTGATTGTGTTGACCTGGACTTCAGAGAAGTAGATACCAAACAGGAGAGGACCCAGTACCAAACCCTGTGGGACTCCACTTGTGACTTGTTGACAGTCTGACTTGGAGTCAGATTCTTTCACACTGTGGGTTCTATCTGTGAGCCAGTTTGTAACCAGTCTAGTGATATAGGGGTTGATGCCTAGCTTTGTGAGTTTTTCCATGATTCCTGAGTGGGGAATGGTGTCAAAGGCCTTGGCTGGATCAAGGCAGGCTGTATGAACCACCTTGCCTTCATCCACAGCTCTGGTGACTGAGTCAAAGAAGTTGACCAGGTTGAGCAGGCATGATCTAACCTTCACAAAACCAAACTGTGTGGGATCCAGAGTTTGGAGATTCCCTATATCCTTGTTTATTAGGTCCATGATGATGCGTTCCATAGCTTTGCATATCAAACTCATCAGGCATGTGGTGATAGGTCCCAGGGTCTGTAGTCACTCCTCCTTTGTGGAGAGGGATGACTGTAGCAGTGTGCCATTCAGTAGGGACAAAGCCTGAGGTGAGGCTCTGACTGAACAGGGCACAAAGGTGAGGTGCCAGTTCACTCTGTAGTTCATGTAGAATACAGCGAGGGGATATTGTCAGGTCCCATTGCAGCTGTATTCTTGGCCTTGGACAATGCTGTTTTAACCTGTGCAGCAGTAATGCTGGGTACCTGGCAATCTACTATTATTGTGATTGGTCCTTTGTTGGGGGAAAGAGGGGTAAAGTTGGCACTGAATCTGTCATCCAGTATATTGGCAATATCTGTTGGCTCGGTATAGGAGGTACCGTTGTGCAATAGCTCAGAGAAAATCTGGGTATTGCCATGGAGAGTCTTTACATAGCTAGTGGTGATGGAAATGAAGTGCCTGAGAAAGGTCATAGGATGCACACTGTGGGACAGGCAAAGAAATAAGTACATAAGAGCAGAAGCCAAAGTAGCTTCAATTGCAGAAAAGATCAAACAGAACAGATTGCAATGGGTTGGGCACATGTGTAGAAAAGCAGAAGACAATCTGGTGAGGAAGATTTGGGACAGACAGGAAGAAGATAAGAGGAAATGAGGACATCCAGTATAGAGTTGGATGGATTGTGTGAAAGAAGATCTGTGACAGTCAGGCATGAGTGTTGAAGAAGGTAGGAGTGTGGCACTGAATCAAGAGAGATGGTGACAGTTAACACGATACCCTGACTCCATGTAGAAAAAGGGAAAAAAGGGGGATGATGATGATGATGATGATTCTTTACATAACTATAGAAGGCCTTGTGGTTCTCTTTACTATCTGCTGCAATTCTGTATTCATAGCTAGCTTTAAAGGATTTGATGAGGGATCTCAACTTTTTGTTGTGGCTGATAAGGGAGTTTTTCCAGTCTTGGGACTTCACCCTATTCTGCATCAGTTTCCTCCTTCTGTTGTAGAGTTTGTTTATGACAGGAGACTACTAGAATGGCTTCCTTTTTTGGAGGAGAGCATCTTGGTTCTATTGGGTATGGAGAGATCCATGCATTTGTGTGCGTGTTAGTACAGTGCATTGGTGTATGATTCGGCGGTCATGCAACTATTCTCCATTTGCATGGGTGCCGTGAACTTAGTGACCTCTAATTTTAGGAGCCCAAAGTTAGCTTTGGAGAATTTTGTTATGGCGGTTACCCTTGCGGGAGTGTGAAGGATGTGGATTTCCAAGGTGATTAGTTTGTGGTCAGATCTAACCAGGGAGGAGTTGACTATTGGTGTAGAGCAATGGTCGCCCATGTTAGTAATGACCAGGTCAAGGATGATGCTACCTCTAGTGGGAGTAAGAATGAGCTGGTCCAGGGAACTGCAATTAATGAATTCCAGGAAATGTTGGGCAAGTGTATTGGTACATGAGTAGTTTTCCCAGTTAAAGGAGGGGTAGTTGAAGTCGCCCAGTATGAGTCTTAGGTTGGACCCTAATATTCTCCAAGGTGCTTAGGAATGTGGAGTGTTTGTCTTGGGTCATGGTTGGGGACCTATAGCAGGCTACAACCTGAATTGCTGCCTTACCCAATGTTAGCTGCATCTGAAGTATCTCTGATGTGTTATGTTGGGCTACCAGTCTGTAGGCATGCACATCCTTTATGAATATGGAAACACCACCAGCTTTGGAGCTTCTAAATCTCAGCGTGCCTAGGAAAACCTTGTTACCCCACAGGACAGTCTGGTGATTGCTGTTGGGAGGAGAGAAAAAGAGAGAGAGAGAATTTTTTTACCCTGCTCAGCTTACTATCACCATGACACTTACCAGGATGAGCAGGTCTGAAGAAGTTTTTAAAGTTTAAAAACAAAAGCGCTTACATCGTATTAAACATAGTTTGAATATTAAGTTTGGCTGTGTTGATGTCTTTTGGACTTGGCTTTTGCTTTTTTGTCTTTATATTCAGTTTTTATTTTGTGTTTTTTACATTTCAAAACATTCCATTTTACAGTAGGTGTTGTCCCTCACAGTCTCATTTTCTGTGGGGTTCCTCAGGTGCTCATAATAGTAAATTTGGAGCCCTGCTAAACTTAGGGGTTGTGGTGCAGAAGGATTAATTAGGTGAATTTACCTCTGAAACAGAGTTTTATGTCTGAGATTCTACTATGTTATGGGAGATTTAAGTCTTTGTAAAACAAGTATGTGCATCCACTTCTCTTTACTATTTCATCTGATGTCTGTCTTTATTGGGGGTAGAATAATAGTAATCTATACTTTTTGGCATCTTGACATTTTCAAAGCTCAGTCACTTTGTAGTGTGTATGTGTGTGTTAGGCCTTTCAGTCCATCTCATAAAACAACTATGTACATCAGAGGTCTTTTGCTTGATACAGATTGGCCTTGTTGTCATTTAAAGTATGCCAGTGTATGCTGTTCAGTACAAACATCTGGTTAGCTACTCATTCTTATGTCTAAATTGCTTGTTCTTTAATGTTATTCTGACATCAGGCTTGAGTTAGTCCAAATGATGTTTTAACTTCCAATTCTGAAACAACTTTGCTGAACTGAATTATTGGTTGTGTCGTCTGCACTCTGAAATCCAAAAATAAAACTGCCTGTTTTATTTTCTCAGCAGGACCTTACCTGTTGGCTCCTGTACCTGCACCCAGCTGGTTAATTTGTTCCATGGGGTGATGAAAACCAGGCATTCTTGGGCTAGTTGAGAACCCTATGATCCATTCATTTCTTCCCAGCTAGCCCTATCATTTTTGTGAGTAGTATTCACAACACTTTAATATAGTCTTTTCAGACATAGCTGATTCTATTAAAATTACCTCTGGCTACGTAAAGCATATATTCCTGACAAGTAAGAACACAAAGTCAATGAATTGTCATGTGAATGGATATGCTGGACATGCTGTGGATATGCTGTCATGGTGTTTGTGATTAGTCTGCCTGGAATGTGACAGATGCTGGTATGATCACTTTCAAATGTGAAAATGCAGTGTCTTTGGATGAGTTCATGGGATGCAGTAACCTTAGAACTGATTATATTACTGAACAGGATATACTGACATACATAAGGCTGCTAAAAAACAGCAAAGCCAATCTGTATAAACAAAAGGCCTCTGATTGCACATAGTTGATGTATGAGATGGACTGAAAGGCCTAACACACACACACACACACACACACACACGTGCACATGTGCAACGTGCACATGCACACACACACACACACACACACACACACACACACACACACACACACACACACACACACGCGCACACACACACACACACATACACATTACAAAGTGACAACTTTGAAACTGGTTCAGATAACTGAATGCATATGCTTTGAGACTAATATGTAAATGCTGAATTCAAATTTTACCTTGCATTTACTTTTTAATTTAAGTAAGTGGAAGTTATACTTTTTGATACAACAATGTAGAAAACTCGATACAGCAGATAAGACTGGTAAACAACAGAACCAGTAGTAGAAAAACACAAAAGTAACCAGTCAGCAAGGCAGTCAGATAAAATTGTAACTTTAATAAAACAAAATAAAATAAAACACTGGATAAGTGCTTCCGCGACCTAACTAGTCTCAAAAATGCTTATCCAATGTGTGATTTTATTTTGTTTTTTAAAGTTATGATTTGATGTGATAGCCTTGCCGACTGGTTACTTTTGCATTTTTATATTATTTGATATTTTTGTCATGATGTGTATCCATTTAATCACACTTGCAGTTATATTTTGGACAATTTGTCAGCTAATACAACATTTAGCAGAACCTCCCATTTGCTTGTCAATATATTATATTCAGAAAGTTAAATGTAAGGAATCTAGGGACTTAATTTTCATATATCCCAAGTGCCCATCATGTAAAGTGTCCTACACTCTTACCTTGAAAGTATACAATACTCATATTTTAGAACAAACTGTCAATTTGCTTCCACTCAGTGAGTTTCCTTGATATACCATTAATTCTTCCATTCTAGCCACGTTTGGTACAATGAATCTTTCCTCATGACCACTCTTTTGTGACAATCTCATTAATGTTGGCCATTACAGAACCAGATCTAGTTTTTTCATCAGATATAACTGCTCACTTATGGTTGTCTAACACATCTAAAAGATCCATGGAACTTTATTTTTCTGCCTTCCCATACAGGGAATATGACCTTTTTAACATGCAGCTTTGTTGATATGAGCTCTGTATCACAGGAATGCGCTCCCAGTAAAAGTGACCAATAAGGTAGACATGCTTTGGTCATCAGTGGTACATTCCTTCTTGGGTTAAACATTGGCGCTACATTTTGGTAAATGGATAACCATTAATAGGGAAAAAAAACATACAGGAAAGAGATAAAACATTACAGTCCTAGTACACAACTAAAGCTGAAGTAAATGATCAAATCTATAACCATCTACAAAATTAAGCACAACTATGCATTATATTTGAAAAGAAAATCACTGTATTAAAATATAGCAAGCTCAAAGTAAAACACCAAAAATGTTTGAGTGTATATCGATAATCTCCTGAAAACTGGCAAGACATCTCACCAAATCCACTGCACTCAGAAACTGACTATAATATAGCCAGCAAATTTCATGCACATTTCATTATAGCAAGCACTTCCCAAATAAAACAAGTCACATCTATCACCTTGCCTACCCAGTGACAAACTGTCAACAGTTTCTCTGTTAAAAGTGTCACCATGGTAACTGTTAGAAGAAACTAAAGTTCACCATCCTTACCAACAATAATCTCCCTGCAGAACATGTTAAGATTGCTGCAGAGACAATAGCCTACCCAATATTCTTATTATCAATAGATCTGTTTAGGAATCATATGCCCTAATATCATGAAAAAATCCCTTATCTTACATCTACATAAAAGTGTGTGTGTGTCTGTGTGTGTGTGTGTGTGTGTGTGTGTGTGTGTGTGTGGGGGGCCACAGACATATCTAATTTCAGACCTATAACTGTACTTTCTCCAGTCTCTAAAATGCTGGAAAATGTATCCACTCTCAACTGTTGTACTATCTACTTAACAATAACCTCCTACCAAGCTGTATCAAAGCAGTGAGACACTATTCCTCTTATTTCTTAATCCTATAAATCTAAATAAAAACAACGGAAACCTTGCTTCTCTGTATTTCTTGACCTGTCAATGGTTTTCAGTTTTTATCTTTTGACACTGATTCCTATTACTTGTTACTCCTTAGGCTAATACATCAAGGTTTATCAAATACCTCTGTCATATGACTTGAAAGGTGTCTGGAAAACTGATCACAGTGTGCTCAATGGCAAAAAAAAAAAAAAAAACATGACTGTTCTACCCATTCCAGGTGGTATCTTATAGGAATTCATTCTTGGGTGATTAGTATTCAATATATTCATTAATGACCTTCCTTCCAACTCAGGCAATTCACTCATCCAACATGAATAATGGGAGGGGGAGGCCCCAAAATAGGGACATATTTTAAATATTGCTCTTATAAACTTAGAAAGTTGCTAGAATAATAGAATTTGGGTTACCATGCATTTTCTGAAGGGTATGAAGTCTGAAACTCAAATGTCTGTCATTATTTAGTGACTTCAGTCTTCAGTGATTTGTCAGAAAGCCACAAATTTTATGAGGAACAGATAAAAATCTGAGGAAAAATCTGGACATTCTGCAAAAATCTGTACAGTTGAGAGCTTTGTGTCTCAACCAGCATTTACTCTGCCAGTGCAGTATCAGAACTTCAGACACACTCAGCATTAATGCTCCCCTCTAGCAACTTTTCTTGATCAATCACAACTATTATTAAATCCCAAAAACTATGCTAATGGTATTCACCCTAAAAACATGATCCAGCACAAAAAATGAATCCTCCCATCATCACCCTATAATACCAAAATAGCCATTGTATCTCATACAGAACCCCATTGTGTTACAGCAGATGAGAACCTAAAATTTAATCTCCATATCTAAAGCAATCAAAAAAAAACCTCAAACACATGGCTTTTCTATGCAGAGCCAAATTCTAATTAATTGAAGAAAGACATATAGGTTCATAGGTAGGTACTAGGCTATCGGCCCTAAGGCCCATACAAGCCTAGCCAAAAAATGTACCCTGGCTTTCGCCACCCAAGAAAATTATTTTCCTGTGCCCCTGTCAAACAGAGCCACAGAAGTGATCCCCGGGGTGAATTTCCCATTTCCCATCCAATCATCAAGATTTTTCTTGAAGAGTACTAATGAGGAGCTCTGTTTGACATAGACAGGTAGTCTGTTCCAGAGTATGGGAAGTCTCTGGGACAGGAATCTATCCATCCAGCATGTTCTGTTTATTGTGGTGACAAGGTTTAGGTCCCTAGAGCATGTAGCTTGGTGGGATTGGGATTTCTTTAAGTGGAGCATGTCCAACAGCTCTGAGTTTGACAAAGCTTTGTATGTTAGTCAGAGATCGCCCCTGAGTAGGCGATATGCGATGGAGTAAAGCTGTAGTTTTTTTAGACGGTCTACAGAGGGCATCTGTTTGAGGCCAGTAATCCTCTTTGTGAGGTATTTCTGTGGTCTTTCCAGTTGTTGTAGATGTCTTGTGAGGTACATACCAAAAGGGGCGTTGTACTCTATAATGGGTCTAATGAGTGATGAGTAGAGGGGAACAATGACCTCTTTTTTTTGGATGAGAATCCTTTCGTGATGAGATGAGCCATGTAGAAGGATTTCCTGACCACTGTGGCAATGTGATTATCAAAGGAGAGACTACTGTCCACCTGTGTCCCAAGGTCTCTTATCACATTTTCGGCATTAAGTAGACTACCAGCTATGCGGTAGTTCATGGGTACAGAGTTTTTACCAAAGGGGATGACAATACATTTTTTGGCATTGAGCTTCAGGCCATGGCTTTGACACCAGGTATCTGTCTCAGTGAGGCCCTTTTGTAGTTTGTCCACATGTAGAAACCATAACCAAGGATAACTATAAGGCTTTTTTCTGATACATCTGCAACTTCAAAGGTATAACTCAGATGTGTGATGAACTAATTGTGGATGGTATTGCACACACTGACTCAGTATAAACTGAAAACCTGCTAGCAGACAGGCTTGGCTAGAAATTAACCCCCCACCCACCCCTAAGCTTATCATCTCTAACCTGCATCTACAAAGAGCAAGTAATCACTACTCTCTCCAAGACTAGGAAAATAGCCTCCATTGGGCCAGATGGCATTGTGGCGTGTGTTCCTAATGTTCTTAACCAGTGAACTACTGCACTAGGCACCCTATTCAACCACAGTCTGAGTGCTGTCTTTATCCACACATATTTGAAGTCTGTGACCAGTTTCCCCCTACACAAGGGTGGATCAGCAACATGCACATGTACTTATAGCCCCTTATTTTTTACCAGCCTGGACTGTAAGACAATGGAAGGATTTTCATGGATGCCAGATACAAGGACAGATTTGTCATACAAACACTACACTGTTCCAGCCTGGTTTTCTCAAGGGAAGGTTGTGCTAAACCTGGTGGTATTCAGTAAAGTTACCAGAGACATAGCATGTGTGCACAACTTTGACTTTGCCTATCTTGACTTGGCCGAGGCCTTCCACACAATCCCACATTTGTGAATCAGTAAGAAACTAACCCAGGTGAATATCAACTCCTATGTTGTCAGGTGGGTTGCAAACTGGCTTACAGGCCAACAACACTCATTCAAAGTGGAAGAGTTCACCTCCAGCAAACTGCTGTGGCTATTCATTTTTACCAGGTACTTTTCAGAAGTCCAGAGCACAACAGAGTGTCTGTGGCTAGCCACGTTTGTGGTTGAATGCAGCTTAGGTGCTATCAAAGAATCCACTAACCATGTGAGTGCTGTTCAAAAGGAGCTTACACAGACTAACTGATGACAAATCTGTGCTGTTCAACAATCTTCAAATAAATGCATCATCATTTCCTTTGGTATTAACAATGTTCCAGCTTATTATGACATAACCCTGCTTACCCTAATCACCAATTCTGTACTGATAGACCTGAGAACACAGGTAGACTGCAACATGTGTCTATTGCAGTGAGGAAGGTATTCTACATCTCGAATCAGATTAGCAAATGTATTGCAGTACTATCACATTAATTTCTAAATCCCCTGTAGTCATCCCTCAGGCCTATTCTTGAATATAATGCTCCCTTTACTATTTAGTGTAACAGACCCATGCAGAAACTTGACAGACCTTAGAGATTTCTAAGTTATAAAAATCAGGTTGTCAAACATGTGTCTTCCATAGACAGACTGATATAGCTGTCACTGTACTCAGTATGATATAGACTGCGTCAAGGTGACTTATGTATGCCTTACAGGTGTATCTTTGACACAATTGTGATAGAAATGCTGCCCCTACATATGTCATATGTGACTACAGTCACCTGTTTCTGGGCCCTCCATGTAGACTTACATATATAAGACATGCTGGAGAGACAGATACATCTCCAATAGGTTGCCACTCCTCTGGAATAGGCTTCAAAACCATGTCAAGCAGACCACCTCCATGACCCATTTTCATCACAGCCTGAATGACTTGATGTGAAACTGTTAATCTCTGCCCTGGAATGACCCTGCTTTTCACCTGGACATGGGTAGTCCATGCTAGACAAATCTTGGTCATACATGATATCTGACATCAAATTTTATATTGTGATGTAATGGTTAGGCTTCTAAATACCATCAAGTCAATATCCTAGTTAACTCTGATTTGATATCCCCGCATTTCAACAATGCTCCACTGAATCCTGAAGGTGTAATACCATCTATGGCAATATTTCTTAACAACAATTATTGCTTTGGCATTGGCAACAGAAACAATGTTTTACCTGGAGCGGTAGAAGAGCAAGGGGAGAGTTCACTGTCTAATAATATTAACGATTTTGACATTAAACTATATAAGTGCAGAAAGTTGCAGTTGGAGGTCTCTTATTTGCAGGAGTGCATAGAGAAAAAGATCATACCTAAAGGACTGCGCCAGTGGTGCTACCCAGCGAGTTTGGTGGAAAATTCTGTATTCCACCGGGAACTGATTGACCTTTTTGACCGCCAAGGGTTTGAATTCCTGCAATCTCTTATTAATTTTTATAACACAGATATTGGTACCTTGAAAGTGGAACTTGAGATTTTGGAACATGCCTTCAAAACTCATAGTGATTTCCCCCGATACAAATATGAGTATTGTAGAATTTTCACGAGTATCAAGGCAACAATGGATAAATTGCTTATCACAAAAAAGAAAAAAATAGCCAGGGACATATATGACTATTCCAAAAGTAGGGCCTACCCTAAGCCACCATTTATCACATTAAATATTCCTACAGAAAACTTGGCTACTGGCAGTGATAGTTGCCAGAAGAGATCTATGATCAAGCACATGCCAACCCGCCTAATAACAATAATGAAGTACAATCATTAAGACGTAGTGAGAGAATCAATAATTATAACAACACCAGAGAAAATAATGGTGGCATTAACAACAATCAGGACAGGCCTCTTGACAATAGCACCAATAGGATGCACGGACCTAGCCAGCAGGGTTTTTGGGCCAATTCCAACGGCCAACAGAACAACCGGCAACCCAATTGGAATCAGCCACAGACAAGGAACAGAAGGAAACAGCGGAGGAGATAGTCCTGAGTGATGGTCACGATTCCATCCCTCGTATACACACAAGTTTGGTGGGTGATTTTAGTATTTATAATTATACCACTCTGGACATTCATCAAGATATGATTGACTTTTTTATCAAAAGGGTTAACGTTTGTCCCTGGGAAGAGAATGGACATGGCTAAAACTGTCATTGATTTGAAACTGTTTGTTCACAAGTTAAACCTTAACTTGCTTATGGGGGAGAGTTCAACTATGATTGGAGTAGTTTCTCCCCGGGCCTCCACTGAAAACAGGCTCTGTGGAACCTAGTCGGACATTCCCGGCCAACAAATGTTAAATAAAAAAAATAAATAAAAAAAAAAATGATTAGTTCAGTAAGGGTTTCCAGTTTATTTAACCCACCCTTGCATCCAAGTCTTTGTTTCTTTGAAAAAATGTGTGAAATGGATTTTAGAGCTACTATTGGGAAGAATAACCATCAGAAAAATATTAACAACAATATTAGTTTTTATTAGAACATGACTTTCTCAACTTGTTAAATGATTGCAACATCAGGGTCATGAAGCCTGACAAGGGTGGGGGACTGGTGTTTATGGATCATTACATTTATGTTGAAAGGATGAATAAACACCTTAATACAGATGTTTATACGCAGGTCACCATTAACGAGGTGAATTCAGCATACAAAAAGATTAGGTCCACGTTAGACAATTTATTTTTAGAAGGTCTAACAGACATGGACTTGCATCATTATTTATCAATGATTGCACCCAAGACACCAGCCCTTTTTGGTACCCCTAAAATCCACAAAACTATCAACGACCCCCCATTTAGACCCATTGTTGACGGCCGTGGATCGATTACATACTGTTGTGCCAAATACATTGACAGGGTCTTAAAACCATTAATTGAAAGCGAGCCCTAAATTTGTAAAGACTCTTGGGGTTTTCTTAAAAATATCAACAAGTTGAAATAACAGGCCAATGTGTGTTTCATAACAATTGACATCAAAGACCTTTACACTGTCATTCCTTAAAAAATAGGCCTAGAGTGGATTAGAGACTTTCTGTCTTTCAAGAAAATAGAAGAAAATACTATATACTTGATTGAAACATTATTAGAGATAGTCTTGACTAATAACTTCATGGTCTTTTAGGGGCAATTTGACCTACAGAAATCTGGTGTGGCAATGGGGTCACCATGTGGTAGCAGTTTTGCCAATGCCATTATGGCGTATTGGGAAAATGAGTTATTGTTCCAAAACCAACTGTTTCAAGAAAACGTCTCCTGGTACACAAGATACCAGGATGACATGTTTTGTATTTGGAAGGGGGATAAATCCTTAATACTAACTTTTATCAACAACATTACTCAGACTATCAACTTTCTTGAGTTTACATATAACATAGACGAGACCTCTATTAAATATCTTGACATTTTGCTAGTCAATGATAGAACTAATTGTAAGTATAAAAATGTGATATATAGGAAATCGACTTATTCAAACACATTTTTGCATTTTTCTAGCAACCACCCTTACCATCACAAAATAGCCGTTGTTAAAGGCCAGATGGTAAGGGCAGCTAGAATGATCTCAGATGATTTAGATTTTGAGATTGAATGTGAATATCTCCAAAGCATGTTCATGAACAGAGGCTATCCTTTCAGCTTAGTGACCAACATTAAAAATGAAGTGGCGTACAAAAGAAGTGTCGGACACTTTAAACCATTATTAAGAGGCCAAAGTGAACAAGTTGTAAACAATTTAGACCAAGAAGCATCTTTTAAAAGCAATAATAAAAGTGACTAGTTTTTTATGTACATATTCACTGGATTATCAATTTATTAGAGACATTCTGAATAAGAATTGGAACATCATTAAAGAAGAACAAATGTTGATCAAGGCTTTAGGAGTGAGGCCCCATATTACTTACAGGAGAGGCCAAAATTTAAAGTCCCTGTTAGAGAAAAAGAAAAAGCCACATTTGAATAGGCCTAAAGGAATGTTTAAATGTGGGGCTTGATCCCAGTGCAAATTTATTATGGTAGGTAATAAATGTTGCATCAACAATAAGACATATATGGCGAATTTTAGATACAACTGTGTCACTAGAAGTGTCACTTATGTAGCTTTATGTGGCCAATGTAATGCTTATTACACTGGCAAAACAGAAAGAAAACTAAAACAGTGAATATATGAACATTGCTACGTCATAGGGAAAGGAGACACCAACAACGCACTGGCCAAGCACACTTTGGATTGTCCGGGACATAGTTTTAAATTTGCTGTCCTACAACATAGACCTAATGACTTTAGAGGTGGACCATGGCAAATCTTATTAGAGATATATAAATTGATGTGGCAAATTAAGACAGGGGCACATATTTTTCCAGGCCTTAATGGGAATCTGTCTATTAAATGCATATTGACACTTTATGCTCTGAAGAGATGACTTGCATTTACACCTTAGAATATTTTAACATTTTTATATTTATATCTATATTTCTATTTCTATTTAAACATCAATAATTTTATGACGAGTAATTAATAATGCAAGCATTTCTTAGCAATCTTTCAGCATATGTATACTGTGTTTTGTCTGTTGGTTTCCAATGAGTGAACTCGGATTTCATCAATATTCAACATTTAGTTTACTTTAAGCCATTTTTCACTATTTAATAATTAACATCACTTACTATCAACTAATATATTTATTTATGATACAGTACTAATTTCTGGTCGATGTGGCATATTTTTATATTTATATTTATATTTCCGTGTAAAGAATACACAATTGGTCATTTTGGTCTTGCAATACTAAATGACCGTATTTTTGCTGACTGCTCACCCCAATGGTTAGATATATTTTCGTTTGCGGATATACACAATGCTTAAGTTGGTGTATTTTTAAAATGATAATATTATGGTCTAAACCATATTTAGTGCAATATGTTTTTAGGGTGGAATGCCTGAATTCTTGAAAAAGTGGTGTTTTTTGACAAGTATAGTTACTTGCCCTTTAACAATGTAAAGAATACAAATTGAATAATTTGTTTTTAATTTGTTTATATAAAGGATGTTAATTGACTCATTTTTTGTCTGAGGAAGGTGAGGCATAGTCCCCACTGAAAGCGCTTACAAATAAATAGTTTTCATTTTATTATTTTTTTGCCGGCTCTTATTGTGTTCCTAACGCTTGGCTTTTTAGCAATATCCTAGTAACATCCTATGTACCTATGAAGCTATGGTGAGGTACATGCCAGAAATACTGTTATACTGTATTACTGTTTTGCTGAGATTTCACTACAGTGCTGACATACAATCCTGAGATCTGAATCTGATGTTGTGACTTCTGATGTGCACCATAACTCTGTAATCAAAATGATTACAGATAAAATTTCTAAATGTATGAGACACATTTCAGTTGTTAACTTCACAATCCATACAAGAGCATCCACTATAAAGTAATGAAATGATGATGCTAGAATCTGTATAACTGTCCAAGTACAATATAGCTGACAGGTGCAGTCATCAGTTGAGCACCATATATGCAGATGTAATCATCATTTATCTAAATAGTCACCCTGTGCATCAAACACATAGCTTTACTATCCCTGAATCTAAAAGACAGAAAACAGGGATATAGTACAGTCATTGCCACTTGCAGAAGGTGCTGTGTGGGGTGTAGGAGACCTAAGCTGACCCAAAAGATGAGTGAGTGTGTGTGTGAGTAAACAAGGGAAGCAGGTAAGATGGACCATGAAAATGTTGTGTGTGTGTCTTTAGGTGCCCTCAATGTCACATTGGTGTGTGAGTGTCTGCATGAACACAACCATGCTCTGTGCTAGCTCTATGTGCCTGTATGTTGGACACTTGTGAGCCGTGAATGGTAGAGTTGACAGTTCATCATTGTCACCCCAGACCATGAGGACTGGCTCTGCCAGGATTTGCACTGGCACCTCCATACCCAAGGTCAGATGCAGGGCTACTACCTGAAGGTGACTGATGTCTGCTGGACATGCTCCCTTCAGGGGAATGCCCAGAACCATGACCCCATGGGCTGCCACTTCTGGATGTGGACAGCACACTCCCTGATGGAACAATGCAAACAGTGCCACTACGGGAGCATGAACAGACACGGCCAAGTTAGCTCACAGCAGATGTAGCTGCTGAACTAAGCCCACAAGGCCAATGTTCCCCTCCCAGCAGACATTCCATCATAGACAATGTGCATTCCATGAAAGATGCTCCTTACTTCATCACAGACACACCTTGCTCCAAAGTGTTATTCAGCCAATCCTTGGACTCAGCAACACAGTAGAGGCAGTCATGGATGTCAGACTGTGCCACATTTAAAACCCTGTGGATTTGTCTGCAATGCTTTTCTGAATGTGCCTGTGCCACCATGATGGCCCTAAACATATGTTGAGTTACATGTAAAGAGACACCTGCACCAGGTGGAGGAGGGACTCCAAGCACCCTTATCAAGCCTCCTGTGTGGCATCTTGCCAATAGTTTGGTCACGACCAGAGTCAACAGGCCCTGCAGCTGCAGTAGCCACACTTCCCTGGTCAATGTCCTTGTCATCAAAATGTCCAATATCTGTGGCCTCAATGGACTGGTGATGCGTAAGCATACTGGCTGTGTACGGGAAAAATGAGGGGGGGTCTCTGGGTGCCAATGTCTGTGTCAGATTAAGCCTCCACACCCCCCAGCTGTGTCTCACTTTGGCCACCATCATCGAGACACTGACATCAGGTGGGGCAGTGGCCACAGAACCACTTCCATGATCACCTGTGATAAAAGGCAGAAACACCAGAATACATTAATATCTGCACTACTATGCTGCAATATATGCTAATCAATTTACACTACTGCCACTATTGCAGAATATACAGCAATACATACAGGAGGCCAGAGAGGACGCACTATCAGCTATCTTAAAATTTATTTACAGTAATGTGACATCTGGCTATATGCCACCAGACTGCCAACAATTAAATGACATCCCTTACTATTCTGGGTCAATAACTAAGGAGCTTCAGTCCTCAATACTGACTTCAATATAAGACTGTCACATAAAAAGAAGTAATATTTCACAATTTTCCCATAAGAGCACAAAATGACCATGCTCTATTTTCCTGGGACTGGACTAGATAACTCTGTCCACCCAAATGTATTTTCTTATTACACACTTCACAGCAAAGTATCCCAGTTTAAGACCTCTGATACACTCACACTCAAAGTAAATTTAAATCTCACACATCTAAACACTTATGGGAAAGCCTAACACAGATTTCCAGCTGTGTCTCTTTCCCAAAATAATACAGTAACACTGCTACCAATCAGAGGGTCTTCATGCCCTTCTAAAGGGCTGTCCAATTATGAAAATTAATTATCAAAATAAATGATAGCTATGACAAGAACAGCCAGGCCTATGAGATGACCTGGGGAGTATCTAACAGGTAGAAGCACTCTCTAATCTCTAAATAAAAACACTGGTTTCCAAACACAATGTAAAGTAATGAAAAACAATGAATAATAAGTAAAATGATTACAAGTTTGTAAATCAATAACTCTCAATGAACAGCAGAATTCAATCACCAGAAATGTAAAATCAAACTGCAGGATAGGAGTCCATTATGCTAGAAAAACTCAATCTTAATAACTAAGCTTTCCTGATCTAACTAAAGAATACTGTCCCTGATCTACTCTAACATATAATAGCAAGGCCAAGTTTTTTTTGGTGAGTTCTCTTTTCTTGATGTCTACTGACTGCTCAGTATTTGACAAACTGCTCAGTACTTGACAAACTGCAGTATCGACTGTCTAATTTCAAAATATAACAGTCAGCTGTTTAAAAAAATATTTTTCTGTCAATCAGCTGTTTAAATAATCTCTTAGCAACCAGGAACGTTCTAATGATATCACTCATTGTTCAGCTGATTCTCCATGGTTTGTATTTTAGAATGTCCATCTCAAACATGCCCAGTTAGAAATGTATCAAAAACATTCTGTTTAAACAGGGAAATACTCAACATTTTAAAACTTATTTACATTTTCACAATTAGTCATGCTGGCATACAAGTTAGTCTGAGAATATGCACAAACCTCCTGCCAGACATGCTAACAAAGATGACAGTGTTTTCAGTTTCTTCACAAGTACTGGTATAAAAGTATTATGCTTACCATCTGCAGGAGGCCTATGTCTCTGCATTCTTGTTGGTCCTGAAATAAGTACAGGAAGAGGTAATGGCAATAGCATCACATTTACCAGTAAAATGGGGGTAATACATTTACTCGTCTATATCTGCAATTACTCAAATATCAACAAGAATATGGCTGACAACTTCAAAATAAACTTAAAACTGCAGCAATCTTAAATTCTCCCACCGAAAAAACAACTGACAAAGACATAGAAACCATTGAAAATGTTTTAGAATGTCACAGTATTCTAATGATGATCTAACAAAGCATACCTGGAAGCTCCTCTTGAGATGCAGGAGTGAGGCCCACGTCCAGAATGTACTGTGTCATTGACTGCTGGGAGCTGTCCTAGGAGGCAATGTTCACCAGGAATTCCTCAGTGGCAGTGAGAGGGGGTTCTGTAGCAAGCCCACCACCGGTATCTGGCAATCACATGCCACTGCAGCTGCAAACCTCCTTGCAGCAGTAATCATATCTGTGGCTGTGTGATGCACCTGCTCATAGGTGTAACTGTGTTGACTCCCTGGCCGGGTCACAGAGATTTTGAACCCTAAAAATTTTGGCTTTTGAAGGACTGTCCTTGCAGTCAGCACGGACTGATGAGATAGTTGATGGAAGTAAAGGGATAGACTCTTTTGTTTGTCCGGGGTTAAAAAGGCCATCTGGGCTGCTGTATTCAGTCTCACACCCAGAAAGCACATGTCTTGAGAGGGTACTAGACTGGACTTTATTTCGCTCACAGAATACCCTAGGCATCTTAGCACTGCTATAACATATTCCAGATGCTGTAGAAGGTCTTCCTTTTCTTGAGCCAGAATCAGGCAGTCGTCCAAGTAAGGATAGATTTGAATTCCTTTTAGCCTGAAGTAAGCTATCACTGGAGCCAGAACCTTTGTGAATACTCTGGGCGCAGTAGATAAGCCAAAGGGCAATGCAGAGAACTGATAATGAGAATTTCCAGCTCGAAAACGCAGATACTTCCTGCAACTCAGTCTTATGGGCACATGAAGGTAAGCTTCTTTGAGATCTAAAGTTACCATCCAGTGATCTTTGCCCAGCAGAGGTAAAAGCTGTTGTAACGTCAACATCATGAACTTGGGAATGTCCAGATAAGTGTTGAGGATAGATAAATCCAAAATTGGTCTCCACGTGTTCCCCTTCTTTGGTACTAGGAACAGGCGAGAATAAAATCCTAGGCCCCTTTCTGATACAGGGACTGGCTGAATGGCCCCTATTTGGAGTAACAGAGAAATTTGCTTGTGAGCCTCTTTCCTTTGTGGAGGAGGAACGTCTGGCATGCCTTTGAAAGGGGGCAATGTATGGAAATAAAACCTGTAACCATGGTGAATGATATCCAACACCCATTTGTCTTGAGTAATTAAATCCCAATTTTCTTTGAAAAGAGACAGTCTTCCTCCCAAAGGAGCTGCCAGACGAGAATCTACTGGCAGCTGAAAAGGCAGGTCATTGGGTCTGTTTACTTAAAGGACTGACCCCTGCCCTCACCAGAAGTCTGAGCAGGTGAACTCCTGTTCTAGGCCTAAAAGCACCTTGAGCTCTGCCCCTACCACGCCTAGACCTACCCCTAGACTGGGAATCATAAGCAGGATATGTCCATCCCTTAGTAGGCCAATTTCTACTAAACTTCTGGCTGCACCTGCAAAAATCTTTAACAGTTTGCATAGACTTAGCTTTGTCCTCCATTTTCTTTAAAACTGCTTCCACAGGCTAACCAAACAACACATCAGACTGTAAAGGAGCATCCAAAATTCTTGTCTTAACATGCTCAGCTAAATTCTGATCCCTCAACCAGGCATGCCTGCGAAGAACAGAACTAGTGGCAGCCACCCTCGAGGAGGCCTGTACAGCATCAAAACCACATTGCAAAGAATGCTTACCCACTTGTTCAGACACATGAACTAAATCCAGCAACTCTTTACACTCAATACCTTCCGCCAAAGCATCCACCTTAGATTTCAATTGTGAAAGGAGATAATTTTGATATTTTAGCATGTGAAACTGACAATTCAACGCCCTCATGGCTAAAGTGGAAGAAGTATACACTTTCTTTCCCCACCTATCCAAAGCCCTCGCCTCTTTATCAGTGGGCACGGGGTCTTTAACAACAGAGGCCTTAACACCTTTAGGTCCCTGAGAAACAGCTTCCGGGTCTGCCCTAGGACTCTTAAAAAGATACTTATGAGCTTCAGGCACCCTGTAGTACCTATCAGGTTTAACTGGAGCAGGAGGCAAAGAATCAGGGTTCAGGGAAGCCTCTGCAAAAACATCTTCCACCACATTTAACACAGGAGGTATAGCTAAAGGCCTATGCTGGGGTAAAAACAAGAATTCCCTAAGCCTTTTCCTAGAATCAGAGTAATCTTGGCCTTCCCATTTAAAATGCTCCCTCATGGAATGCAGAGTCTCTGAAAATGAGAAATCCTCAGGAGGAGAAGCTGTAGGAGTGGAATCATCCACATCAGAATCAGAATAAGGAGGATACTCCTGCAAGTCTTCCGCAGAAGACTCAGAAGCCTCTGAACACTGTTCAAAACTCTCAAACTCAGGTTCCACCCTAGGCCTCTTATCAGGAGGGGGCATAGAACCTCTAATCAGAGTAATCAAATCTTCTGCCATTTTAAGCATATGTTTCTTAGGCACAGAACCTGAAGTGCTAGGAGAAGCCCCCACTGAAGCTAAGCTTGGCCTACCTCTCAAAGAAGTTTTGGAAACAGAAGGAGAGGCCCTAACTACCTTGGGAAGAGAGGGAAGAACAGTAACCTGAGAAGCCCCCTCAGCCTGGCCTACCTCCTGAGAAGGCACATCCTGTAACAGTAAAGTCTCTGCCTGAGACTCCAAGGAAACTCCTGGCAAAACCTCTGGCTCCACTGAGCCTTCTAAAGAACCGACGTCCGGGACTGCCGGTTCATCAACCCTAGGTTTCGCGGATTTGTCCTTGCGCTTTTGATTAAGCGGGCCGGAGCATCCGACGGCATTTTATAATTACAACGCTTCCCAAACACTAACCTGGCACAGTCTAACCTTCTCTTAATAGTGCGTTTGTTAAATCTAGCACAAGAGCGGCATCCAACAACGTCGTGCTCAGGCCCTAAACAAGGTATACACAAGGTATGGTAATCCCTATGAGGTATCTGTTTCCCACAAGAAATACAGTTATTCACTTTTTCTGACATCCGTTAAATACTGAGGCAAGAAAACCAAAATGTTCCCAACGGGGTACTTAGCCAACTTTGATTCGGTCTGAAACTCCGACTTCAGAAAATTTCAGAACGCCAACCTGCACTCGCAAAACTGCTTCTGCATTGGACCATGCGGCAAAAAAGACTGAGGATATGACGTCGGTCATGCGCATTAGTACCCTGACGTACTGACGTCAGTCTAATGCGCCCTGACCGACGTCAGCCATATACTTTGGTATTCGGGCCGACTGGACAGCGGACTACCCAATAGTTAGGACTGCAGCAATGTGGAATGAAGAACATCAGGGATATAGTACAGTTATTGCCACTTGCAGAAGGTGCTGTGTGGGGTGTAGGAGACCTAAGCTGACCCAAAAGATGAGTGAGTGTGTGTGTGAGTAAACAAGGGAAGCAGGTAAGATGGACCATGAAAATGTTGTGTGTGTGTCTTTAGGTGCCCTCAATGTCACATTGGTGTGTGAGTGTCTGCATGAACACAACCATGCTCTGTGCTAGCTCTATGTGCCTGTATGTTGGACACTTGTGAGCCATGAATGGTAGAGTTGACAGTTCATCATTGTCACCCCAGACCATGAGGACTGGCTCTGCCAGGATTTGCACTGGCACCTCCATACCCAAGGTCAGATGCAGGGCTACTACCTGAAGGTGACTGATGTCTGCTGGACATGCTCCCTTCAGGGAATGCCCAGAACCATGACCCCATGGGCTGCCACTTCTGGATGTGGACAGCACACTCCCTGATGGAACAATGCAAACAGTGCCACTACGGGAGCATGAACAGACACGGCCAAGTTAGCTCACAGCAGATGTAGCTGCTGAACTAAGCCCACAAGGCCAATGTTCCCCTCCCAGCAGACATTCCATCATAGACAATGTGCATTCCATGAAAGATGCTCCTTACTTCATCACAGACACACCTTGCTCCAAAGTGTTATTCAGCCAATCCTTGGACTCAGCAACACAGTAGAGGCAGTCATGGATGTCAGACTGTGCCACATTTAAAACCCTGTGGATTTGTCTGCAATGCTTTTCTGAATGTGCCTGTGCCACCATGATGGCCCTAAACATATGTTGAGTTACATGTAAAGAGACACCTGCACCAGGTGGAGGAGGGACTCCAAGCACCCTTATCAAGCCTCCTGTGTGGCATCTTGCCAATAGTTTGGTCACGACCAGAGTCAACAGGCCCTGCAGCTGCAGTAGCCACACTTCTCTGGTCAATGTCCTTGTCATCAAAATGTCCAATATCTGTGGCCTCAATGGACTGGTGATGCGTAAGCATACTGGCTGTGTACGGGAAAAATGAGGGGGGGGGTCTCTGGGTGCCAATGTCTGTGTCAGATTAAGCCTCCACACCCCCCAGCTGTGTCTCACTTTGGCCACCATCATCGAGACACTGACATCAGGTGGGGCAGTGGCCACAGAACCACTTCCATGATCACCTGTGATAAAAGGCAGAAACACCAGAATACATTAATATCTGCACTACTATGCTGCAATATATGCTAATCAATTTACACTACTGCCACTATTGCAGAATATACAGCAATACATACAGGAGGCCAGAGAGGACGCACTATCAGCTATCTTAAAATTTATTTACAGTAATGTGACATCTGGCTATATGCCACCAGACTGCCAACAATTAAATGACATCCCTTACTATTCTGGGTCAATAACTAAGGAGCTTCAGTCCTCAATACTGACTTCAATATAAGACTGTCACATAAAAAGAAGTAATATTTCACAATTTTCCCCTAAGAGCACAAAAGGAACACACTCTATTTTCCTGGAACTGGACTATACACATCTGTCCACCCATATGTACTTTCTTATTACACACTTCACAGCAAAGTGTCCCAGTTTAAGACCCCTGATACATTCATTCACTCAAAGCAAATTTAAACCTCACACATCCAAACACTTCTGGTAAACCCTGACACAGATTTCCAGCTGTCTCTCTTTCCCAAAATAATACAGTAACACTGCTACCAATCAGAGGGTCCTCATGCCCTTCTAAAGGGCTGTCCAATTATGAAAATTAATTATCAAAATAAATGATAGCTATGACAAGAACAGCCAGGCCTATGAGATGACCTGGGGAGTATCTAACAGGTAGAAGCACTCTCTAATCTCTAAATAAAAACACTGGTTTCCAAACACAATGTAAAGTAATGAAAAACAATTAATAATAAGTAAAATGATTACAAGTTTGTAAATCAATAACTCTCAATGAACAGCAGAATTCAATCACCAGAAATGTAAAATCAAACTGCAGGATAGGAGTCCATTATGCTAGAAAAACTCAATCTTAATAAGTAAGCTTTCCTGATCTAACTAAAGAATACTGTCCCTGATCTACTCTAACATATAATAGCAAGGCCAAGGTTTTTTTGGTGAGTTCTCTTTTCTTGATGTCTACTGACTGCTCAGTATTTGACAAACTGCTCAGTACTTGACAAACTGCAGTATCGACTGTCTAATTTCAAAATATAACAGTCAGCTGTTTAAAAAAATATTTTTCTGTCAATCAGCTGTTTAAATAATCTCTTAGCAACCAGGAACGTTCTAATGATATCACTCATTGTTCAGCTGATTCTCCATGGTTTGTATTTTAGAATGTCCATCTCAAACATGCCCAGTTAGAAATGTATCAAAGCACTGACAGATTCTTTAAACATTCTGTTTAAACAGGGAAATACTCAACATTTTAAAACTTATTTACATTTTCACAATTAGTCATGCTGGCATACAAGTTAGTCTGAGAATATGCACAAACCTCCTGCCAGACATGCTAACAAAGATGACAGTGTTTTCAGTTTCTTCACAAGTACTGGCATAAAAGTATTATGCTTACCATCTGCAGGAGGCCTATGTTTCTGCATTCTTGTTGGTCCCGAAATAAGTACAGGAAGAGGTAATGGCAATAGCATCACATTTACCAGTAAAATGGGGGTAATACATTTACTCGTCTATATCTGCAATTACTCAAATATCAACAAGAATATGGCTGACAGCTTCAAAATAAACTTAAAACTGCAGCAATCTTAAATTCTCCCACCGAAAAAACAACTGACAAAGACATAGAAACCATTGAAAATGTTTTAGAATGTCACAGTATTCTAATGATGATCTAACAAAGCATACCTGGAAGCTCCTCTTGAGATGCAGGAGTGGGGCCCACGTCCAGAATGTACTGTGTCATTGACTGCTGGGAGCTGTCCTAGGTGGCAATGTTCACCAGGAATTCCTCAGTGGCAGTGAGAGGGGGTTCTGTAGCAAGCCCACCACCGGTATCTGGCAATCACATGCCACTGCAGCTGCAAACCTCCTTGCAGCAGTAATCATATCTGTGGCTGTGTGATGCACCTGCTCATAGGTGTAACTGTGTTGGCTAACAGAATTTATGTTACAGATTTATTCATTCCCCAGAATGGTTCACTCAGCCATATTGGCCCGCCCACTGGTCAGCAGTACTGCATGATGTTGCCTTAAGGCCTCATGAATGACATATTGTCTGCTTCAGTAAATTGGGGCCTACGATGAACAGACATTTTGTGTCCTAAAAGACAAAAGAATGATAATACATATAAGGATCACATAAGTACAAATTAGCTGTTTACAGATAAAGCAGTAAAGGAAGGCTGTCAGTATTCCCCATGGATAAACATGAAAGAGTCAACATATGACTAAAAATAAGAAGAGGGAGGATACAAACTAGGAGAGTTACAAGACAAACATATCCTTGTTTGTGCCATAGCAGATGCTCAGCTATGGTCACCCACCCAAAATAACAGTCCATTACAGTTTGTGCCAGAGCAGGAACTCATCTTTGTTTCACGACCTCCCAAACAAATTAACAGGCTAATGACCAATTGTGCTAAATAAACTACTTTGAAATGCTAAAAGTGCTATCAAAGGATGAAACGTGTACATATTACACACTATTATATTTTCAGCTCTTCTATATCTTCTGTACCTCTGAAATGGCTTGACAAACAAGGCCATTTCATGATTAGACTGCTAACTAATGCATACAGATTTACTACACATTATTCTTAAATACATTCCAGCATGTGTATTATGTAGGTAACAAAATGGGTACATACCTGATGGCATTCAATACTCCTCTGTAGAGTTATACTGTTCCAAAGAAATGTTTCACTGAGTTAAACAATGGAATAACTCTCATCCACATCAGTTTGTCTAGCTACACATTTACCTTTTTATAATGGAATACATTAGTAATGGATTGCATCTCTTAGTCTGTGCTTCAGTTATGCTAATTACAACATAAGCAGCTGAATTGCATGCTAATCAACCAATCCTGTGGTGCTAGTCAGCAAGATATAAAGCATCCATGTAGACTTCTGTTTTTTATGTGGACTCCAAAATTAGTGGAGTACAGACACAAAGTAAACACAGACAGATTGTTAGCAGCTGCTGTTTACATTTGTCTGTGCTACAGGCTGAAGCCAATACTGCTGCTGCCAATAGGTATAGGCAGAGAAAGTGAAGGCCAAGGACACAGTACAGGAACTGTGTGACCTCTGGCAGTCATGACTCAGAGCCAGAGTCAACACAGGGAACCTATCCCACTGGAAACAAAGGTATGTGTTGAATGTAGAACCTTAAACACAGGTACATTTCACAGCCTAGCAGGGGACATGCTTGGTGTTTCACAGGCATCAGCATTCTAGGCATCAGCAGTCAGGATCTTCAAAAAATCATGTATGCTGTGCTACAACATGTCAGACAGTACAAATGTTTTACCATTAGTTCTGAGGAGAGGGCCACAAGAATGCTACAATTGTAACAAGTAGTGCACTACCCTGAAGTAATGTGCAACATACATCACAGTCATGTACACATGAAAACAACACCTGGGGAACAAGGTAAGGTCTACATTAAATGCAAGGTCTACCACTCGATCAACTGGCAAGTCATGTGTAATGGCAAGAGAATCATCTTGAATGTGTGTGCTGGCAACCCTGGCAGTTAACATGACTACCATATGGGCCACACCTGTCAACTGCACCAGATGTCTGCTATGGGGGATATCCCACAGGGTCATTTAGGAGTGGATGCATGCTATGCACTGGAATTATGGGTGATGAAACCCATCAGAAATGCTTGCCTGTAAGATTTGTTACATGAGATCCCCTATATTTGTCTTCATTGTTAACTTGATGTTGTTAGCCCCAGTGCAGCATCGTTTAATGGGTTTAATGGGTTTGTGCAATTAATTGAATGCATCCAGTTTCTATTTTTGGCTCTCTAGGCCATTAATCCAATGGAACGACTGAAGTAACCCAAAACTAATAACTCCACCAAACACTTCAGTTGAATTCCAAGCTGAAATGAGGTCTCCTCAATAACGAAGCTTAGTTAAAACATCAAGAGTTTATTTTAACAACATAAAAAATGAACTGACTTCACACAATATAAAAACGGACTTAGCGCTTTCATTTCCTACCACAGAAACATCGTCAGAGTCATTTTCAAAGTTCCCGCCCTTACTTTAAATAGACCCAACACCTAATTAATCAATCAATCAATTCCTAGTTAAAGGAATACAATTATCTAAAACTATAGCTCTTATTTTCTATAGATGAACAGACTATCTTACCACTTTTTATACATTAAAACCATAAATATGTGATCACAAGAATCATACCATTTCACATATTTTTTTTAAATATTTTTATTTAAACACATATTGCACTTATAAACAATAGTTAATATATAAATAAATTAATTAATAATTCAATAATTTTCATATTGTAATATAATTCATTACATACTTTAACCATTAATACTTATATTTAATATTTGTTGGCTCTAATTTTAAGTGCTGGCATAAGTGAAATATGGTCATTTAAACCCGGTGGGTTGCAAGCATCTAACTGCAATTGCCAAATAAGTTCCCTTAACTCCAGTTGCGCTTCCCAATCCCCACGTCTTTCACTTCTTAAAACCTATTCAATAACCCAAAATTTAAAACTACAGTGTGTCTATAAAGTGCATTGGTTTCTCTCCTCCTATTAATATCATATGTGTGCTCATATATCCTTTGTTTCAAACTTCTCTCTGTCTTTCCCACGTAATATGAGCCACATATGCATTTAGCCAAATACACTATTCCCTTTGACTGACAATTATAGTAATCCTTAGGGTAGAATGTCATGTTAATGTGCTCTATATCTAAACCCCCTTGATTATACAGAAATGGACACTGTGGACATCTACCGCACTTATATGTACCAACCTTCCTTTTGGTTCTTACCACTTGATCTTTCTCAAATATTTCCTTCAGGTTCCTATTTTTCTTGTACCCAAATTTTAGCCTCTTAGAAAATATTTTACTACTATTGGGCATAGATGAAAATAAAGTCCAATTTCTGTATATTATATTCTTGATACCCTTAGTATCTTGATTATATGTCAATATTATATATACATCTCCTACCTCTTTCATTTCATCTAGCCCTCTTACCTCTGTTTGGGTGCAATTACTATTACCTTGCCCACTTAATATTAATGGTATATATTTCTCCTTCCACCCTTTCAGGACTTCATGTTTAATGTTCACTATAGTCTCTATAGGTTCTGTATGTAATCCAACTCTCTCATATCTTCCTCCTCTGATGTCATACAAATCACCCTAATCATCTGACCTTTTATTATGTTTCATTTCTGATTAATAGGGTGATTACTACTGTAATGTAAGTATGAATTGGAAAAACACTCTTTCCTGTACAGTTTTGACTTAATTTTTTTATTTTTGTTGTCCTTCAGAATAGTAACATCCAAAAAGTTCGCTTTGTCATCCCATATTTCATGTGTAAATTCTAAAAATTCAGTTGTTTAGCCGATATACTTCACAAATTTATCTATTTCATATCTTGGTCCTTTCCAAACAATGCATATATCATCTAAAATCTAAAATACGCTTTTATATATTGCTTATATCCAGAATCCAATATAAAATGTTTCTCCCAATGTAGTAATACAATATTAGCCACTATAGGTGCACAGGCTGCCCCCATTGGTATACCATTAATCTGATGGTATAACTCTCCTTGGAAATATATATAGTTGTGTTTCATAACTAACTCTATGCTCTCCAGTACTAAATTGAAGTCTCTACCATTCAAAAATCCAAATTCTATCATCATTTCCTCTAACCATTTAAGGCCTAACTCGTGCAGGATTACAGAGAACAAATCTTTAACATCCACTGTTATGAACCTATATTCCACATCAAACTCTAATTGACCCATTTTTGTTAAAAAATCCCATGAATCTACTAATATGTGTGGATAAATTTTTTGATATGGTTTTAATTTCCTGTCCACAAATATAGCCAAAGGTTCTATTTTGCACCCACCTGATGAGACAATATGTCTCATAGGTGGGTCCATGGGATTCTTGTGGGTCTTCGGTATCCCAGATATACTAGAAATAAATGTTTTTTGCACACTCAAAAATTCATATAGTGTTTTGTCCATAGCCCCTTGTATAAAATTGTCCTCCAAAATCAAATCTATTTTATGGTAGGCTATATTCAATTAATTTCTTGATACTTGACTGTATCTACCTTCCACATTCAGAACTCTAAGCATCTTTCCTATATATTCCCAATTCTGTATTATCACTACCCCACCCCCTTGTCTGGTTTCATAATTCTAATTTCTTTATCATTACTAATTTCCTTCATCACTTCCATTTCTTCCAGAGTAATGTTGTTAGGATACCATTTCTTTCTATTCTTATAATAGCTTTTTGTCTCATTATTAACAATGGTTTCAAAATTATGTAAATCAGGTACCAATGGGGGGTTACTGGTACTCTTCTTTTTAAATGGGTGATTCCGTTCACCACTATCCTCATAAATAGTGGCTAAATTCAAATTCCTTACACACATCTTAGTATCTAATAGTGTATTGGCCAAATTCCCTTTTCTATTTGGAATAAACTTAAAACCTTTCTTGAAAAGCTGAAAATGCCTTTCATCCATCTCTATACCAGCATAATTATACACATTAAAATTGTCTTTCTCATAGATACAACCTCTCCTAATAATACCCACCAGCCCAGTACTGTTATTATTCATCTCCTCTCCCAATACTGTCTGGTTGGGTATGTAGGTTGCACATAATTCCTCTGATTGTTCCATTGAACTCCTTGTTGACCCCTCCCTTGTCTTCCTACACCCCTTGATGTAATTTGTGCATATGTAGGTTGGACTGCTAAATTCCTTATTCTCTCTGATCTCCTTGGTGGCTCCATCCCTAAGGGGATGTCACCATCTTCTCCTTCTATCCCTTCTATATTGCTCCCATTCCTAATCCTTCCTTCAGAAACATATCCTATATTTTTTCTGTTATTATAAATCCCCTTAATGGTGTATGCTTTACCTTCCCTATAGTCAGATAAGTCCCTGTCTAATTTACCAATCTTCCTTTTCCAGTTGTTTCTCTCATAATTCTCAACATCTTTAAATATGTAAGCATATTTCTTTTTCATCTCTTCCACCCCAAAAAGCAAATCCTTATGTATTTTGTCATTTAATGTTTGAATATCTTTTGCCAGCACGTGCAAACTTTTTCATTATTCTTTACAATAAGCCTAACCACATTTATCTGTATCCATGCAAACATTATTGGGAAATCTGTTAATACAAAGTCCCTTCGGTACAATCTCATGTCTTAAGCATTCACTTAAAAAGTTGTTTTCAGCCATAAGCCCTCTATAATTAAACATTTTTTTCTTTTAGTTTTTTACACATACCTAAATAAGTGTCATTGTCCCTTGTAGGTGTTGGGTCTAACATCACAAAGTCCTTCCTATTCAACCACTGATTCAGTTCCAAGTCTAAATATTGTCCCCAAACAGCATAGTTGCTCTCTGAGCCATTTGTTCTGCCCTCTCAATTGTTGAGCCTTTCCTCTGCAGTAATGCTCCCAGGGACTCCGCTCTGGCTTTCAGCCCTTCTTCCGTCCTCTCGTTCAACCAACAGTACCGGCGCGTTACCTCCATGGCCCTGACCACATGGAATAGTTCCTTCCGGTTCCAGCACTCTGCTCTGAGTGTACAAACTGATAAGACAGTTTAAATCACTCAAAAGTGTTCTGTTCGACCTGTCTTCCCCACTCTTGTTAAAGCATTCAGGTGTTTGTGCTTCCAAGCTATTTGTATGTGAGGCACCTCGGTTCCTGGAAGATGCCATTCCACCAAGTAACGTACGACCAATAATCCAATGGAACGACTGAAGTAACCCAAAACCAATAACTCCACCAAACACTTCAGTTGAATTCCAAGCCCGCCCAAATGAGGTCTCCTCAATAATGAAGCTTAGTTAAAATATCAATAGTTTATTTTAACAATATAAAAAACAAACTGACTTCACACAAAATATAAAAACGGACTTAGAGCTTTCATTTCCTACCAAGGAAACATCATCAGAGTCATTTTCCAAGTTCCTGCCCTTACTTTAAATAGACCCAACACCTAATTAATTAATCAATTAATTCCTAGTAAAAGGAATACAATTATCTAAAACTATAGCTCTTATCTTCTATAGATGAACAGACTATCTTGCCACTTTTTATACATTAAAACCATAAATATGTGATCATAAGAATCATGCTATTTCACATATTTTTTAAATATTTTTTAACAAAACATATAATTAAACACATATTTAAACACATATTGCACTTATAAACAATGTTTGGGCCATGTTTGGTATATGGGTGATCCAGTCATGCAAATGAAGTAAGCATAGCCAAAGCCTTTTGCAGTAAGTGGCGTGTTGTGTAAACATAGAAAAAAAAAAGGACAGAGAAAACAATTATACATAAAGTATTAATTAATAATATTCCTAATATATATCATACAAGGGAAAAGAATGTCATGCTGTCATTCATACATTGAGGAAGACCAACCTTCCATAGACAGCAACCTTACATGGAAATACTATCTGCATTCACAAAGAGGTTTTCTGGCCAGATGCATTGCTGCGCACTTCGAAACCTTGTTTAAGCATGCTGTGCTTCAATAACATGTATTTCGCACCACTGCCACAGGCACAACTTAGTGTACATGATAACACTCTATGTAGGCTCTAAAAGAACCCTACATGGAGTTTATTGAATTTTAGCGTAAAACTTTTTATGCTCTGGGAGACAAGACCTTGATCGGCTTGTCTCTCATGTATGTTCATTCACTGCAATAAAGGAGACTATTCTTTTCTGCTGAACTATGTCTGAAGTAATGTTTTGTTACAATAACAGTTTGGTGCCATGAAGTCTCAATCCTCTGAGCTGTTTGTGGATTGCTACAGCTGAAGTTGCCATAGGGCCAACATGTGACAAGTTTTCTGTGAGGCAACCATCTGTTGTGATGGTATATAATTTTATTTGTCTCACCTTTAGCAGATTTAGGGCCTCTGCAGATAAGCAGGTACAATTGTTATTTGAATGGGTTAAATTGTATAACAGTAGGGAAATTGGATGAAAGGGGCAGTTAGTTGTTTAAATAACAGTATAAAAATTTTGAGTGAATGAGAGTTAGTTTTAATCATAAAATAACAATGACTAAAGTATCCTTGTCGGAAAGACAGTATGAGAGTGGGTACTAATCACAAAGAAAAATAATTAAGGAACACAGAGGCTTCCTTATGAGTACAAGAGTTTATAATTATAGTTGCATATCTATCCAGTTTGGTATGTGAGTGGGTATTATAATGAGCATCATTGTATTAAAAGAGAAAAAGTTTGCTTCTCCAGTCAGGCATATGTCTAATAAAAATGGTCTAGACAGCTGTAATTACTTGACAAAATCGTCTGAGCTCACTAAAAATATTAGGGAACTGCAATTTATAGACAGTGGAAATTTTGATAAGAAAACTTTTAAAATCTTAAAAAGAAACTGAAACATAAAGAGAATAAAGTACCTATCTGTTGTCAGTCAACTTTTAATGACTGTCGGAAAGAATCTAAAAATAAGGAAAATTAATCTGTTGTTAGAAATTTAAAAGTCTTATATTAAAATATTTTAGGCGGCTAACAGAACACTAAATACACTACAAAAATGCACATGTAGTCCAGATGGAGCTTTCCTTAATATTCCAAATGAAAACTCTCCTTTAGGACTATACTCAACTGATATTTTTACAGACTAAGATAGTTTTTTTGCTGAAATCACATCAGAACAGACTGTAGATATTGCAGATTTGGAAGAATTGGAAGGATTCCCGCCACAGCTCTGGACTACACATGAAAATGAGGTAGGACTTTTAAAGGCTGCAGAACCTGTAAGGGTAGTTTTAAACCTTGTAAGCGCTTAGCTATGGCAGCCCGGTATCCTTGTTGACTGAAGCAGAAACTGGAATTGAATCTATCATTTCTGCAGTACTCCAGCAAGGAATAATTGTCCCAACTTGAAGCCCATGTAACAAGACTATATTAGCAATCAACAGACCAGGCAAAAGCACTTATAGATTGTACAAGATCTATGCACAGCTTATGCAGTAGTAGAAGTACCAACTTTTCCTGTAATCCATAACCCTGCCACATTAATAAGTTTGACCCCAACAACTGTCACTACTTTCTCAGTGTTAGACATATTTGCTTTCTTTTTATTTCCTATACACCCAGATAGTAATTGTTTGCACTTATGTATAGAACAATATAGATGGATGAGATTGCCACAAAGGTATGTAGACTCACCAACTCATTTATCTAGATAGATGAAAAACAGTTGGACAAAACTGTATTCCTGTGTAAATCTTCTCTAATAAAGTATGTAGATGATTTATTCTGCCTTCAGATTCTTATTACAGTCCCAAACAAATCCTCCTGACCAAACTAATGGAATTAGGATTCAAGTTAACAAAGGCAATTTGCAGTTGTGGAAATCACAGGTTCAATATTTAGGACATCTTGCTCCAGACAAATTTTACCATCACGCATTACTGCAATACAAACTGCACCACACCCTTTAAGATTAAAACAACTGCAGGCTTTTCTGGGACTGCCAGGTTATTGTCATTAATAGATTTATAACTATGCAGAAGAAGTAAAACCATTATTAGACTTCTTAAAGAAAGACATGCCTGAATCCCTGTCCTGGCAGGAACATCGCAGACAAGGTTTTGTCTAACTAAAAACTTTATTTTCAAACCACCCTGCTCTTGGTTTGCCAGATTATTTAAAAATATTTTTCTTATTCTGTTGTGATCAAAATAAAGTTGCATTAGGATGATTAATACAAAAAAGAAATTACTGTTTTAGACCTATTGCTTGTTTAAACTTTATCCTGTAGCAGCAGCCATCCCTCACTGCCTTAGGGCAGGGGCCGCAATGTCTCACTCGGTAAAAATGGCAGCTGCTCTTACTCCCAGGCATGAGACCTACAAGACAGTTCTGCATTCTGTAGAAACATTGTTACAAACACCAAATCACAATATTTATTTGCTGCAATTCTAAATATGAATTTTCTTTACTTAACAACCCTTCTTTGCAGATTGTCAGATGTCTACCCCTTAACACTGCCTATTTTAATTTCTACAACAGATTAAGGAGAACGGCATCATTGTGTTTTTGTAGTTAATTTGGTGCTTCCCTCTAGATCTACTCTAAAAGATGTGCCACTATAAATCCCAAATTACTACTTTTTGTTGATGGATCCTGTGTTTGAAGAGAAGACGGTACTTTAGTAGTAGCCTTTCTGTATGTACCCAGGACAGAATTTTGCTGACTGGACAATTAAATGGAAATGTATCTGTTCAAATAGATGAACTTGTAGCATGTAAATGAGCAAAAGATAAAACAATGACAATTTTCACAAATTCATGTTATACTGATGGGGTAGTTCATAATTTTGGAACACTTTGGAGAGAAAGAGGGTATTAAACCTCAACAGGAATTGGGGGATTGAGGAAAAATGCACTAATAAAGCAAATTTTGAGATTGGTATGCCCCTCACATTTCAGATGTCACTCAGCATTTTGTAAATAACTGGATCATTTGTTTAGAGTATAATATGTCAGAAGGTGCACCGGTACCCACACAATCTTTTAAAAAACTGTGGGGACCATTTTGTTGTTTTCATTTGGACTTTTGTTGAGCTTCCACAATCACAAAAGTTTAAATATGTCTTAATGATTGCTGATATTTTTTTCTGGATGGGCAGAAGCTTATCTGTGTGCCAAGAATTATGCAACTACGGTATCTAAAAATACCTTTTGAATTGATACTGAGATTTAGAATCCAGAAAAAGCATGAAATTGCAAAATCTTCGTATCAAAAGTAAAGCAGAATCAGTGCCACTGCCCACATTAGTTAGGAGTTATAGTGAAGAAAACAATGAAGGAAAAATATTACAAGAGTTTAGTAGGTTGTAGGAAAACATTTTTGAGGGGGGAATGTATCACTGAAAGTTATTCAGGATGTTTTTTTTATTCCATCAAAACACAGACATGTTTTTATTCCCAACATGACTATATTTGTGAAGTGATTGTAGAAACATTGTTCATGCCTATTACAGGAAGACAGTGCATGTGAATAGTAAGTTTAAAACTGTCTACCCATTTAAGGAATTGTTGTCATTGCCCATTCATAAAGAAGTGTATGTCTTGATTGATGTTTTACAGCATCAGATGGGTGAATGTAAAGGGAGAAGTGTATGAGAAGGACAAATGTTTAAAGAATATTCTGTTTTGAGTGTATTTTATTTCAAAATGGATTCCTGATAATTTTAGTCTGCTTTTGATGACTTATTTCCTGCCAACATAAAACTGTCAGCATGGCCAGTGTAAAAGTTCTATTATGGAATTTGGAATGTGTGCGTAATAGGGAAGGTGAAGATAGAGCATCAGGAGATTCTTATTTAGCAAAAATAATGCAATGGTATTCGTTTCTAATAGGTCAGTGGTTGCAAAATACTAGTAGTAAAACAGTTGATTTAAATCAAAAATAATACAAAAGGATAAAGTTTTTAAGCTCTGCTAGACAGAACCTTCATCGCCTTGTCTCCCAAATTTGTGTGTTCTCTGCAATAAATTACACCATTCTTCATGGCTGAACTGTGTCTGAAGTTATTCTTTGTACCATAACACTATCTATTTATCTATCTATCTATCTATCTATCTATCTATCTATCTATCTATCTATCTATCTATCTATCTATCTATCTATCGATATACACTGCAGACTTTGCTGCATTCTCTAACCTGAGCAGAACCTATATATCTTCTCAGATATACTGCATCATGGCAGTCTGTGTCAGAGAAAGAAGGAACATGCTTATATCTTAGAGGAAATAGCTCAGACCTTTTTGAAAATTATTAACAATACTTTCTTAGAGTTATCCTTTAACACTTAGGTGCACAATGACATAAGAATGCTATTCAGCACTTGTTGCTGTTCTGCACTTTCATTCCAGCTTGTTAAATTTGACTGTAGCACATTGCTTCCCTAAGCACAGGCAGTATGGCCTATGATATATGTGTAGAAACAGAAATGATGATTAGAAAATAGCTATTGTAAAGCCTATTTATAAAAATATGGAGTTAACTAAGCTTATGGAATATTAAAGACCAGACAGATATTTATTACACGCTGGTAAGATTATGGGCATGCTAGCATGATAGAAACTGCTAGAAAAGGAATTAAGGTTAGTCAGGCAGTACAGCATCTACCAGGATGGTTATCATAAAAGCAGATCTGCAACTACATGTAACTGGTATTTCTATGGTAATGTGATAACACAAAATGGAAGAAAAACTTCAGGACTTCAGGCTGATGCTTTACAGTTCGCTAGCAATTTTGATTTTGTATATAACAAGCTCCTGAGTGATTAAATTTCAGCTTGTGAAATGGATATGAGAATTACTATATGATAGAAGTTGGCAGTTAAAATAGATAGTTGAGGGTGTTGCTTATACTTTATGGACTTTCACATTCCTCAGAAGGTTTCCCACTGTCTACACATAAATAGTAATAATTAAGGAAGATCATAAGGCCATACTGCTTTGTTTAGATAAAGTAATTAAGTGCATAATAGCTAATAACACTACCGTTAATAAGATTAAAAGCAAAGAAATTCCCACTGAATGAGTACAAGTTAAAAAGTATTACTATGTATCAGAAATAGAAACCGAGTCTGTAACTATTATGTTGTAGGTATGATGTTGGGCTAGAACCCACATGCTATAGGACATTTAGAAAACTTGGTAAAGGATTGCTAGAAGCTGAGAGGATGTGAGATGAGATGTAATAAATCTAGAAAGATAGAGATTATGACAGACATTCTCTGTTGCTTGATCAGACTAAAACTAGAATATGGTAGTACTTTATGGGCACACTGCTTTTCAAATATTATTGGAAAAAAGCTCAAAAGCTGTCCAAATGAAATTTGCAAAGTTAATTAAAGAAATGAACTGGTTGGAGTATAAGGTAAGATTAAGCCATTTAGAATTATTTGCATCAAGGCATAAACATGTTATAGGTTACTTCATTTACATTTACAAAGCTGCTAAGGGTTACTTTATGAATTCTAAGAACTGTACAAAAAGATGCATTCATTTTGAGAACATTGTTTAGTAAACTCGACTTTCTGACTGTGAACTCACTTGTAACCTCACAATGTTTTGTATATACATACTTACCATATGCATGCATACCACAATTGGTTTTGTACTCTCTCCTACATTGAAACTGAAAATGGCCCTGTGGATAGGCATTCCACCCCAGGTAAAACATTTAAATAGCTACATAGGTAGATAAATGTCTGTCAGACTGTTAAAAGACCAGAAAAGGGCAAACATTTATCTCATTCTCTGAAAGGGTTGTAGTCATTGGAATGCATAATCTGAGTGGATTAGGGGCAGTAAAATATTTTTATTTGTAAATAGCTATGAATGAACACTTTAATACACCTGTTTTCATTTCTGGGGAAGCGGAATGCCCTTTAACCTGAACCTCTTCTATTGTGCTGTACTCAACTGAAAGGTGTTAATGAGGAACTGAGGAACAAGACATGTATAAAGGCTGTGAGTGAAGATAAAGGTAAAACAAAGTTTAAAATGAATAAAAAAATTAAGAAATGAAAATAATACTGCTGGTAACCTCATGTAATAAACAGACACCACACCCAGTTCAGGAAGTGTGGCTATATGCTTGAGGAAGCACGTTTTAGAACCATTCTTCACATTTATACACTGTGCCATGGCCAAAATTAGTTCATAGAAATGTGTAAAGGTCAAAGTAAAAATGTGCATCAAGATTTATATGTTGTAGAGGCAAAATAACAGAACTAAGATATAAGTGTCTGTGACACAGTTGAAATGTATAATGTGAAAGAAATGCAGTGCATAAATCATGCAAGATGTGTAATGCTTTTTGGTGAGAGAAGATTGTGATTAGAAGCAGAGATATTACATGCAAGCTTTATATGGGTGCTTACTGCAAATCCTCTAAGAAACTACTTGTAAATAGCTGATTTTTTTTTAATTTTGTGTACATATTTCAATGCAGCATTCTATATATTCATATCACAAATAAAGTTAGTGTTTCAGATTTTGCTTTAAAGTGAGTATAAGTGCAAAAAACACAAGCTCATATTCCAGTTATTGTCTTTGAACCAAATGCATTGGGTTATAAAGATTGCAAGACAATTGATATCATTAAGAAGATTCATAATATGCAGATACAGAATAATTCATTGATTTATGCAAGAAATAGCAATAATGTTTTGTCTATAAGTTTAAAGTTACTAATGCTGTTTAGAGAGCATATGAAAAGCAAGAGTGAATTCACAGAGATCTTAACAACATGCTACTATTCTCATTGTATTAAAAATAACTACCCCAAATTCAGGAATAGACTACTCTCCTAACTTTTCATTTTGCCCATTCTGTAACTGCGCACATTAGTGCTGCTAGTTTTGGTGTATATATGTTTTGGACTATACATTTGCCATGTATATCTCTATTGCTTTAGCACCTGTGCCTGTCCTCTGCTCTGTCTGTCCACTTAAGCTGTTATGTCTTACTAATGTGTACATTTTTGCATTCTTAATTATGGCTACAAATATTTATTATTATGTATATAACATTATAGCATATCTTTGGGTTTGCTTGAAAATTTCTGTAATTGCCTCCTTAGCCTGGGTAATAACTGAAAAAGGTCTTTGTACCAATTGTCATACCTCATTAACAAATGCCAGCATTAGTAAGTAGGTAAGAAAATAAATATATAATAACAGGAGAACAGTCATGAGAACTTCACTGAGGGTTACAAAAAAGAACTCATAAGAAACTGTCAATATTTTGCAGAATTATTCTGAGTTATTACTTGTTTAAGCTGCTGAAGAGTACCACATTAATATTTCACCTAAATAGCTCATAGAAGCAGAAATAAATAGAAAATTAAATTTATGAAATGCATGGGTTCAAGAATTAAACAAACTGAAGTAAATAATATTGTTAAGAACATGATGGCAGTAGTGAAGTAAGACAGCATTGCATTATGTATAGATTTCAAAATGCAAAACAAGTGGACTAGAAGGAGACATTTTATCTTTCCAACTGCTGAAAAGGTTGTTGTGGCTATGCCTAATGTTGACTTTATCTTTGTATTAAATGGAGATTAAGGGTTTTGGCAAATAAAGCTGGATGAAATTGGTTCAAAGCTT
The DNA here is from genome assembly GCF_019279795.1 of Protopterus annectens. Classification (NCBI taxonomy): domain Eukaryota; kingdom Metazoa; phylum Chordata; order Ceratodontiformes; family Protopteridae; genus Protopterus; species Protopterus annectens. The sequence continues at coordinate 491,112,310 of NC_056725.1, read as the reverse complement.
TGCACACTTAACACCTCTCTGGGTAGATACAGGTTCTGAGATTTCTTTTTGGAAGATTGTTAGTCCCATAAGAGTTTCAAAGAGCAGTGGCTAAAATGATTGAATGACTAGAATGCAAAGATAACATCACAAATTATCTTTTAGTGTGGGCAGCTGCCAAGCAACATCATGACTCATGACTTACCAGATTGCTGAACAGCCTAAAGCAGAAAGGTTTTGAAACTAAATAGAAATAAATGCTGAATCTGTGTTACTACTCTTAAATCCATGGATCATGTCTTGATTTCTGAAGGTACACAGGAAATATATCCACATGAGCTGTCAAATGGGAGCTCAATATCTATGGTAGCTTTCTTGGAGTAGACTCAGGTAAAATCAATGTTTAAACGCAGCCCCGCGCAAACGGGCTGCACTGTATAAAACATAAAAATGAAGGTTATAAACCCACAAATGTGGGTTTTATGCAATACATGGAATGACAATGCAGGGACCAGCAGACCAAAAACAACATGGCCACTGTTTAGTGGTTGCTAAGGGGGGAAGCTGAGTCTAAGACATGTAACTAAGCATTAGTAGGCAATCTGATGTAAATGAGGGTTAGGATACTGAATCCCACAGTCACATAGCAAATGAGCACATTCTGAGTAGTGTAAGAGATACATAAGGGGAGGAATAGAGTAGGAGATAGGTGACATCACAGGGGGGAATGGAAGAAAGAAATGCAGTTCATTGGAGGTCAGTGTTACATGACAGATGACAGACACAGATCATGGAAATAAATGGAAGGTGTACACTGTTACTTATACCAAAGTTTCTTGCTGGGCCTGCATGCGCATGTGTGCACGCCATGAGGCACGAGTAGGACAGTGTGCACGTGTGTAAGGCAGACTGAGCATGTGGGAGCATGTTGGTAGACTTGTAAGACTGTTTGCGCTAGTGTGCGTGCGTGTAGGTCAGACTGAGCATGTGGGAGCCTGTTGGCAGAGTTGTAACACTGTTTGCTCTGGTGTGCTCGCGTTTTAACCCGAATAAGCAGATTCCAAACCGTGTAAGCATGTGTGCGCATGTGTAAGCCACTGTGAGCGTGTTTCTGCTGGTATGCACGTTGCTCCCCCCTGAGAAAACATAAAGGAAAAAGGAAGCAACAGAATTAGTAGGAAGCTAGCAGGGAATACTGCTGGAGCTAGCAGGTGAAAACAATTAGCAGCAGGCAATTACACAGGCAGAATAGTAGCTCAGCCAAGCACTTAAAACTCTGCAAACAGCAGTGCAGGATGTGTCTCTCAAGAGACAAGAGTCAAGAGACTGCAAGACAGGAGTAAGCTATTAGAAGTGAAAACTGAAAAAGCTGAACTCAGAGCAGAAATGCTAGGGGCTGCCATAGCTGTCATAATGAGACATGGGCAACTTGCTGAGGGTGGTGACAATGCAGATGGTGCCAGACAACCCACAGTGAGGAGACGGAGAAGAGTGTACAGGCCCAGGGTCACCTACCATGGGTTACATGAGCTGGAGATAGTAGAGCGCTATAGAGTGGACAGAGGCCTCCTGCAGCAAATTGTCGAGCTGTGCAGGCCACACCTCACACACAGAACCAACAGAGGGGAACCCATCCCAGTGGAAACCAAAGTATGTGTTGGCCTAAGAATACTAGCAACAGGTACCTTCCAGAGACCAACTGGTGATATGATGGGGATATCACAGGCATCAGCCTCCAGGGTACTGCACCTGTTCCTGGATGCCATGTCAGCACATGTCGGTGATCATGTATATTTCCCCAATGCCCATGAGGTACTGGCCAGCAATATGTGTCTCTTCCAGAAAATAGCGGAATACCCTGAGGTAGTGGGTGCAGTAGACTGCACGCACATACGCATCAAAGCAACAGCCGGTGAGCGGGGTAGGGCCTACATTAACCGCAAGGGCTTCCCCTCCATCAACTGCCAGGTCGTGTGTGATGCCCAGGGCATAATAATGAATGCGTGTGCTGGCTGCCCTGGGAGCTACCATGATTCCCACATCTGGCATTTGACGCAGCTGTACCAGACATTTGCCAATGGGGACATCTCACACGGACACCTAGTGGGGGATGCAGGTTATGCACTGGAGCCCTGGCTGATGACACCCATCAGAAACGCACACACACCTGAACAGGAACGCCATAATGAGGCACACGCACAAACACATAATGTAATAGAGCGTGTGTTTGGGCTGATGAAGTCACGGTTCCGGTGTCTGGACACATATGGTGGAGCCTTGCAGTACTCACCAACTACATGTACCCAAATTGTCATGGTATGTGCTATGCTACATAATATGATCTTGTGAAAACAGCTGCAGCAGGACCAGCATAGGGCCGGGCCAAACAGTCCCCCACCATTGCCAAGGCCATCACAGGCAGAGCGTGACTCAGAGGAGGAACAACCTGAGCCTGCCCCAGTAGGCAGAAGGAGGCATGCCCAGTATGCCCTGGCCTTGGCAAAGAGGCAACGCATAGCACATACACTGGCTCAGTAGGAACCCTGGGAATGATACCCCTCTGACTCACTCAAATAATAACAGGGATGCCTAAAATGACATGACCTGCTCTCAAACATGTACAGGGAGTGTAATATGTGCATCCAACAGAGGCAGCCCTGCAGCACCACCTGGGGCATGAATGCCATGTGTTAAGTAATGTAACACCATGTACTATATGCACACTTGAGGACCCTGACTAACATCCACCCTCACCAAGCATGAAGCCACAACATGACGATGGGATGATCAATTGCTATAATTGGCTGAAGTAATGCAGTTAGTCAAAGGGGAGCCAATGTGTTCCAGCCTGGGATGACATGCTGAGCATGACATGATGCACCACCTGCTAGGGGTGGCGTGCACCTATCAGTCCAGGCCTCATGGATACTGGCAAAGGCTGTCAGTACCCACAGTGTGCCCTGAATAGGTAATTCTCAAAACACAAACCCACCTTCATAGGTACCACAAGGGATAGGAACCTAGATGTAATGCTACCCAATGCCAGAAGTCTAAACAGTAAGATGCATGCAGTGTAAACGCACACAGTATGGAGAATGTTGATATCTGCCCTGTAATAGAAAACTAGGTCAAGGCTCACATCAGCACCCTAACACTACCAGGTTACACCTCATACTGTGCTGTGCAGCCTCAAAAGATGGAACAAGCTATAAAAGGAGGATGACTAGCAATAATTGTCAAGCATAACCACACCCCCATGTTGGTACCACAACAAGAAGCATGGACTAGCCATGGTCAAATACCAGTGGCTAAAACTGCCTCCCAGTATATAGCCTGCTACAGACTACCATCCTAACACCAGGAACTGCACCTGGCCAATGTTGGAATACATGAATATATCAAGCCCCCCAAACCACATTATATTGGTTGACTGAAAATACCCAGACATACACTGGGAGCATTATACTAGCACCAACACTGTAGGAGAAAAGTTCCTAGAATCCATAAACCAAAATGCCCAGGAGCAATGTATCACTCCCACAAGAGGGGTAAGCATACTGGATGTGATAATCAGCAACATGCATACTGGATGGCAAGATGAGAAGTGTATCCCTCACTGGTAAGACCAGACCATAGAGTAATCACACCGGATATACACATCCTGACCACAGTCCCTGGCCAGAAAACCACAGTGAAAAACATGTGTAAAGCATAAGTTGCTCCCCTCCAAACTGATGTGGAATCCATTAAAGGCCCTGTGCAGGTGCAAAATATGGGACACACCGCAGAACCTGATATACAGGCATTCCATGAACACAGCCAGGAATGCTTGGATTATGCAATCACAAATAACAACATGACACAATGCCATACACACAGGCATCTGGCATGCTGGACTCCAGCCATTACCAAACCATGCAAGAGAATGAGGAAGCTACTACATGATAGAGCAAACATAAAAAGGGAAGTAATCACTGATCAGTAGTATGGCAATAAAATATGTCCACACATACAATCCACTAAGGCCAGCTACAACAAGTAGAATCTGTGAATCCTGAGGCAATGTTACACCTGCCCCAAGTACACAGACAACCCTCAACTCCCCCCAATAAATACAAATATATGTGAGAGATGCAACCATTTATCCAAACCAGAGGCTGAGCTTCCCCAACTCAGTACTGTCAAAACTAGTCAGGAGGAGAAGGTAACCACACACACCACAAACCCAGTCCCACATAGACCTATCACAACTGTAAACCAAACACATAAACACAGAAAAACATTCCCAGAGGCCCTAATTACAAACACACCACACCAACAGAGGCCTCCAAAGCAGACCCCAAGCAACCACAACCTCCAAACATAGCACATGCAACACATAGTACACAAAGCTGGTGTGCCAAACAGTCACAGGCCAGAAGGAGAAGCAACATGCCTTATACAGTTGTAATAGGTGTCTCTATAGGCAGACACACTGCTGTCCCACTCACCAGACTGAACAAGGGAAAGGGTACAGTAAGCTGCCTGTAGGCTGCTACAATACGCCACATAACACAAGTACGCAGATCACCCCAAAGCAAGTAGAAATATGATGCAGTCATTGTCCATGCTGGTGTGAATGACCTGAGATGTACCTCCCTGGACTACATGAAAAGAGACATGGATGAGCTCTCTGAGTATGTACTCCAGGCCGGTATGACACTGGCTGTTTGCAGCATCCAACCCTCACCAAGAATGATGCCACAGTACAAACACAGAATTATCATCTTTAACAGGTGGCACAATTACAGCTGTCAGTCCAAGAGGATCTAATGTCTGTCTGCTTGAGATGTCATGCATGACAAGCCATGCTGCTGTTCCAGGGATGGCTTGCACCTGTTACCCCTGGGCGTCTGGATATTGGATAAGGCTTTTGCCACCTCCATAGAGCCATACGTAGGCAAGGCTGAAAAGACTAACCCACCACTGTAGAAAACATAAGTGGTAAGAAACATAAGGGTAATGCTGACCAATGCCAGATGTGTAAACCGCAATATGCATGCTCCTGAGGCCTTTCCCAGTATGGAGAACATTGATGTCTGTGCAGTGACAGAAACCTGCTGCAAGCCTACTGACAGCACACCAGCACTACCAGGTTATACCTCATATCATGCGTTATGGCCCCAAAACCTGGACCAAAACATCAAAGGAGGGGGAGTATCCATATGCAGCAAAAACACCCATACGGCCAGGTAACTGACAATGCATGAAGCAGTGGAGACCACCCATGTGCACCTAACTGTAGTCAAAACTGATGTACAGTCTGTAGCATGCCACACTCTCACACACAGGAACCCCACCCATACGTCCTGAAGACACTGGACAGTATGAATGTCCCACCAAATACCAAACAAGGTACTCACAAATTACCACATAGGTGGTAAACCATTATGTATGCAAGGAGTAATGACGGACCTAGGGACACAAGTGGACAGTAACCTGTTGTGTGACACTCACATTGCCAATGTGGCTAGGAAGACAGTCTATATTGGACACCGTATCATGAAAGGATTCACATCTACATCAACAGAGGTCATTGTGCCCCTGTACTGTTCTCTTATCAGACCCATAATCTAGTACAATGACTCATATGGGATGTACCTTACCTGACACCTGCAGTGGTTAGAAAGACCTCAAAGGTACCTCACCAAGAGGATAAAGGGTCTCAAATATATGTCATATGCTGCCTGGCTGTAGACACCCCAGCTGAATGCAGTCACATACTGCCTACACAGAGGCATTGTATGTCTGTTGTACAAGGCCATGTCCAACACAGGAGTAATGGACATGCTCCACCCCGGAAATCAAAGCCATTGGAGCTGTGAGAGTGACAGATGTCAACCTCAACACATAATGAAATAGGATGTGCTGGAGGGACAGATACATAACCCAGAGGCTCCCCACACCCTGGAACAGGATCCCACTCCATGTTAGGCAGAGTCCCTCACTGACACCCCTCAACAGGAATATTGCCAAGTGGATGGATGATCGTAGATGTACACTGGGGGTCTTCACTGTGTCACGTCCAGACAGAGGCACGGTAGTAAATCATAAATGGCCATACTATTCACATAGCAAGGGGCGGCGAAAGACTCACACACTCTGGCTAGGCCTACAAATGAACTAGGGTGGATAGCCTAGTATGAACCTGTGAACTTATGAAGATACAAATTGTACAGGACACTAAGGAAAATCATAAGGCTTACTCAACTGATGGTAGGAACCATGTTGGGAATGCACAGATATGCTCCGAATGACACAAATATTACAAACAACATACCAAACACACACACATATTGCCAACATACAACCTGACAAAATATCTATCCCAGCAGACTGCTGGCCCCCTGACACTGCAGATGCTGAGGTAACAGTCATCATCTACAAAGCAAAACACACAGCAGCAAAGGTATGAGATGATGTCCTGGGCTGAGTCCAACATGGACTCCAAGAAGAATGGAATGCCAAATCACACTACTGCTCAATGTCAGCCTTACTACAGGATATGTACCCAAAGAGCAGTGTACAACAACAGTGGTCCTTCTCAACAAAGGTGTTGCCTGAATGGATACTGCAAACTACCACCCCAGGATCCTGACAAGCTTGGTCTGCACAGCTATGGAAATTATCAGCATGTACCGCAGACATAAAGCTATCGGGGACCTACTGACACCAGACCCTACCCAGTGTGGCTGTCGTAAGTGCAGATCCTGCCCCTAAACATGTTTTACCCATTTGAAACAGTCGTTAAGGTCATTGATGAGGGCAATGTGGTCCACACATCATAGCTGGACAGTGCAAATGCTTCCATACAATACCCTACGTGTTCAGTATGGATATGTTCACCAGCTTAAATATAAACCCCTATGTCAGTAGAGGGGTTGCAAACCAGACCAAGGACAGAACTGACATGGTCAGACATGCTGCATCCATGTCAGACTACAAACCAGATATAAGTGGCATCCCACAAGGCTTGGTCCTGGGACCTCCCTCATTCCGTATATATGTCCCATAGGTACAGGCCAACATGGAAGGACTGTGACTGAACATGTATGCAGAGGAGTACAAACTGCCCACCATATCTGACCCCAGCTGACACAAGCAACCCACAAAAGGGCCACATAGAAACAGACAACTGGTGCCATAGCCATGTCAGCAAGCTAATTGCAGAAATGTGTATAGTCAACCACCGTGGATATACAGTAAGTGCTCACCAATTACCACACAGGTGTTAACCCATTATGTACCTAACATGTAACGAGAGACCTGGGGACACAAGGTGATAGATATCCTGCATTGGACAAACATGTGGCTGTAGTGTTCACAGAAACATACCATATACCCACCTAATTATGAAGGTTGTCAGATCTAGATAAGGGGAGGTCACTGTGGCTCTGCAGTCATCCTTCATCAGCGTTACAATTGATTACAATAGCCCCTGTGGGATGTACCTCAGCAGACACATCCATCAACTGTAAAGTCCAGAACAGTACCTCACCAGGAGTAGCAAAGAGCTTGAACAGATGCCATGTGTTGCCTGATTAAACAAACTGCAGCTCCACACACTGCCATACTGCCCACCCAGAGGCAAGCTGTGCCTGATGTATAAAGCCACGTCCAAGCTGGAATCAATGAACATGCTGCACCTTGTACCATCTGAATGGCAGTGAACTATGCACATGAGAGACCTGAACCCCAGCACTGACATACATAGCACAAGCTGTACTGAATGATCCATAACACAGAAGCCACCCCCACTCTTGAGTAAACTCCCAGTACAGGTTAGCCAGAGAGTCACTCATCGACACTCCTCAAGAGGAATCTTGATGACTGGATGGGAGATGGTAGGTTTACCCTGGGTATCACTGTTATGTCACAGGTAGACGGAGGCACAGTATACTAACCATGACATATGTCATGGCAAACTCCAGTTACAATGTGTGTCGAAGGACAAACACACTCTCTGACTAGCATCAGGAATGGCCTAGGGCACATCGCTAGTGTTTGCCAATGTCCACCTATGTTGTGGAATACACTACTAATGTTGGACAAGCCTGGTTTAGGTATTCCATATCTGAACATAATGCACCACGGTCATATGTGCACAACTGGCCCCTACACAGTCTGTTGTGCTCACTATGAAGATTTAAAGCAGTGATAGGACTAAAGCCCAGGAAACTGTCCACCACAGTGAAAGTACTGAACCAGTACACTATACGGTACTACAGTGTTAGGTCAGTATGAAAGGATGTTGACAACTGTATGCAAAGTATCCCATGCAATCCCTGTAGGCACAGTATAATCCTTGTTGTGTTCAGACACGAAGCAGTTGGCCAGTAAGTACACAACATGACACCCAACACACAACCATAAACGTGAGATATTGTTGATGTTCACACTCACCCAAATATGTGGTGGACTGCAGAGTTCAACATATGGAAAGCTCACACTGGGCATGCTCGCACACTTTGATAAATGAGGCATACGTCAGACAACATGCCATGGAAAAGCTGAACTGGGCATGCTCACACATTTAGGCCATATCTCCGTTTAGCAGTTGGCCACACATATCTGGTATTTGTACGTGTCATTCCAGGAACCAACCACAACACAGCAATCTGCCCAGTGCACACAGTAAATGACTACAGAGACATAAGTGACATAGTGGATCCCCCTCATATTCAAACATCTTCCACAGATACACAAGTTGTTCATAGAAACAGGGAATGCTATGGCAATAAAGACCTGCAAACAGTCTAACAGCAACAAATATTGTGCATCTGACAATTAAACATATGGGTGTAGAGGTCAATACTAGGCTGTTTGCCCTAGGGAATGACAGCTTAGCCAGAGTGTGCTTGGCATCTGCATCCCCAGTACAGTAGGCTACTGTGCCACTGTAACGTAGGTCACATAAGGCATTGTGTGAGGCTAGTGTGCTGTGCCTCTGTCAAGCAGGGACACAGTGGAGATCCCAGGGTTTGAATGTGCTAAGCCACATCCATGTTGTTAGTGTGTGCTGGAAGAGGGTTGCTGAGGACCTCTAACAGTAAGTGGCCATCAATAACAGACTGAGGGGAGCCCTATCTGCATTGTCTGGACAATTTCACTGTCAACACTGTGTTGTGATGATTATGTGGGATTAAAGTGTCATGCCGGTACTGTTCAGAGATATCTTCCCTCTGTGGGCTACAGCTCTGCAATGTATTAGCTTACTCTGTCTGTTGGACAGCTCATATATGGCTGCTGTACACCTGACAGGTGTCCTGTTGTGGAGCAGTCATGGGTATATGTGGGATAGCATGATCTATGCAAACCTTACACATGCTCATAGAATGCAATTGTCAAGGATTATGCAGAGTGGCCAGTATAGTCCCCCAGCATGGGTCCATTGAAGTCTTCCACCCCAGTCTTCACAAGTGTAGAGTCTGCTTGTGCTAAATACAGTTTGTTTGCAGTGACAACCTTGCCTGGGGGTGGGGATGGGATATGGATGTTCAGGGAAAGGTGGGTATGGTCAGATATCAACAATGGTGGTCTACCTCTGGTGTGGAACAGTGAGTACCCATGTTGCAGATGGACAGGTGCAATATGTATTCTCCCATGTGGCTGTGGTGAGTGGTACTGCCATAGCACATGGACCCACAAATTGTAGTGGCTGTAGGGTAATGTTGTAGAGGCCTGAGTAGTTCCCACACACAATATGCCTGTACCTGATGTTAACAACTGGAATGGTGTATGTGAACACCTGCATATCCCGACACTGTTCCCAGGGAAGCAAAGTGTGTGTCCTGGATGTGGGAGGGGTGTTCTGGACTGGTTGTGTTGTGTGTTACAGGTCCTGTGGTCACAAAGCATGGTATAGAACATAACCTGCCAGTGCGATGTGCATATCTGACCCTGAAGTAGGTGGCTGCAAATGCATATATATGCTATCCCCACTTGACAGGTAGTACTAGATGTACATAGCTCTGTAGAAATAAAGATGTCAGCACCCTATAAATACTGCAGGTGCAGAACAGATGCCCAGTAATTCGGATAGCTCGCTCTGCTAATGCGTCTCCCTCAAGTGTCATAATATAGTTAGGTAGGAGTTTGAACCATGCAAATGCTCAGTGTGTGTGTGTGTGTGTGTGTGTGTGTGTGTGTGTGTGTGTGTGTGGGTGAGTGGGGTTGTTGTGTGTGCAAGTCTGTGTGATGGAAGTGTCCCTTTTGGCAACTGGGAAAACACTCTACAGGATGTACATTCCCCTTTCTTAACACTGATGATGTCAGCACCCTATAAGTACAGCAGGAGAAGGGAAACGTCCTAATAATGCGAATAGTGTGCTCCGCTAATGTGTCTGTCTCGAGTGTCATAACATAGTTAGGTAGGGGTTTGAATCCTGCAAATGTCCAGTGTGTGTGGAGGGGAGTTAGTGTGTGTGCAAGTCTGTGTGAGGGAAAAGTCCCTTTTGGCAACTGGGAAAACACTCTATAGGATGCACATTCCCCTTTCTAAGCACTGATGATGTCAGCACCCTATAAGTACAACAGGAGAAGGGAAACCTCCCAGTAATGCGAATAGCATGCTCTGCTAATGCGTCCATCTCGAGTGTCATAACATAGTTAGATAGGGGTTTGAATCCTGCAAATGGCAAGTGTGTGTGTGGATAAGGGAATGTGTGTGTGCAAGTCTGTATGAAAGATATGTGCATTTTGGCAATTAGGAGAACACACTACATGATGAACATTACCCTTTCCAAACACTGATGATGTCAGCACCCTATAAGTACAGCTGGAGAAAGGAAACCTCCCAGTAATCTGAATAGCGCACTCTGCTAATGCATCTCTCTCAAGTGTCATAACATAGTTAGGTAGAGGTTTGAATCCTGCAAATGGCAAGTGTGTGTGTTTGGATGAGGGGAGTTTGTGTGTGTGCAATTCTGTATGAAAGAGATGTGCTTTTTCACACTACATGATGCACATTACCCTTTCTAAACACTGATGATGTCAGCACCCTATAAGTACAGCTGGAGAAGGGAAACCTCCCAGTAATCCAAATAGCGCACTCTGCTAATGCGTCTCTCTCAAGTATCATAACATAGTTAGGTTGAGGTTTGAAACCTACAAATGGCAAGTGTGTGTGTTTGGATGAGGGGAGTTTGTGTGTGTGCAATTCTGTATGAAAGACTTGTGCTTTCTGGCAATCAGAAGAACACACTACATGATGCACATTACCCTTTCCAAACACTGATGATGCCTGCACCCTATAAGTACAGCTGGAGAAGAAGAACCTCCTAGTAATCCAAATAGTACACTTCGCTAATGCATCTCTCTCACATGTCATGACATAGTTAGGTAGGAGTATGAATCCTGCAAGTGGCCAAGTGTGTGTGTGTGGGGGTAGTAGGGTGTGTGTAATTGCAAGTGTGAGAGAACAGTTCCTTTTGGCAACTACTACCATACACCAGATGCTGCATATTCCCCCAGTAAACACAGGTGATGTCACCACACTATCAGGACAGCCAAACAGGGCTAATTGCCCAGTAATGCCAATAGTGCACACTGCTACTGGGTCTATTACCACTGTCAGAGCAGAGATAGGTATGTTTTGGAAACCCACAACTGCCACGTGTGGTTGTGTCACACAATATGACCATGTGTGTGTTGTTCATAACAATGCATAACATTGCTTAAACCAGCAATGGCAATGCACACATGATGTATGTGTGTGACACATACACATATATACCTGTGACCTTCAGTAGTTACCATGTCTGACACATGCCTCAAGTGGATAAATGGTATTTGCAATGCATAACATTATGACTGTGTCTTACTGTGCAGGGGCCGCATGCAGTATGTGTATATACAGTGTGAGTTGTATATGGTATAATCCCAACAGCAGGGGATACACATCTGGTCTGGGCCATATAGTCTACATGTAGTCAATGAACAGGTGCTGCATGTTCCCACCTGTTGTGGGAGTGGTAACATGTTGTTCCACTGCAATTCAGTGACTACATGCTGGGAACCTTTCAGCTAGTGTGTTGTAGCTACAGTAATGCTCACACACAATGTTCAGCTGGATGCAGTCCAGCCATATAAAGACATTTCTAGAGACTGTCATATTGCCAGTGTTGTTAGGGAGGACAGGTGGGTTTCCTGTGTATGGGAGGGTTGTGTGTGCCAGGCTATGAACCAGAAGGCAGTCCAACACACTGTTAGCTGCTCATGGATAGGCCCTGATGCTTTGTGCTGTGCCAACAACCTGGAGGTGTGTGTATCTGTGGTGCCTTGAGATACCACCCCCTGTCCATGTATGTTACATGTGTAGGGGACGACAGGCATGGTATGAGGTATAACCTGGCAGTGATGGGTTGCACCTGTGAGCCGTGAATCAGGAATCTGATACTGCACAGATATTGCAGTTTACCATGCTGAGGACAGTGTCCAGTGCATGCATCTTGCGGTGTACACTGCTGGTGTTGTGTAGCATTACTGTTAGTGTCCTATCCCGTGTGATACCCGCGGAGGTGGCTATGTAATCCATGTCCTGCAGCAAAAGACACTATGTGTGTATCAAGGGGCTTTGCCAATATACAATGGCCCGTGGGTGTCACGTGCAAGCTGCCCCTCGCAAATCATTTTGGCTTCCCTATAATGTAAGCACACATTGACAGCCATTGGATACCCTATGAATGACATTGGAGATTGAGCAGAATGTAGACATAGAACACCCTTCCTACATATTGTGGTAGCATACCTGGTGAGGGTATGATGGCAACCAAGGTCAGGCTCATACTGGCCCATGCCACATGCTGAGAGAGCCCTTCTATGTTCCCTATCATGTAGTCCAGGGAGGTACGTCTCAGGTCATCCATAGTGACATGGACAATGACTGAGTCATATGTGTCCATGCCTCTGACTGACCTGTATGCATGTGTTTTGTGGTGGACCATAGTGCTCCACGGGCATATCACTGTGACCTTCACCATGTACAGCCTGTTGAGTGGGACCCCACTGCAGCGGCCAAGAGAGGTACCTGACACATCTGTAGCAGGTGTGTTGTGTAGCCCTACAGGCTGTGAGTGTGTGGCACATGGGATGTGTGTGCCATGTGTGGCATGTGCTCTGTTCTGACTCAACGTATGCCTGTGTGCCAGCTGCGGAGGTGTGTGATGCTCAGGCAGGATGCTATTCTGAGTCTCCAAGTATGCCCCAGTGTGTTCGGATTGCTGTCAGTGCAGGTCTATGTCAGACTGGTGGTGTAGTCACTGTAGTATGTCATACCACCTGACAGGGTATGGCAGAACTGGGTTCAGAGTGCTCAGTCCCCAGATTAGCTATGTGGTGGCATCTCACACATGTGTTGTACGTTCCTGGCCAGAGGAGAGGGTTGACTGCATACATGTGGCAGCTGTGACATTGCCACATGACTCACATAAACCACAACTGGACCATAGAGGTGATTCACAGATTACCTTTGCACATGCTACCATAGTAGTGTGATTGCCATGGTGATTACCAACACATAGGGCCAATGGGGAACAACATACTGAAGGTGAGTATGTGTGGGTGTACTGCTACTGATTTCATAGCACTGGCATATATGACTGCACACGTGGGTAAATGCCAGGTAAGTCATATGCAATGTGTCACAGGCAACGTACATGCGAACAGGACAGACAGTGATGTTCTGTCAGGTGTAAAATTGACATGCGTATAGTACGCTATGCAGATGTCACTAGGAATCCACAGAAGCTCTGTAACTCTGCATTGCAGGTGGAATCAGTGTTCCAGGAAACCTCAAGCAAACATGCATGCAAACAAAGCTACAGTAAGCAGGGCTGGAAGTAGTCCATTGTACAACAAAGAAGGGGTAAGACTTCCAGTAGGTAACAGTGCAAATATGCAGGCACTATCAACATGTACCCAGGAATGCACAGCTCAGATGTCCATGGTAGAACTGATATTATGGCATATTTAATTATAATCTGAATTAAATTGGTACTGCACACATATCAACATGCGCAAACATCCACATTGCATAGTCGTTGTGGGCAACATGCCACCATTACTGTACATGTCCATCATTGCGTATCACTACTTGCATTAGCTTCTCCACTGTGCTACCTATGTATGTGGCTATCTGTTGACATCCTTACCACCGGTATGCAATAATGTGCAGCTATTACACTATGGTACCTACTATGGGTGTAGATAACAATTCAGGACAGTCATACAGTTACTGCATCAGGCATGCTGGGATATACACACAATCATATCAGCACACTGTACTGTTACCAACATAATACTAGTAATACACTTCTATGTAGTCACCCTATGCATCAGCAATGCGTTTACCTGTTCCTGCACTGATGTTGGAGATTGCAGGAGGTGGCACAGTTTCATCATATGCACAGGGTGTGAATTAGGTATGCCTGAGTCTGCCACTGATACCACCAATTGACATGTATGTGTATGAGTGTTGGTGAGGGACAGCAGTACAGGGTGGGGCACTGTTGGTTCAGTGTGTGCATGTATGTGGTAGCCCTAGGTGTTAACATTTCACATGTGTGTATGCATGCACACAGTTCCACCTCATGGCTGCCATATACTGGAGTTTGTGGACAGCCACAGACTGCACCTGGCAGGTCATACAGATTAGTGTCTGTGGGCACGGACACGGTACCTGTGCCTGGCAGGGGTGCTATGGACCGTATCCGGTACTAAGCCAGACTGGGTACTGTCATCAGAAGCGGGAGTTTGTTGACTGGACACAGGTCCCTGTTGGGACTGTCCAGAGCCACGTGCACGTGGTCTCCTGGGGAGGTCTGATGACAGCACAGACCCAGCATTGCTGGGGTTGCTGCTGGCACTATGAGGGCATCTGTGGGCCTGTTGTCATCTGCACCAACTGCCAGCTGCTGTTGTTGCTGGCATACGGCCACGTAGATGCCGCAACCGTCCACCATTGCCCTGGCTCATGGACATGTGGTTGTGGAACAGCTGTAATATATCCCCACAACGTCTCTCTATGACATCGGTGAAATTATGGATAGCATCCGTGATGTCACGCATACTGTCAGTCATGGATGTGCGACATGCTCTCAGCTCTCTCAGACAATGTCTGGTGTACCTTTCCATACGTGGCTGTACCTGCATGACAGCCCGAAACATAGCTGAGGTTGACAGAACTCTTTGGGCATGTCTGTCAGAGGCAGTATGCTCATGGATGCTCCCACGAGAGCCCATGGGCAACTGTCTGTGTGGTACCATCTCAGGACCCTGCCCATGGCTGCTGTGCGGGGAAGCATATGCCACAGATACCACATTACCCTGGTCAATGCCCACTGCATCCTGTCCATCACCTAGGGACAATGGTGACATAGGATGTACTGGCAGGATGACTGTGCACAATGATGGGGTTGACAGCTGTGTACTGTCAATTGGCTGACCAATGACGGACCCTGACACACTTTCCTGTGCCATTCCACAGATATCATCATTATCAGTACCTGTGGCACCAGATTCAGGTTCCCTGCTGCAGGACACCAGAGCAGCACCAGAACCTGTGGGAGGAAGACAGGAAACACAGTTTACAATGTCTACACAATGTTACCAGCGATGCACTAATGCACTCATGCACACGTGGACACATGCACACATGCACACGTGGACACAGGCACACATGCACACGTGCACACGTGGACACATGCACACATGGCCACATGCACACGTGGACACATGCACACGTGCACAGATGCACCCATGCACACATGCACATGTTGACACAGGCACACATGCACACGTGGACACAGGCACACATGCACACGTGGACACACGCACACATGCACACGTGGACACCCTGACGTATACACACAGAACACTACTGAGTTAAACTATTATTACTAGCATTATCAGGACTATTATAGGTATTGTTAAAACACACTCACCAGCATGGATGGGCTGCCTTGCTGTAACACCGGAGGGACCTGCAGAAATGAGGGGATTAATGTCAGTGGGCACAACTGTGGCATTGATACTGCGTATGATACAGTTCAGTAGTACACCAGTTGCCTTTCACATGTCAGCTGCTGATATTGGCAATATCACACCTGCACAATTACATACTATGTTGACAGCTACATACCAAGGACACACCTTACACATGCATAAACTAACAGTGTACAGAACAGTCAAGTGTACATATGGCATATTACCTGCACGCTCCATGTCGTGTTGCTGTGTGGATCCAGCCTCCATCATAATGCAGGTGTGTTGCTGTTGATGTTCCTGGGCTGGAGCCACAACACTTAGGAGTACCCCTCCAGTCTGGTGAGGGGATGTGTGGCCACCCCACCTCCTGTGGCGACCTGTTGCCTGTGGATATCGACGACGCTGACAGACATTTCTGATTAAATCACTGCAGTGATGTTGTACCTGCTCATATGTCCTATTATGCGTGCCAATGTCATTTACCCTATGGACAAGGTCTTGCCACAGTGCAGCCCTCTCCTGCTGATTCTGGCTGGTGCGGGAAAACAGTATGCCATAATCCTGCACCAGGCTTTGGTTTATCTCTTCATCTTCTGCAGCAGAGTAGGCAGGATTTCGCTGACGCACCATGTCCCTGAAAGAGAACACAAACAGGATATCAGCAAACTATGTCAGCAATATATGGCACACATACTATACATGATACTCAACTGTAGTGATATAGTACTACTCCCATATGTAGCACGTGTGTGTCTCTTGGTGGATACACATGTACATGGCCAGATATCAGTGCTCAGCCAACACCTGTGCAACAATACCTGCCACATTCCATACAACATAGTACCAAGCCCCATCCATCAGCACACTGAGACAAGTCCAATGCACAACCCCACTCTGGGGGTTCATACCAAGGTACTGTATGTGGAACGCCATCCACTAGTGTGATCTGTGCACAAATTAATCGGCCTGGATATACATATCCCACCACCACCACCAGCACAGTAGACTACTTTGATATATATGTGAATAGACAGATTTTCACTTGTTAGGACTGACATGGTATCCATGCAGCCCACTGGGCCAGTGGAAGCCACAACCCACAATGCTGACCCCTTTGCGAATGCTTCCCATGGACATCCCAAAGAATGCATGGAACATGCACACACATTTCTAACCCAGACCCTATGCACAAAGGTTAAGCATCCTGTCTGGTGGACCCCAGCCAAAGGCAAATTGTATAATGATAGAAGGAGGCTACTGCAGGACAGAGCAGATTCATATAAAGGGAAGGCATCTGTGGTCGGCACTGGTAATAAGCTACGGTCTCTCATAACAACATCCACGGCCAACTCTGAGAGGGAAATGGCCACGGACACTATAGATAACCACAAGGCCTTCTTCAGTTTTGTTAGACATATGGACCAAAAGCCTCAGATATGCTCTGAGTTACTACACACCTACTTAACATTCACTGAACCCACAGATATCGGCAACATTCTGGCAGACAGGTTCAGTGCAAATATCCCCCCTCCCTCTCCCCCACACTTAGAAATACTTATCACAGCTGAATGTAACCTCCCTATCATCTCAGATGTCCAGGTGAGGGCCACCCTCAGCAAAGCAGACCACACAGCATCAATGTGACCTGATGGTATCCCTGGATGTGTGTGACTTGAACTCCAGGAGGAGATACAACCGCATATAAAACTAATATTTAACCTTGGCCTTACTACGGGATATGTACCTGAACACTGGCATACAGCAACAGTGGTCCCACTCCACTAAGGAGGCACCTCTACTGACCCTGGGAACTACTGCCCCATAAGCTTAACCAGCCTGGTCTGCAAAGCTATGGAATGATTCATTATGGGATGCATATACAGCGATATTGGGTACCTGCAGACACTTGATCCCACCCAGTTTGCCTTTGTGATGGGCTGATCCTGCCTTTTGAACCTGGTTGACCTTTTCAAAACAGTCACTACAGCCATTGATGAGGGCAAAGCAGTCCATACAGCCTACCTGGACTTGCCTAAGGCCTTCGACACAGTACTCCACTCAGGCATCATAGACAAGCTCATCAGCTTACATGTTACTACATATGTCACATGATGGGTTGCACACTGGTTGAACTACAGAATCCATAATATCAATATTGCGGGAGCCATGTCAGACTCAAAGCCAGTCACATGTGGTATCCCACAGGGCTCTGTCCTAGGACCCCTCTTGTTTGGCATTTACTTCTCAGATGTGAAAGCAAACATGTGTGGGTTGTGGATGACAAAGTTCCCAGATGACTGTGAACTAAGCGCCATAGTCGTTACACCAGCTGACACACACATCCTACAGACAGGCCTCACTGAAACGGACAACTGGTGCCAGAATCATGGCTTAACACTGAATGACATGTAATGTATAGTCATCCCCTTTGGGTGAAAATACGTGCACACAACTTATCACATACACATACATATAGATACAGACCAATAACACATATTGAGGGTTCACAGTATGTAGACTATTAACTTGTTACTTTACATTACCTGTGTTTGTCGCAGCTGGTTGCATTACCGTTACTATAGCTTCCTGCTGCTGCTAGCCCAGCTTGATACTGACACTGATGACAGCTTCAACTTAGTTTGTCTTACGTGTGATTTTGTTTGTGTTCTTATTTTCTTTTTTTTTTTTCTCTCTCTCTCTCTCTGCCTCCAGACAGTGCAATGAAAGTATTGCATGTGTGGAGTGGGAGTACAGGATGCTTTTGTAGGTATCTGCATAAGTCCATGTGATGGCCTCTGCACCAATTGTAAGCCAGCATTTGCTAATTGCATGCAGCCAGTTGTGTACTGATTGCAGTTCTCACTGTGATTTCAGGACAGTGCTATAAAAGGGTATTAATAGGCATTGCCCTTTCAGATTGTAAGGGCGGGGACCATGCTGGTATGCTGTGGACACTGTTCTGTGGGTGTAAAGGTTAGTATCTCTCTCATGATTCAGGCTGTGTTGTAGATTCACATTTCTCCATTCATCTCTCCTGTTTCCTGTACTAAGTGTGTATGTACACTGACACCTACAACTATATATATATATATATATATATATATATATATATATATATATATATACATACATACATTTATATTTGTATAATAACTGACATTATTACCTACTAGCTACCAACTAGCATGGCTGCTTCTGTTTACACACTACTAGTATAGAAATCCACTAGATTTGACAGTAAATATACATGACATGCTTTGTGTACTACACATCCTATATTCCCTTTACATTCATTCCTACTATTACATGATATATTTATTTTAGCACAATGTTCTTGTATAACAGTCATGGCTTACTGGTAAGTCATGCAGACTACTGTTTACAAGGTCCTGCGTTCGGGACTGACAGTGGGATTTTATTTTGCTTTTGAACTGACTACAGGACCTGTTAATCAGAGTGACTAAGGCACTTTTAAGCAGTTGTAACCAGGTTAGCCCTGGTTTGCGTGGAGCTCACGCATGCGCACTGGCATTCAGCTCTGCGCACACCCGATTACAACCGCTTAACAGTGCTTACTCTGGCGCACACCTGCGCTATTTTCTTTGAAAGAAATGAAAATGGGGAGACAGGAAAGTAGTGAAAAAGTGGTCACAAAGAGGGTAAGACAGTATGGAAACAAGCTTGGGTTTTGCAGGAGGGATGTAGGTAAGGCCCATAGCTGCTCATTTCTTCATCAGCAACAGCTGTGCATATGTTTGTAATTTGGTGTGACATTTGAACCCTTCCACCCCTGAGAGAGGTGTCAGGACAACAATAATACTTGTTGTACAGTCAATTGTAATTGATAGTTTCCATGTCCAGCAGACATGTGTGCGGAATGGGCAGCTATGTATGGGGCGTAATTTTTTTGTGGGTACAGAGTGCCCTTTTTTTTTTTTTTTTCAGGTGAGAGTGGTATGTCAGGTAAAGGAAGTTGGTATAGCTGGGGAGGTAGGTTGGGTAGGTCAACAGACAAGACAAACATGACGCATACAGGGGCAGTGTATGACACATGTAGGGGGGTTACACAATTGACGGGGATGGATGTTTGGATATCCAGAGCCCATGAGCCCACAGATGGCAACAGTGGAACTGATATCCCCACTCATGGGCAGTTGCCACTGTTCCTTCACTGCCCAGGATGGGGCTGTGTAGGCCGGGCAACAGGCATGCCCGTAAGTTGTGCCACCTGTGCCTCAAGCTGGCGTAGGGGCCCAAGAACAGATTCCCGGATCTCCCTACGCACCACAGTCCGGATGCTATGGAGGGTGAGTGGTGGTTCTCCTCTGGCCACACTTGCAGAGGGGGGACAGGCCCCATCCCCTGCAGCGCTTCCACCCACAGGTGGCACAGGGCCACCGGAGGAGGGTTCAGACTGGGCACTAGTGCCAGGTGCACTCGTCAGCTGAGGTGGGAGAGGTGGGTCCGCTGGAACCCGCCTTCCCTGTCATCCTATGTTTTGCATTATGTCATGACAGTTTGGGTTAGTAACATACAATACCATTTGCAATTAGTTGTAACAGCATGCATTAGTATTCCCATTAACCAAACACCCAGATATTCACACCATTGAACAGTGAGCATAACACATGCATAATTTGAACAGCAATACACAGTCCAACAACATACAGGGTTGATTGATGGCAACAGGCCATCAGGTTTGGATGTATGAACAGGGCAGATGCATCAACATACATGCAAATATGTATGACCCAACAGGACAAATGTCCAGGGGCGTTAATTGTGATTGCACATACCAATTTCATGTGGAATGGATTATATGTGGTTATAGGGTAGGGTGAAGAAAATCGAATACCAATACATATGCTGTACATTTATAAAAGCTGCAGATATATACACACTACAGTTCTACCTACAGTTTCCTATGTGATAACTACTTGAAGTTGGTGATAGGAATGTTACTGCTACATCAATATACATTTTATTGTTATTCATACACGTTCATATCTGGCTTTGTTCAGCTACATCATCCTGCTACATTTGCTTTATATAGCTATAGACAACTGTGGATGTTTGGTATTTCAGACAATCATACTATCTGCATATTGCAGACTGAGAGCAACATATCCAGATTTTGGGATACACATTCCAGCTGCAGCAACATTTTAAACACATTTCACAGTTTGGTTCTGCTTGTCACATTCATTTCATTCTGTACTGACTGCAGTACACTTTATCCAGGGGTTATTACTACTTTATTGGTGGATTCATAACTCTTTCTCACACTCTCTCACTTGTTTTAATTTTACTATTCAGGATGGTACTTACTTCTAGGCTTTATTGACATGTTTTACCTGTAGTTATTACAATCCTTTCCAGCAGTCTCACTTCTGTCATGTTTCAGTATTTCAACAGGGATATATTTCACACATGTGATTTGCTCATCCTTTGCAGCTGTACTTTTCAGCCTGCTGCAGGTTGTGTACTATTATATTACAGGTGGGGCATCTTTATTTCAAACATTTTCATTTTTCTGTTTGGATTACAGACTGCAACACACTTTTGTAATCAAGCAATACTTGCAAACACTCTTACACTGTTACTTGCACATTTTATTACTTAGTGGCTACACTGCACTCTTTTGCTAATTGTCATACTTTTATATTTCTTTACAGTTACTGGGAGAGGATTACTGACCTGCCTGGTGGCGCATCCGCACCAGCCAATCGCCATATGCTCTGCGGTCCACAGAATGGACACCTGCAGCTGTAATATAAATGAAGTAATACTGGAATACACATCTCCATAATATCAGCTAGTTTAATTTCTTACATACATAATTAAATGTAACTTACTCAGTAGTGGGGCGTTGGGCATTTGCCGGGCCTCCTGGATCCAAAGGTTCAATTGGTCCTGCTTATGTCTCTTCAGGTCCGCATGGTGGTGACGGACCTGGTCACCAGTCCTTGGAATCCCTGTGGCACTGGTGAGATCATGAGCCAACCGGTCCCACGCCTCAGCCCTATATGCTCCCCACAGGACCTGGCCCTGCATGAGTTGGGCCTCGATTGTGGACAAGGAGCCAGACCATATATCTGGACTCCTCAATGTCCCACCTCTGTGCTCTTAAGCAACTACCCTCACCTACTCCTGACATTCTGGCTACAAGTTAGTTCCACAATAGTTTATGCTGTGTATTCCCGCCTATGGGGCTTATATATGCCATTTTTCCTGCACTTATCTGTGATTGGCCATTTTGGAATTGTATCAGATTCTCAAAACCTGCTTTGTCATGCTCCACTTTCTATTCATTCCTATATATTTGCTATTACTGCATTTCTAAGTACAGCTGTCATGGCTTAGTGGTTCAGTACCTTGACTATGGTGCATGGTATCCTGGGTTCGAACCTGGCCACTGCTTTTTATATTTTATGACTGTCTAGACAGGCTAGGGGGTGTGTCTG
The DNA here is from genome assembly GCF_019279795.1 of Protopterus annectens. Taxonomy (NCBI): domain Eukaryota; kingdom Metazoa; phylum Chordata; order Ceratodontiformes; family Protopteridae; genus Protopterus; species Protopterus annectens. Next base: position 491,089,844 of record NC_056725.1, on the reverse strand, counting down.
TGTAAAGGCAGTTTTGTTACAGCTTGCTCAACTTTGCCCGTCGGTTAGCTTGTTGGCGCGGTGCACAGCTCAGCGCAAATGGTTTACGCTAGTTTACGCTTCATTTGGCTGTCAGCATGCATATTACGCTCAGCTCAGCTATGGGCACACAGTTTCAGCGTGTTTAAACATGGCTCCCCTACTGGCACTCATTTTGCACCTGTTAAACCACTGCTCACCTACGGGCAGATGCACTCAACTTGTTAAACTATAGCTCAGCTATGGGCACATCTGGCATTTGTTATTATTTTATCTCACATTTCTTCACTATAACTGGCCTATTTCATTACATTTTACATAAAATATAATTTTATATGTGTACATATGTGTCAGGGACTTGTTTCGTGCTTATTTCACTAAAAAAAACATTGATGTTGTGGGGGCTCGAACCATGACTGCCTGCTCTTCAGCTGACATTTCTACCTCTACGCTATTGCTTTTTGGCTTAATTTGCATAGTTAGTTCTTATATGCTTTTCCACTTACTGCTAACTGTGGCTGAGCTACGGGCACACCTGCGCAAATGAGCGCACTCACGGGCAAACATCTTTACAGTTTAAAAAAAAATATTACACATGTTCATTTATATGATTTTATGTTCATAGTCTGTGGGGGCATGTGTTGTGTTGTGTTTATTCACATTTCCATGTGCTTTGTCGTGGGGGTTTACTTTGGGCACTTTTACTCTTCTGGGGGAGTGTCCGCTTGCAGGGCTCGGCCTATGGACACGCCCCCCTACTGTCTTCCACAGACCATGTTAGCCTTAGGTGTGATTCAGCATGCCCTCATGCATATGCATGACATGCTGACATCACACCGTTTAACTGCAGCCTCCATGTAAGACTTGCAACTCTTACACGGAGGCTTCGTGAATCCTGCCCCTAGTTTTACATCTGTTGGAGGACTGGCATAATGGTTTAGGTCTTAGCTTTTCAGACACAAGATACTTAGTTTGATTCTGACCTCTAGTTATTGGCTAGACTTGTAATAGTCTGAAGACTGATAACCTAATATTTACCTATGAACCTATAAAAGGTGAGACAGTTTTTAGCTATGCATTACTGGAGCCATTTTGTTATGGCATACAAAGTATGCTATTAGAATTCTAGTTCAGTTCAATTTTCTTTAGCCACTTTCTCACAAATGGATCTGACCTTTTCCTTTCATACCCATGCAGATCTAACTTCATCTTCAGTGGCTATTTTGTCACCATTGTATATCTTTAGTAGCACTTCTGACACTTTAGTGGCATGTCTGAAAACATTTTTCCATTGCCAGTTACCAAAATTATGGGAACTGCTGCTCCTGTCCTCACTTCCAGTCTTATCATCAATCTGGCCACATCTCTTGGTTGACACACATGATTTTATAGTAGTTTCAGTCGTACTGTGTACTTTCAAGCACATTACTTCATGTTTTTTCAATGGCTGTCATATTCCATTTTTCTAACCCAACCTGTGGGTTAATCACATTATGAATGTTGTTTTAAGCTCATTTTGCATGCTCTGTGTTTACCACGTGCAGTCTTCCGTCTGTTTCTTATTTACTTATGTACTCATTATGGCTTTTCATGTGGCATTTATTTTATTTATTTTCTGTGAACCAACACTTTTGTGTGATATTTTTCCACAATGAACATGTGATTATCTCTTGGCATGTTTAAAATGACATATTAGCACACTAGGTCATATCTTATTCTTGTTTTGTAATATCTGTTTTACCTGTTTCTGTTGCTACCATGATAGCTAGTGATTAGCCTAGTAGTAAATATTTTTTTAATAAATGTTTATGGTTCTATAACACATTGCACACCTAAGCCCATATCACAACATTTCAGACATTTATATTTTAAACTGACAGAGCTCCATTACATTTTACTGTTCTGCAGTAATTCAGATATTTTTTCAGCTGCAGCATATTCTCATGTAATTGGTTTGAGCCTAAATGGCTTTTCCAAGTCCCTACAATATCTTAAAATAATTATGTTGGGAGTTTGTCATGTGCAGCAATAGTAAACTATACTACAGCGCAGTACTGAACTCTATTTTTCACATTCTGCATTACTAACTTCACAGTAAAGTTTCAGCCGTTCAGTACAAGCTGGCTGTTCTTTCAAAGCGGCATTATAAGTGCTCACACCATCAGTATGGACTAATATTTTGTGTCTGTTTCTTTGTTTAATAATTTGTATTATGTTTACTAATTCAGTGTTTTATAATATACCATATCCTATATGATACAGTAACTAGCTTTTATTATTTTTATGTGAACTATTTCCATGTCCAAGTTATATTAAATAAAATGTTTTGCTGTGTGACCTAGAAATTGCAAATTCCTTTTGAACTATCAGTTTGTATTGGCTTATATAAATTGCATCAGTAGCTGGTAGGAAAAAAAAGACAAAAAGTATAATGCCGAATGCTGTTTTCCTAGGAAATCTTTGCCAGTGTGGTTTCTAAATATGGACTGGCAATGATTCACTTGTTATGGGAGATTTCTCCCTTCTTCAAACTGATACAGCAATGGAGTTGTTATATAAGAGGAGTATGGGGGGGCTTGCACAAGGGGATCGTGCCCCAGTAAAAAAAAAAAAAAAAAAAAAAACTTTAGTTTTTTACCCTCCTGTGTTTCGGGCATTTTTTCCATCATTTTGGCTCAATGGCTTTCAGGAAGTTGGCATGTAATAGTACAACCTTTCTTGACTCTCAAAGATAATTTTTTTCCATGAGATACAATTGGATGTACATTTGTCTCTCAACTTGAAGGCAGTGCATTCTAATCCCAGATGTGGACTGAGGTTTTATATGTAAAACAGCAGTACCTGAGTGGTGCTTAAGGATGATACAGAACTGATGATGTGTATAATCCTTAAGATGAGGCCTGAAAACTTGAGTTCTTTCTAACAATACCATTGCTGGGGATGCCCTACAGGGCTTTCAGGTGAAAGTGAAGCAACGTACAACATTATCATAAAAATATGTTATTTCCCCTAAACAATGATGATGCTGATAAAGAGTGCTTAGAGGAAATCATTGTATTTAGGAATGATTATAGATTAAAAGTCGACTTTTAAAAATCATCTTGCCAATTTGAGTAGGAAAAATGTCAGATAATTTAGTGGCATTATAGTTATACAGGCATTGCTTTCCAGTAATTTTAGAATACATTTACGGAGGGCCTTGTTATTAACTATAGTAGATTATAATCTAATTATTTATACAAATTATTCAAAGAAAGCCTATTACAATCTTAATGCATTGTATAGCAGTGTACTGTGATTCATGTTTAATGCTGAATATAGAAACTATCCTTGTTTATTACATTAGATAGCTGCTGAGTTACCTCTCAGGGGTAGAATACATTTCAGTTTATATATGCATGTGTAACTTATATAGACAATAATAATGTTTCTGACTGCATAAAAGGATCAATGAAATTGTATAATCCTAAAACAAATAGTAGAAAAATATTTCTGCGTAGTAGATGCCATTATGGTTAAAGGCTATACTATATATAGAACAGTGAGATTATCTAATGATGTTCTTAGATTTTTTTAGCATTTAATTTAGCTTGTTTAACTGAGCTTTATTTGCATGTTTTTCACAAAAGTGTGTGTGCGTGTTGCAACATGCATATCATTTCATTTATATGTTGACTTCATATGCGGTAAGGAGGCCTAAATGTATTGAAATTTTACTCAATAAATGAAATTAAATGCTTTTGTCCATGCCTTGCCCAAATCTTCTTTTCATAAAACTGGTGAATTTCATTTCCAGGTTGTGCTTGGACAAAGATGTGTATATATATATATATATATATTTTCACTGTTTTGGTTCATCAGCTTACATTAGTTTGGCATTTCACAGTAGAACCCTTATCGAATCTCACAGATTACTCTTTTCCACGTGACGCAATTGGTTGTAAATTTGTCTCTGAACTTGAAGGCTGTGCATTTTAGTCCCAGATGTGGACTCAGGCAATGTCCTAATTGTTGGGCTAAGATTCATTGACACTTTACACATAGCCCTTTAGAAAATAACAGAGTGATGGAACAGTGTACGGAGGTCATGATTCAGGGATACTAGTAACACAGCCATGCTGAGGTAAAATAGCATGATATGTAACATATGGACACGACCACATGAAGATATGAAAATGAGGCTGTCGATGCAAGTCAGACACACTGATTATGCAACAGATACTATATAACATGGCTGAATGATTCAGAAATGCATACCATAGGTGCTCTGGACTGTAGCATAGACTGAACATAGGATATTCTGACATCAAGAATTCATGGTGTACAGGCCATCTATAATGTCTGCAGCAGGAATTATAGGTGGATAACTTGTGTAAGTGGCAGCCGTTGAAGCCAAGGCATGTGATAGGCCCCCTCTGCCATGTAAGAGAGTACCATTAATTCATTACCTTCCAGCATCTGCTTGAACAGCAGAAAATGGACCCCTTCTGTGTGGATAGAAAGACCATATGACAGCTTGTTTAATTGTGTCACCTAAAGTGGAATCATGGATGATAACTATATGGTCACTCCAGTGTTTGTTAAAATATGTGCAACATTTACCATTCTAACTACAAGAACGTTTTAGTGAGCTACACAGTATCTGCTAAGAAAATTATAGCTGTCTGTCTTGCATATCCTCCAGAAGTTCCTTAATGTTATACTGTTGCATGTGGATATTATATATGGCTTGCAAGAACTGCATACAAAAGGACCACCTTTATATGGCTGTTATACAACACAGCCAATTTCACTAAGGTCCGGTGAGCCATTGATTGTACGCACATAGCTATTAAGGCCCCACCTGGTCCATAAGGTGTAAAATACATTAACAGTAAGGCTTCCACACTCTCAACTGCAAGTGGTTTGTCATGTTAGGGAATCATCTGTAATTTTACTGTGCACTACCTAAGCAGGTCCCATGATCATTTCAAGGACCTTCCCACATGGTCATCTAGTGGGTGGGTACACATGTAAGTGGGTACATAGACAAGTATGTATTGTCATTATGCAAGTAGATAGCAGGCACATATAATGGTGTCACTACTGTATGTTGCAGGTGATGCTGGATATCCACAGGAGCCATAGACAATGACCCTTATCCACAATCCCCAGACTATGGCAGAGATTGCTTATAATACTGCTCACACATAAATATGGAATATGTTTTAGGTCAGCTGAAGGGATATTTCCTCTGCCTTGTAGCATCTAGTTAGGCACTGCAGTATGTACCAGAGCCATAAAGCCAAACCATTGGTGTGTGTGGCTGTGCCATGTTGCATAAGGTGGCAATGTGTAAAACAGATACAGCACAGGAAGCATCCCAGCAGGGACCACCATAGCAGTAATGACAGGAGCTAGCAGCAGTGGGTGAGGGTGGACAGTTGGATGATGAACAATCAGTTGCAATACAATATGCAAGACAGAGGTAGATGCAATATATTGCAGTGCTGCCAAGAAGGTGGCATCTGTCCAATAACTATGGGCCCTAATACTGATTAAACACAATAAAAAGATGCATGCATTATACACCCAAACAATGCAAGGCAGAGCATGGACTGGCCATTGTGTGTAGCAGACATTAACAAACTTATGCAGGCTGAAGAATGGGTGCACAGCCAAGTCACCATCACATACACAGGTGGGGGTTACAGTGACAGGTGACAGCAACACTATTATATATGCCAGGGAAATGGGGGCATTGATATGGAGTTACATTGTTAGCAAGTTATGAGGAGTCCGGGATCAAATCCTACAGTGGGGTTGGAGCTCCAGAGTCATATACATTGATGATGTGCACAGTGACCTTTGATCTTAAGACTCAGTGAGGTCTGTGGCATGGATGCTGTAGAGCTACACTGCATACATTCTAACAGGACTTCCCATATCAGGAGCTAAGAGATGCACAGCATTTATGACTTGAATAATGACCATGAATAATTGTGGCACTCCATCTACCCACTGGGAATTTGGAAGATGTAGACGTATAGGGGTGAATGCATGTAACCTGGTAGAGTATATGCTAATTAAGCAAATCAACATGGTGGAGCAATTCAGGAAGCTGTAAAGCAACCACGTAGACTCTCTGCTCATTTTGTCCATGTATTCAAAATGTTCAGAATACAGTCATGCAAAAGAGTCTACACTGAAACAAGAGCAAGTAAATGTTTATATATTCATACAGAACAGACAGCAACATGTAACCCCACACACATTATTACATTATCAGACATGTTGGATGCTAGAAAATTATAACAATAGCAACAATTCCTTTTTAAGTGCCATGACATAAATGCAGCTTTGCACCTCCACCCCCAAATGAACAATGTACTCGTAACTAATGTAGACAGCTAAAAGTGTAAACCCCATGAAACACAGAATCCAAACATGTATTCCTCTGTGCAGACATACATCCGTAAAACCTTCACTTGACTGTACAACACTGGGCCCCCCTTCAGTTTTCCTGCCTACATGATTACCAACCATGTAGGTTTAGGGCTGTCAGCACAGTGAAGATGCAAATGAGGTCAAAACTCATTAGAATTGCTGAATTCCAAAAACTTGTATGCATGTATGGATGTCAACTTTGTGTAGGCACTTCACAATTATTCGTGTTGAATGCATGGCAACAGTGAATGATGATATCAGGGGGCGGGTGTCAGGTTACACTTACAGAGGTGATCATGTGGGCCTGTGAAGTGTAAAAGTGCTGTAAGCAGTGCAGAATTCACAAGTTCTGTGTCATCCTTTTTATTGTTGTTAAATTGCATTGTATCTGTCTGCATTAAGCTAAAATATATTTTTTAATTTTCGTCCTTGTTTGCAAGATGTAGGGTGTAGAGCAACCATGGGTAACAAAGCAATGAATTGCAGGTTTCTTGGTGCTTGTCACAGAACTGTTCCTGTGGCAGTAGGTGTATGTGTAGGGATAGAGTTTAGAAGGTCCTGGGATCTACTATAGGGTCTGTAACCTTCCCTCCAGTTTTTGAGCTGCATGTTTGTGTGATATTGCAAACACAGTCAAAAGTAATAAGATCACCTATGTTCACCTTATCTTAGCATTGGTGCACTCAGAGGTGCATAGGTGCACATCATGCACTAATGGGCAACAATGGAGTTGATATATTCAGTAAAGGAGTAGATGTTTTTCATAGCTGCTAATTATGCCATAAGCAGGTGATTTTCAGTATGGTGGAGCTATTAAACAAGCAGTAAAGAATTTGTGTAGCCTACATACTGTTATTTTCCTGCATTCTTTAATACCGTGGGAGTAGAGACAAGGAAATGCTAGGCCTGAAATAAAATTATTTATTTTATTTATTTATTTACATTTGTTTACTGGGAATTCCAAATGGACATGGGTCCTTTTTCAGTAGAGGCCCAGGGAGAAAAGCTCCACAGTACAATAAATGAGCAACAGAGTACATAAAGAACAATTGAATATACATACAATAGCAGCAAACATTAGCTATACATACAGTATGAAACCCAGTAATGAACAGATATACCAATATCTAGCTAAAGGCTAGGAATAAAGGTAGGATGTATATGCAGATAGTACTAAGCTCAAACAGATACTGTTATAAACTCATATACCTAATTCTTATATACAAATGTTGCATTAAACTCAAGCAGATATAAAGCAGAAGCTCCACACAAAGGTGGAACAAGCTAGAAGGGCTAATGGGTTGGAAGGGGAAGATAAAGGAGTAAGAGAGGAGACTGAGTGAGTAGTATATGTGGTAGTGAGAGGAGGCTTGGTGTAAGTCAGTTGGATATGTATTTGGAGTTGAGATGAAGTGAGGTATTTAAACATGTTATAACAGGTCTGAGAGACTGAGTGAGGAGGGAAGGGGAGGGTAAAGGGTGAGCCAGAGCCTGCAAAGGAAGGAATGCAATGATCAGATGGTGTGAGGCATGGTGGCTAGGGGAGGGAAGAGGAAGGGGAGGTAAAAGGAGGGTTACTAGTCAAGATTGGTGCATGGGCATAACCCGAGACTTTTTAAGTGAGCTTTTAGTGCAGTCTTGAAGTGATTGCAAGAAGTTAGTGTGGTTATTGGGGGGGGGGGGGTTGTTCCATAATCTGGATATGATGCAGGAGAATAGTGCTTCTCCTGCCGAGTTGTCTCAAGGTCTTGATCCTAGCATGTACTCTTTAATAATATTATGGCATATCCTTGTATATCCTAATTTCATGCAGTAATGAAGTAAATAGTGGTGGATTTGTACAAAAAGTGCCTGTGACATGTGACAGCAGACACTTATTTTACTTATATGTGTCCATTATTAAGGTTCTTATTCCTCTTGTTTTTCATTGTACATTTTGCATGGTGCACTGCATAGCACAAACAGCATAAGGGATCTATACTGGGCCCCTTGCTGTTCTCAATTTTTACAAATAATCTCCACTCAGTCGCAAAAGGTTCAAGTCTTATTCAATATGCAGATGATTCAACTATATGTAACGCCCCCACTTCACCAGATCTCCACAAAAAGACACAGGATAACTTTCACTCAGTGGAAACATGGCTCACTGAGAATGGCTTGATACTCAACCCCAAAAAATCTAAGCTCCTACTATTTCATCCCTCAACTACTACTGCCCCCACATGCACCTTTACTATCCACTCTAATAACGGTGCCCCCATATTACCTGAAGCCCAGACAAAACTACTAGGTATTACTATTGACAATAAGCTCAAATTTGATGTACACATCAATCTGGCCATTAAAAGTACTAACAAAAAGCTAGGTAGCCTCTACAAACATAAAGCATTCCTGACCCATAATGCTAGAACTACAATTGCATGTACACACCTTCTCTCAACACTACTGTATGCCTCACCCATCTTGATTAACTTATCCAAAACAGAAATCAATAACATGACAACCTGCTACAATCAGATAGCCAAATTTGCTAACAACAGCTCCTACAGAACACATCACTGCCTAAATCGAAAGCAATTGGGCTGGATGGAACTACCTAACTTACTTATTTATAATCAGCTGGTTACTACTCACAAGATACTCCATCAACAAAATATATCACCCTCACTGGCTAACATTGTCCAGCAATATTCCTGTCCTAGGCAACTCTGCTCAACTGACAAATTACAGTTAACTGTTACTAGATCCAACAACCATGCTGGAGACTCCCTTTACTCTTCTTATGTGGCCAAAATCTGGAACTCCCTGCTTACATCCTTATCCCTGATTATCTCACTACCTACATTTAAAAAAGCTATCTACAACTACCTCAGCAACAAATGGTTATATCCCTGTTCAACTCCAGACTAATGCCTGATCCACTCCAGTACTATTGTAACCATTGTCCTAAACTAGAGTCCTATCTGTTACTTGCATATAAATGTACACCACATCAAAGGTATGATAACATACATATTACAGTGTTAGCATGAACAATGTAAAACTGTTTAATGACTATTGTAAAATGTATCTGTCTGTAGTTTGTACCTCAAGTATCTGTAGTTTATACCTATAAGTGTCAATAACTAGATACCCTTATGGATCTAGATGAAATATGTACCCAAGTTTGTCTGTATGTTCTGTAAGAATTGTCGCTTTGGAGCTTTTCTCCCCGGGCCTCCACTGAAAATGGACATATATCCAGCTGGACTATCCCGGTTAACAAATGTAAAATAAATAAATAAATAAATAAATAAGTGGGCAATTGCTGTGTTTATCTGGTTTGGGTGAAGCATGGCATGGAGTACATATGGTACTGGGTTCTAGTACAGTGTGTGCAACCTTTGTTTTACTGCTGTGAGATTGCAGTTTACAGCAATGAAGTGCAACTGTTTCAACATTCTTGTGGCAACAGATATAAGTGCGGGATTGCCATACACATGGTCCCAGGTTTGAATATACTATAGTTCATATAGTATTTTTTACTGAAGTTAGCAATGTGACTTGCATTTGCATACCACTTACCTATGCGCAAACAGGTGCAACTTGCATGCGTGTACAATTTGTTAACCATGGTGCAAATCCCTTGCTCATTGCACTATGGAACTGTATATATGATGCTTTCCACTTGGTGTTTATTGTCCATTTCTATTGTATGATGTAAAACTGCACATGGAAAGATTGTAAATTCAGAGCACATTCTAAGTATACATCGTATATTCATACATGTGTTGTCCACCCTAAGCATTACAACCCTTGGGGGTCAGTATTTTTTGCACACATATAAACCAGACTACAAATAGTAATATATAATGCTGTGTGCTCCCTCATGGACAGGGCCAGTCAGTGGTGCCGACAACCTTGATCTGCTAAACTTCAACATCCAACTATGCTCAATAAGGGTACTTGTGTTTTTTACACAGCTAGGCTTCTACACACCTAGGACACACTCTACAGTTAGGCTACTGGCCTCACATGCAGTGCTGATTTTGCACACTATAAGTTGACTTGCAACAATGTAGAAGTCAGACTTGTGCCATGGCACTTGCATAGAGTACTGTGTTCTATAGTCTGTGTATTTAGATAGGTAGGGATTGTATTCTCACTGCAGTCAACTGGGTTTGTGTGAATCTCTACTTAGCAGAATAGAAGTACTGTCCTACTGTTACTTCTCCAATGGCATGGCTTGCTAGTCTTTTGATACTTGCACAAGCCTACGCATCCATTTCATACAGCCCTCCCAAAATCACGTCTCCCACATGGCCTGTTGCTGTCATCCACTATAAGTTAACCTGCAGACATTTAAAAGTCAGACTTGTGCTGTGGCACTTGTGTAAAGTATTGTGTTCTGTAGTCTGTGTACTTAAGTAGGGATTCTTTTCTCACTGAAATCAATTGTGTGTGTGTGTGTGTGTGCGCTCACGCATGTCTATTTGTGAGCTGTTACTTGACATTACAGAGAGCCTTTTACACCAGCATGTGAGACACTTATCACCATGTACTCAACAGACAATGCTGATATAATCAGCTATATCAGATTATTGCATATGCAGTCATCCCACCAGGGTAAGATCAGACACTGGCCTTGAGCCCAGGCAGATGTCACCTTAGGTTCATAGGAGGTTACTCAGCTATTGGTCTAGGGCCTTTATTGGGCTAGCCATGTTAGCCAATTGTTCCCTTACTGACCCTGTTGTATGGTCTATATTTGTAGCTCAAGTCTATGATCAGCACCGATTGCCATTATCTAAGAGGGATATGGATGACACACCCAGGGTAAATTTATGATCTCCCATACACTTATGCTTAAATAGGGTCATTGAAGAGATCTGTTTTACGTGAATTGGGAGTTTTTTCCAGAGGAATGGCAATCTCTGGGAGACATCTCTCTCTCTCCAGCATGTCCTGTTAATATTGCAGTCTAGGTTAATTCCCCTAGAGTGAGTGAATGTTGTCCCATGTGACTTGTGGATGTGCAGCATTCCCATTAGGGCAGAGTCTGAGACTGTTCTGTAGGTCAGGCACAAGTTGCCTCTCAGCAGCCTATAACATACAGAGTACAGTAACAGGGACTTCAGTCTGTCCATGAAGGTCATGTGTTGCAGGCCCTGAATTTTCTTGGCTAGAAACCTTTGAGGTCTCTCTAACTGCTGCCGGTGTCTGGTGAGGTACATACAGAAGGGAGCACTGTACTCTGTTATTGGTCTGATGATGAATGAGTACAGGGAGTTATAACATCATTAGCTCTGAATATGATGTCCTTACTTATGAGATGTGCAACATAGAAGGCTTTCCTTACAATTGTGGATGCATGGTGATCGAAGTTAAGGTTGCTATCAACCTGTGTTCCCAAATTTCTCCCCACAGGGTTTGAGCAAAGGGGGTAACTGTTAATATTATAATTTGCAGGGACTTCCACTTTGCTTAAAGGGATAACACATTATTTTATGTTTATTTCAACTCCATGGCTTTGGCACCAATCATCTGTCATGCCTTTTTGTAGTATATCAACATAATTTTGAGACTCAGTGATTGCACCCAGTTTGCAGTCATTGATGGACATGGTAAGCCACAGGCCATCTATTTTTCCCTGGACTTATGAGAAAAACATTCCAAACAGTAGGGGCCCCAGCACAGATCCTTGTGGTACACCAGTGGTAACTGGTCTGCTGCTAGAGGTAGAATCCCCATCTTTGACTTTATATGAGCTGTCAGTGATCTAGATTGCTACCCATCTGGTAACATATGGGTTAATTCCCAGTTTTTTAATTTCTCCATATCTTTTGGGTTTCTAAGACCATGACAGGAATGGACACCATTCCTAAGTCAAAGTATGATTAAAGTTCATGAAATTAGTATTGTTTCAATGTTTGATGTCAGCCAGAAGTGCTCTTTGCAGCACCTGCAATATGCCCAGTAATAACTCCTTCTGTAATTCTTACAGAGTTCATGTGTGAGTAGCATATTTAAGTATGATTGTAAATTCATTTTTATAAGATCTGTTGCTCCTACTACTCCTGGAATCATATCAGTATCTTTCTTCCACTTTGCTCTCATTTCTACCTGCAAATACTGGTATTTTATGACTTTGTGTCTCTCAAGACACTGTAGTCACTGGATGTAGCAATTTCAATAATCAATGCTACTTTTGTCTTATTTTCATGGACTACTATATCTGGTTGTGTTGCAGCTATTTTTGAACTGTTGGTAATGGATGATCCCATGTCATATAAAATTCATAATTTTTTATGATGCTTTGTGGCTCATGTTTCCAGTGCTTTTCAGCTACTTCAATATTATGTTTGCACAATCCCCAATGCAACAGTCTTGCCACATTTTTATGCCTTTTAGTATACAGTCCTTCTACCCTCAGCCCATCACAACCCAGCAACAAGATGTGAAACTGTTTCCAATTCTATTTTACAAAACCCACATTTGTCCGTTTCTCCCACATGTTCAATGGACTTTGTAAACCATCATGTACATAGTCCACTGGGCTGCCAATATTAACCTTTCGTCTTTTGGTTTAAATTCACCTCTGCCTAAGCATTCCTGCATCTCTATAATTGTAACTTTATTTATGCATGTTCCACATTTCTTGCCTAATCTGATCCTTCACTTTATCTTCTTTTGTTTTTTGGCACATTCAGTTTCTGCTTGATTTTTATCTACTTCTTGTTTGATTTTCATTCCCTCTTGACATTGATATGCTTCTGCTAAACTAAGAAGAGAAGTAATCTTAGACTTATTCTCCTCATGTTTCAAAACTTCTCACTATGTTGTGAGTTTTGTGAGGTCAGCAGATATGTATGCAGTCCCACTTGTGCAGATCTATACATGTAGTTAATTTCGAGGAGGCCTTCCTTTAGAACAGGGAATATACAGTCTTTATATGCACTGACTTTTATAAATCATTTGAGGAGTATGAAGCATCCTTCTTGTATTCCTGTCCAAACTATCCAACACCTTTTGAGGCCAGTTAGTCATTCCAAAACTGTAAGTTGGGACAGGAAGAGCAAACAGGTTTATAGTTTGAACTTTGTTTCTGGATGTCAATGCTGTGTTTAGTATTAATTTAAATCTTCTAAAATATTCCTTACTTTCCCCCCATTTGTTTATGTTTTATTGTTGATCCTTCATCAGTTCCTGAATATTTATACACTCCCTGTTGCTCAACTTATTTTATATCATATTTCTGTCCCAAACTCATTTTTCTTGTTGCTGCAGCTTTCCTGCTTAAAAGGTTGCTTTTTCACATTTACTAAGACCAAATGACATTCTTATATCATCAGAAAAAGTTTTGACCACTTGCAGTTGTGTTTTCAGTTGCTCATCTGATGAATTATACAGTTTTAAATCATCTACAAAAAGATGAGAAGTCTTTACAATTTGCTGTTTTCTGGGAGCCAAATTATAGCCATGACCTAATCTGTTAAGGAGACAGCTTAATGGGTTAAGGGCAAGACAAAAGAGCAGCAGTGATAGTCACCCTGGAATATACCCCTTTGAATTTTTATTCCTGGAGTAATTATTTGCCCTTTATCGTGGATTAACTGTAAAGTGATTTGCCACTGTTTCATGGTCACTGTAATGTAATCAGTGTAGAGGGAATATTATACATTTTTAAGCACTTTTATCCATGAATGTAGGATACTATCAAATGTTTTTTATAGTCAATCCATGCCATACTTTTTGCATTTCTCCATTATGACTTTAATTAACATCAGATGATCCTTTGTTCCATATGACTTTCTTTTATTACCTTTTTGTTCTATTGCCATGATTCAGTTTTCTTCTAAGTGACTATAAACTCTGTCGACATCAATTCCAGTGTATATTATATACATTGTCGGAAGGCTAGTTACTGGTCTAGTTTTAGGATGGCTTGCATGTTCACTTTTAAGTAGGAGTATTGTTTTTCCTGTTGTTAAGTCAGGCTGGTGTCTGTTCAGGGTGCACACCTAAATAGTTCTTACTCATGGCTATATTTTCATGTAAAGATATTAATAATCTTAACCAGAAGTTAGGCACTGCACCTGGGCATGGGGTTTTCCAATTAGGAGCTTTTCTTAACTTTGTATCAGTCTCTCTGGCCATTACTTCATTCCATTGCATATCCTATACATTTGAACTTCTTATTCTTTCTATCCATTTAACATCTTTGTTATGCTCCACAGGGTCTTCATGGATACTTCGCCAAAATGTATCCATTTTTTTTTTATGGTGTTTGTTCCTTTTCCCATTTCTCTATAAAACGTTTTTGGGTCATCAATAAATTGCTTTTTTCATGCTTTTCCTTTATATTTATGTGTGTATCTTCTAGGTTTTTCCTGCTTGTACTGATACTTTTAGTTTATTATTTGCAATAGTGCACAATAACTCCTGATCTGTTCGGATACTGTGCATTGCTTTTTATCAAGTCTATTGAGTATTTTTCTTGATCTGTCTCTTCTATACTCTAACAGTGACACTTCTTGTCTTAACTGCTTTTTAGTTTTTTCTATTCGATACTTCCATGACAGCATTCGATTTCTCCCTTTCCTTTCCCTTACTACCATGTGTTTTTGTGGTAAGTCTGTTATTAATTTAGTTGCACTGTAATATATCATATTTACTTCGGTTGTATCATATGAATGTCTATGGACAGTCATAATTACTGTGATAATTTGTTTTTTCAAACTCCTATCCTTTTGGCTTTTATTGACTTTCTGTAGTTTATTTCTTTCACTGATCTCACTATGTCTGTCCATCTCTATCAAATCAAGCAACTCTTCTCATAGATCATTCTTTTCTACACTGAGGGCATATTTTTTGTTCTCCATTTCCTCTGAGCATTCTTATAGATAGTTCCACAGCATCTTCCTGTACTACAGTCTCTTTGGTTTCATCAGGTGCCGCCCATTGCTCTTTCATATAGGAACGCACTGGCCTACCACCCCCACAACATTGGCTATGTCAGAGATGCCACAGTTTGTTCCTCCCCTTCCTATGCAACTCCAACTGAAAATGTTTATTGGTTTCCTGTGGAAGGCTCTAAAGTATCTTTATCTGGCAACTGATCAGATGTTTCCTGCTCCACTGGTTTTGCCTTAATTTGGAGATCCATTGCTCTATCCTGCTGTGTCATTTTCTGAGTTAAATTTTCTCCACTAAACCTTTCACTTCACAAGTAGTCCATAACCTCAGTTTCTGTTTATTTAACTTCTGCTTTACTAATCATCTGTTCTACTTTTCCTCTGTTTTTGTATTGTAAAATTTGCCTGGATGCATTTGCCTATATTTCTCTTTAAATATCGTTGGTGCTGCTGTTTTTGTACGGATGAGATTTGAAAATGGTGTAATATTTATACAAAGGAAAAACAATTTTCTTTCCCATGTCCATATTTCTTCTTCAGATGTCTCCTGATACTCCTGTTTCTCCTTACTTTGGGGACTCATTGTTCCATCATACTGTTATGTAACCTGTGTGAGTTTATCACTGATGCCAGAGTTAGGGATCGTGTCAAAACTTTTGAATAAGTAAAGATAGGCTTTATGCACTGTTTTACCTTCATCCAGGGTTTGTTGACATTCTGAAAGAAGTCCACCAGGCTTAATAAGGATGATCTACCTTAATGAAGCCAAATAGTGTTAGGTCAAGAGTGTGAAGGTCACCTATGTCTTTGTTGATAAAGTCCATGATTATTCATGCCATGTCCTTGCAGATAAGGCTGTCTAGGCTTATGAGTTTATAGTTTCCAGGGTCAGTTGACAGACCTCTTTTGTGCAAGATAATGACTACTACTGTTTTCCACTCTACTAGGACAAAAGTCCGTACTTACTCTGTGGTTGAAGAGTGTGTCAAGTGTTTCTGCTAGGTTCTGTTTTAGACCATTTAGTAGGCAGCTGGGATGTTATCCGGTCACAGAGAGGCTGTGTTTTGGGCCAAGGAGAGTGCGGTTATGAACTACTCTTTGGAGATACTAGGTAGAGGACTGGTGACAGGTATGCTTTGGGGTATGTCTGGTGGGGACAGGGTGGGTGAGATTTGCCACAAATCTGTCTGCTAGCAGGTTGGTGATGGCCTCAGGGTCAATATGAGTGGTACCATCCACTAGTTCAGCACAAAGCAGGCCCATCTCTTTGAGATTTCTGATGTAGCTAAAGAATGCCTCCTGATTATCTTTAACTAGGTATGCTAGTTTAGCTTCGTACTTGGCTTTAGAAGACTTTACAAGATAGCTGATTTGCGTGCTCAAGCGGTGAAGGGTGTTCTTCCTCTGCTGAGTCAGTTCTCTCGTACTTAGATATTACTTTCTTCCTCTTTTTGTGTAACCTATGTACACTTGATGCTCACCAGGGTGACTTGCTTTTTTGTGAGGACCTTTTTTTGATCTGTTTAGGTTCACTCGACTCAATACATTTGTATAGGCATTTATACAGGCCATTTGTGAATGCCTCTGTGTAGCATGTTGCAGCAGGGGGTTTTACAACTATTTATGGCATCACTGAGGAGGCTACAGCTTACTTTGAGAAATGTTTCATCCTTTTTGCTCATCAGGGGGTGTCAGGTATAATTGTTAATTCGAATGAGACTGAATTCAGATCAGACCTGACCAGGGAAGGCAACATACAGGGGTTAGTGCAGAGATCCCCTATGTTGGCGAGTACTAAGTCTAGGCCATTCAAGCCCCTTGTGGGGGTGCAGACTATCTGTTACAGAGCATTTGTATTAAAGTCCAGGAACCTTAGGGTGAGTGTGTTTGTGCTCTTGACTCCCAATCAATGGAAGGATAGTTGAAATGACATGACCAGGGTATATGGCTGTACAGTGAGTGATTCAAGTCGGTAATAAGTAGGCAGAGTGATTCTCGTGGCTCATGGCAAGGGACCTATAGCTAACAATGATATGGAAGGGGGGTTTACCTACAGTTAGTTGGACTTGGAGTAGCTCTATGGAGTCATACTGTTTGACCAGTCTTGAGGTTTATTTGTCTTTAATGAAGATGTACACACCTCCACCTTTGGTTCCTTCATGTTCATTTTGATGTCTGCACATGTGGAATATATTGCAGCCTTGCATGGCTGGGGACTTTCTGCGGTCTTGAACCATGTGTCTGCACAGACATGGGTGTCTTCCAACATAAGGAATGCTTCCAGTGAGTGCAGTTTCTGATTTACACTCCTTGCATTAGGCAGCAAACCTTCAGTTTGTCTCTAGTGGATTTTTTTTGTCAGGAATTTAGCTGTTCTAACATTGCCTAAAAAGGCCACTATGGGAGAGGCAAATACATTTGCCAGTAGCTGAAAGACAACAAGAGACAGATGAATACCATCTCTGACAAAGCAGTGTGGTCTGTCAATCATATCTTCCCAGGCTAACAGATACTGGATCCCCCTGGACCGACAACAGAAGCTAAGCTAATTATTGAATTTAATCATGTTTTGTTTATATTGAGGCATCATCTTGGGTGAAGGTGGAATGCTACTTAAAGCTAGGGACATACCTTCCTGGGACAGATAATCTGAGACTTCAGTGATGTCTCTCTTCATATAGTACAGTGAGGTACATGTCCAGTCATTCACTGCAACAGGGACTATAACAGAGTCGTAACGGTATTTGTTGTTGAGAGACTGGAATGTGTGTGTGATCTGATACATCCTGCACCTGACAGGCAGCGGAGCATGACTTTCTTCTTCTCCAGCCTGGTGAGGGGACATAATGTGTGTTAAGTCACTTATGACCAAGACATTCGGTTTTGAGGTATTTTGACTTATGGGCTTATTGGTTGAGACACTGTTGTGCATGTATATTGTGTGTAGTGGATTCTGTTGAGTATGCAGTAGGTATAAAAGCTTGAGAGGTCTCTGATCTTTAGGTAGGTTTCTAATGAGTACCTCTGTGTACGTGGGTTTATGTGTTGTGAGCTTGTTATATGCAAAAGTTGAAGTTTTTGTGTGGACATGTTTGATATCTCATTTGTTGTGTGAGAGAACAGATTCAAATTTCATAGTATAGATACAGATCTCACATTGTATTAATTTGTTTTAGCAGTAACTGGTTATCAGTATATACAAGGCAATTGCTTCATTGCCTCAAGATGCCCATGTCAATCAGGTTGTCTGGAGAAATGGTGGGAAACTGTCCATCCATTATAGAAGGTATATACTGTAGTAACTAGTGGGGAGTGGGATAGGGGGACCAGGTTTTGCTGCAAGACTAACAAAAAGTGTCTTTTCCATGAAGGGCTAGGGGTATAAAAATGTGTCAGTGCTTCACAATGTACAACTGAGTTGCTCACATGGCACCAATGCAGGTTCTGTGCAGCTCTGGCAAACTGAATGGAAACCTGGCCAAACACGATGCTGGAATACAAGCAAACAAATGATTTTAAAATAGTAAAACTGATAGGTCAAGATTGAGCCTTATTCCAGCAATCCCCAACTCCGATGGGTCCTTGGCTGCACACATCTACCACAAGGGTGCAGGGGGGCCTTCTTAATGTAAGAGGGCTGGTTTTAGTGCTCAAATGACAGTCACAAGCCTGAATTTAGCCCATGCTGTAAAATGCAGAAGTACTAGAAATTCAAAGCGCATAAAATTGCAATTGCAACAAGAAAAAAAAAGTTTAAATAAAGTAGCAATTCAGTAGAACACTCCAATAGCAGTGTAGACAACAAACCTTCCTAGTGTGAAATAAGTGGCCTGGAACCCTATTGATTAAACCAGAACTAAGACACTTTCATGATAATCACAACAAGCCTTCGACCAGCACTTCTAGTCTTAGAAAGGTGTAGACTATTCTTTCCTGCCACAACAGTTTACATCATAAACCTTTCCTAATGTAAAATAACTGGTTTGGAGTTCAAGTGTTTAAACCATAACAAAGATATTTCGAACAACAGACACCATAAGCCATCAGCAAGCAATTCCCAGCTCAGAAGGACAGAGGCTACCATTTCTCCTTCAAGAGTGTAGATTACAACATTCTTAATGTAAGAGAACTGGCCAGAAGCCCAAGTGCTTAAACTAAAAGTAAGATGCTTTGAATAACAGTTACAATTTAATTTGATACCAGACAGATGACAGTGACATGTCTTTTTCACCTACCCACATCCAGTATGTCATGGTTAGTAGGCCCTGTGGGCCCTGTGCTATCTTGATGGGAAAGCCCTATAGTCTTGTCCAGCTGTTGCATGTGTCTGAGGAAGTTCATGCAAAATATTGTATTGATGAGTTTGACTACAATGCTGTCATACAATTTTGAGTTCTGAATGTGGTGGTGTGTGTTATGATGTGCACTACACATATATACTGGAAAACATTCGAGAGAAAAGTTAGAGTAATGAGAGATATTGCAGTTTCTGACTTCACAACCCTTACAAGAGAATACACTAGAAAGTACTGATAGCATATCTGCTATAAAAGCAAATATAAGTGGCAGGTACATTTATCAAATTCAACAACACAATACAGATATACTAGGTACTAATGTAGCTATGTAACCTGCACAGACAAAAAGATTTTCCATCCCTGAATCCCAAAAGAGAGGAAACAGTGATATGCCACAGTCATCACTTGCACTGGTGTTTGTGTGTGTGTGTGTGTGTGTGTGTGTGTGTGTGGAAGAAAGGAAAGCAGACAGGCTGTGGATGTGTTTGTAGGGGCTCTCCATGTGAAAGTGGTGTGAGAGTCTGCATGAACACAGCCAAGCTCAGTGCTAGCTCAACATCTTATGTCAGACAGGTGTGATCCATGCACAGTGGAGGTGGCAGTTCATAGTTTTTGCCCCAGAACATAAGAACTGGGTGTGCCAGAAGTTGCACTGGCACCTCTATGCCCAAGGTCAGATGAACTGCTACTACCCAAGTGTGACTTCTGGACATGCTCCCTTCAAGGGAATGTCCAGGATGATGACTCCATGGCCTGCCATATTTGGGTGTGGACAACATACTCACTAATGGACCATTGGAACTACTCCACTATAGAATGATGATTGTGCCACGTTGGCTATTACCAGATATTGTGGCTGACCTACATCCACAAGGACACCATTCTCCTTGCAGCAGAAGTTCCATCATAGACACTGGTTGTTCTATGTCAGATAACCCTCATTCCCAAACAGATACCACTTTTTTCCAAAGTGTTCATCTGATCCAGTGAATCGGTGACACAGTGGAGGCAGTCATGCATAGCCTCATCCACAACACTGAATATTTGTCTGGAGTGCCTTTCTGAATGTGCCTGTGCCTCCATGATGGCCCTAAACATACACTGAGTGACATGGGAAGAGATACCTGCACAAGGTGGGGGAGGGACAGCAGACCCGTCCTATCACCCCTAGCAACCCTCTTCTGTGTCACCTCGCCAACACTTTGGCTATGTCCAGACTCCCCAGGCACTGAAGCTGCAGTAGCCACAATTCCCTGCTCAATATCCTCCACCTGTCCTATATCTGTGGGCTCAGTGGACTGGGTAGGTGAAGGCCTACTGGCTGTGTCCTGGTGAAAAGAAGGGAGTAGATGGATGTCAACCTCTGCTTCTTCCGACTGTGCCTCAGTTTTGCTGCCACTGTCATCAGTGTCCGATGAGGCACCTGTGATAAATGGGAGAAAAACACAGGCATACATTAATACTTGCACTATTATGGTGCAATATATGGTAAACAACTAATAATGCTGCCCATAGCTCTCAACCTCTTAACACTACAAAAATCTGAAGACCAAAAATGATGGGGATCAAAGCCCTAAAAATAGGGGCAAATTTTAAATATTGCTCTTATAAACTCAGAAAGTTGCTAGAATAAAAGGTCTTGTGTTACCATACATTTTCTGAGGAATATTAAGTGTAAAACTCAAATGCCTGTCATTATTTAGTGAATTCAGTCCTCACGGATTTGCCACAAAACTCCAGAAAAGCACAGATTTTCTGAGGAACAGACCAAAAATATGAGGCAAAAATCTGGACAATTGAGAGGTATGGTGCTGCCACAGTTATAGACAGTACAGCAATACACACAAAAGGCTTAAAATGAGACACTGTGAATTCTATAAATTGATCTGCAGTACTGAAATAAATTTGGCTTACCATCTGCAGGAGGCATATGTCGCTGGATTTCTGTCTGTCCTGAAATAAGTTAAGCAACAGGGAAGGGCAACATCATCACATTTAACAGTAAGACTGGAGGTGATACATGTACTCTTCTATATCTGCATTAACTGTACATTCAACAAGAATGTGACTGACACCAAACTGAGCTTATCATTGAACCAAACGTCTACCCTCCCCCCACAAAAAAAAAAAAAGACATTTGACACAGAAGTAACTTTTATTTCAATTGTTTTAGTATTCAACTGGTTATTAACAAATCCTACCTGGAAACTCTTCCTGGGACTAAGAAGGAATGGCGACCATTTCAAAGACATTTTGTGGTCCACTCTGCTGTGAGTGGTGCTGTTGTAGAAGATTTGACAGGAATTCCTCATTGGGGATGAGAGGTGGTTCTGAAGCAAGCCCACTCCCATTTACCCCCTGGTCTTGGGTAAAAGCAGCTCCACACCTCCATGCAGAGGTGATTATGACAATGGTCCTGTGGTGCACCTGCTCAAGTCCGGCTGTGGCTACACATGGAATTTATGTTGGCAACGATCTGCTGACATAGTCTCTGCCTCTCTTGCATATTGGGATGGCCCTTTCCCAGCCTCTCTTGCATATTGGGATGACCCTTTCCCAAAAGAAAACCCCAATGTTGCCAAAGTGCGTCAATAATTACAGTACTCTCAGCCTTACTGTAGGCGGGTCTCTGCCTCAATGACATTTTCTGTCCTAAAAAGCAACAGAATGATACATATAAGTATCAAAGAACTACAAAGTAACTTTTGCCAGATTCAACAGTTAAAGTAGGCAGTCAGTATTACCTACTGCAGATACATACAACAGTCTACAGATGTGAAATAGTAACAACAGGCAGGATGCAAGACAAGGAGAGTAACAAGTGCAACATATCCTTGTATGTGCCATAACAGTAACTCAGCTGTGCTCCCCCCCAAAAGAACAGTACATTCTAATTTGTGACATAACTGTAACTTTTCTTTCTCCCCCACCCACAAAAGAACAGGCAAATGGACTATTTTGCTAATAAAACACATTTGAAATGCTAAACATGCTTTCAAAGGACCTGTCCCTGAAACATTTGTATATATGTATCACACAGCTTTCTATTTTCATGTATTGTCAAGCATTTGTACCTCTGAAATGGCTTGACAAACATGACCATGCCCTCAGTACACTTCTAACTAATGTATACATATAATTGTAAAAGCCTTTGCTTCACATTATTCCTTAATATATTCCAGCATGTATATTATGTAGGTAACAAAATGAAAGCATACCTGTTGAATTTCAATACTACTCTTTAAAAATAGTTTAAAAAATACTTTCCTTTTCTGAACATGTAATAATATGACTTACTACAACCTACATGGCAACTAGAAATAAAACAACCTTTAAGAAATGCATTTATGCCATGACACTGCAAGGTAAGCACTTTCACACTGAATTAACAAATGTTTCATCAGATAAATAAAAAAAACTTGAGTCTCTTAAATGCAAAAACATCACTTCCCAGCTCATTAATACATATTCAAACTGACAAATAAAAACAGAGATACAACAAATCACCAAGGATATTCACCACCTCATCAGCAAGTGCTGGTACAGAGTATGTCTCATAGCAATGACATCACAAAAACCTTCAATGCTGTAGTTTAAAGCAACAGCACTATAAAGCACATATTATGCTCTTATTCATAGAGTTCATAAAATTCATGCAAACAGTGGAAAACAAAAAATATTCTAAAAGTAGTACACTTCCCTACATAAACTATATAATAATAATAAAAAATAATAAAAAAATATATACATATTTTCTAAACCCTGAAAAAAATCAGTGTAAGAAGGGGTGCATTTTAAGGACAGGTTTCAGGGACATGTAATCATTTAGACCTGGTGGTTTAAAGAATTGTAACTCAAGTATCCAACTTTGTTCTCTAGCTTCCATAATGTTCTTAACATTTCCCCCTCTAACACCTAACTTAACAGTCTCTAAAACAAAAAAACTTGAACGTATGGTGTGTCTATGACTTCTGGACATATACAGCAAGTGCATTAGTGTCTCTCACATTCCTGATCTCACCTAACTGTTTAAGGATCCTATCTTTGAAACACCAATATGTTTTACCAACATATAAAGGCAAAACATTCCTGGCAAAACACATAATAAATTACATTGACTGATCTACAGTCAGCGTAAAAAGAAAAATCTATGGTATGCTTCAATATTGGGTGCTCAGAAGTATGACCAGAATATATATAATGGCAGGCTCTACAATTCCTAAACGGAAAAGTGCTAGAATGTGAAGAATTAAACAGGTCAGCACAGTCTATATTATTTCTATAGCAGAGTTGTCTTTTCAGAGAAATGGCATTACGAAAACTAAACTGCGGTCCATTGTCTGCTATATCAGCAAGGTCAGGACAGCTCTGTGTAATACTCCAGTTCTTTTTAAGAATATCTGTAATTATATTAATGTCACTAGAAGATGTCAAAACACATCTAGTTGTTCTATTATTATATCCAGATACAGGAAGAGGGGTCATTATGGGAGCAGTAAAATCAGAGAAATGTGGTCTAGCTATACTTCTTCTTTCTGGTCTAGTTCTCTGTATACAGGCATCTATCTCTGTCTCAGTGTACCCATGTTTTAAAAAATTTGTCTTAAACTTCTTCAAAGCATGTTCCAATGACATCTCATCAGTGTGTAATCACCTGACCCTAAGACACTGTCCCCTCAGGACACTCATGGGGATATGTCTGGGGTGCATGCTGCTCTTAGGTTCATAGATTCATAGGTAGGTACTAGGCCATCTGCCCAAGGGCATTTATAAGCCTAGCCAGAGTGTGCCAGCTTTCGCCGCCCTATTGATTAATTAACTGAGCTTCTGTCAAGAAGAACCAATGAAGTGATCCCAGGGGTGTATTTTCTGTTACCCATCCACTCGTCAAGGTTTCTCTTAAAGAGTGTTAATGAGGGGCTCTGCCTAATGAAGTTAGGAATTTTGTTCCAAAGCATGGGGAGTCTCTGTGACAGGAATCTATCCCTCCAGCATGTTCTATTTATTGTTGTGGTGAGGTTTAGCTCACTAGAGTGAGTGGCTCGCAGTGACTTGGATTTCTTTAGGTGGATCATGTCCATCAGTTCTGAATTGGGCATGACTTTGTAATTCAGGCAGAGATCACCTCTGCGTAAGCGATATGCCACTGAGTACAGCCGGAGTTTTTCCAGTCGGGCTGCATAGGACATATGTTTGAGGCCAGTAATCCTCTTGGTGAGGTACCTTTGTGGTCTTTCCAGCTGTTGGAATTGTCTTGTGAGGTACATCCCAAATGGGGCATTGTATTCTATGATGGGTCTGATGAGTGATGAGTAGAGGGGCACTATAACCTCTTTATTACTAGATGCGAACCCTTTAGTAATTAGATGGGCTACATAGAAGGATTTCCTAACTACTTTGGCAATATGATTGTCAAAGGAGAGATTACTATCCACATGGGTCCCCAGATCTCTTATTACCTCTTCTGTATTAAGAGGGCTGCCACCTATGTGGTAATTCATGGGTGTTTTGTTTTTACCAAACGGGATGACTATGCATTTTTTGGCATTTAGCTTGAGACCATGACTTTGACACCAGGTGTCCGTCTCAGTAAGGCCCTTTTGGAGAATGTCCGTGTCAGCCGGAGAATCAGTTATGGCTCCCAGTTTGCAGTCATCGGCAAACTTGGTTAGCCATAGTCCTCCTGTGTTTGCCTGTACTTCTGAGAAGTATATGCCAAACAGTAGGGGTCCCAGGACCAGCCTTGTGGGCCATCACTTGTGACTGGTTTTGAGTCGGACTTGGAGCCCGCTATTCTTACTGTGTGAGTTCTGTCTGTAAGCCAGTTGGCAACCCATCTCATGATGTAGGGGTTTGTGTTCAGGCTGGTGAGTTTTTCTATAATTCCCGAGTGGGGAATGGTGCCAAAAGCCTTGGCAAGGTCAAAGTAGGCTGTGTGAACCACCTTTCCCTCATCTATGGCCTTGTTGACTGTCTCAAAGAAGTCAACCAGATTTAGTAGGCATGATCTGCCCTTAACAAAGCCAAACTGGGTTGAGTCAAGTGTTTGGAGGTTCCCAATGTCTTTGTTAATGAGTTCCATGATGATGCGCTCCATAGCCTTGCAGACCAGGCTAGTCAGGCTTATGGGGTGATAGTTACCAGGGTCAGTTGTGACCCCTCCTTTGTGGAGCAGAATAACCATTGCTGTGTGCCATTCTATGGGAGCGTAGCCAGTGGAGAGGCTGAGGCTGAACAGTGTGTTTAGGTGGGGGGTTAGTTCATTCTGCAGTTCATGCAAGACACAGCATGGGACACCATATGGCCCCATTGATGCTGTGTTTTTGGCTTTTGAAAGGACTGTTTTCACCTGTGTGTCTGTGATTTCCGGGACACTACCCTTTTCTGGTATTGTTGTGGGCCCTTTTGGGGGTCAGAGGGGGGTGAAGTTTGCACTGAATCTATCTGCCAGGATGTTGTCAGTATCAGTAGTTTCAGTATATTTTGTGCTATTTTGCACTAGCTCAAAGCATATCTGTGAGTTGCCACTTAGATTATTGACATAGCTAAAGAAGGCTTTGTGGTTATCTTTTGAATCCTTGGCTATTTTTCTTTCGAAGTTAGCCTTGGATGATTTTCTGTGGGACCTTAGTTTCTTACTGATACTGATCAGGGATATCTTTCCTTCTTGGGATTTGCTTTTTTTCTGAACTAGCTTCCTCCTTCTGTTGTATAGCCTGTTTATGGCAGGGGTCCACCAGACTGGTTTCCTTCTCTTAGGGGAGTGAGTCTTGGTTTTGCTAGGGATGACAATGATCCATGCATCCTTGTAGGTGCTCATAGAGTGCATTTGTAAAGGTTCCTGCATATTTGACACTGTTATCCTTTAGCATGGGGTCTGTGAAACTTACCACCTCTGTCTTAAGTAAGATAAAGTTTGCTATAGAAAAGTTTTTCACTGTGGTTTCCTTGGTTGGGGGTGGTGGTGTGGTGTGGACATCCAGAGTGATTAGTTTATGGTCTGATCTAACCAATGACGGGTTGACCTCAGTGTGGAACACCTGTCTCCCATGTTGGTGATGACCAGGTCCAGTATGTTTTCACCTCTGGAAGGGAAGTTTACCTGCTGATCCAGGGCACTTGAGTTGATAAATTCCAGGAAGCACTGGACCTGGGAGTTTGTACTTGAGTAGTTTTCCCAGTTAACGGTAGGATAATTGAAGTCACCCAATATCAGGGTGTTTGGTAGGACCTTCATGTTTTCCAGTGTCTCCAGAAAGGGGGAGTGGTAGTCCTGGGTCATGGTGGGTGATCTGTAGCAGGCCACAATTTGCATTGCGGATTTGCCTGATGTTAGTTGCACATGGATGATCTCAGAGGTATCATGATGCGCCACTAACCTGGAGGTGTAGGTATCCTTGATGAATATGGATACACCCTCTCCTTTTGTGTTTTGGTCCATGTTCTGTGGCTGAAATGTGTGGTATGAGTTGTAGCCTGGTAGTGCTGGGGTGCTCTGTGGAGTCTTGAACCAGGTTTCAGTTACTGCACAGATGTCGACGTTCTCCATACTGAGGAGTGCTTTGAGTGCATGCATTTTGAGATTTAAACTCCTGGCGTTGAGTAGCATAACCCTCATTTGTTTATTTGTGCTGTTTACAGAGGTGGGTTTGACTTTTGAGCCTTGCCTAAAAAAGGCACTATGGGAGCAGCAAGAGCCTTGGCCAGTATTCGAAAGCCTAGGGATGACGTGCAAGCCATCTCTTGAGAAGCAACGAGGCTTATTGAGCATGTCATCCCAGGCTGACAGACACTGGATCCTCTTTGAATGACACCAGAAGCTTAGCCAATTGTTGGAATTGATATTTTTTTCTTTATACTGCGGTATCATTCTTGGTGAGGGCAGGATGCTACTCATGGTCAGGGTCATACCCGCCTGGGCTGCATGATCAGAGAGATCTTCTATGTCTTTTTTCATGTAGTCCAGGGAGGTACATCTCAGGTCATTCATGCCAACATGAACAATGACAGAGTCATATTTGTACTTGTTCTGGAGTGACCTGAGTGCTTGTGTTATGTGGCGGATTCTGGCTCCCGACAGTCAGCTAACGGTAACCTTCTCCTTGTCCAGCCTAGTGAGTGGGACGTCAGTGTGCCTGACTATAGAGTTGCCTATTACTAGTGTGTTAGGTATGTTATTCCACCTTAAGGGCTGTGATTGTGTGGCACACTGATTTTGTGTTTTATGTGTTGTCTGGTTTGTGACGGGAGGTGCAGGTTTTTTGGGTGTCTGCTTTGGCAGTCTCTGATGCTTTTGCAGGTTTTTATTTAGAGCCTCTGAGTATGATTTCATGTATTTATGTGTATTTTTTGCCAGTGCTGGTTTAGTATGTATATGTGAGGCTGGAGGTGTGGTACAAGTGTTAACCTTCTCCTCATGACTGCCTGTTCCAGTCTTGGGTGGAGAGAGCTTAGCCTCCAGTTCAGCTATATAATTGCATCTCTCACATATGTTAATATTTTGTGGTTGGAGGAGAGGGTTGTCTGTGTACATGAGGCAGTTGTAACATTGCCTCAGGATACCCATGTTCACCAGCTGGACTGGAGAGTACACCTGAAATTGCCCTTTGGTCATGCCTGAATAGTAGGGTGAGCTGCTTAGTCACTTGGTTGGTGAGGGGTGAATAATGAGCTTTGCCCTGCTGGGCAATCAAGTGTCGGGGTATATTAGTGCTTGCTATTAGGTCTGAGCAAGTGCTGGACTGTAGGATGCTTTTTCAGTGCTTAGGTTGAGAGTTAGACTATTTCAAGGAAAAACTGAAGAGGAGACTTGGTGGTGCTGGGAATAATTTAGCCCTAGTTAAACGGCGCTGCCCGGACATGCAAAACCATGTGAACGCGGTTTTTACAGCAGGGAATGCAACACTGAATTCTTTTTGGATGGCGTCTTATATATTTTTGTATTAAACTTGCCCAAATTATTAATATGGACAGTAATATCCAAAAAAAATCAAAGGATTCTAGAGAGATCTTACAACTGAAGCTTAAAAATTCAGTTGACCTTTGCATAAAAGAAATAAACTCATTGAGTAGTTCAATACTACTCTCCCAAAGCAAAAAAATGTCATTAACAAAATGTTTATAGTGAATGACATGTTGTACATATATATTATCTTTAAGGACCTTGGTCTGTTTCCAGTATGCTAACACAAGGTTGGCATAGCTATTGGCACAGGCTGTGCCCGTAGCCATGCCAGCCTTCTGCAAAAAATATTTCTGACAAAACACAAAGACATTGTTCTCTAATACCAGTTCAAGCAGGGCATAGATGAACTCAAGTTTACTGCTAGACATATTCACATATTCTGCTAAAAAAAGTCCTTACATAATCAAAACCCACAGTGTTAGGAATCACTGTGAATAAAGAAGTGACATCCAAGGTAACTAATACAAGGTCAGTAGTCCTATTTAAACCACTGACCTTACGGTATAGGTCCTCTAAAAAAGCTTTGGTGTCTTTCAACACAGAATCAACTTTATCAAGTATAGATCTCAGCATCTTTTCCAAAAAAGATGGACAACAGCTCTGGAGTCCATCCTTTACTAGATAGTATAGGTCGCATGGACGGATGATGAATTATGCAACTACGGTATATAAAAAATACTTTTTGAATTGATACTCAGATTTAGAATCCAGAAAAAAGCATGAAATTGCAAAATCTTTGTATCAAAAGTAAAGCAGAATCAGTGCCACTGACCAGATTAGTTAGGAGTTACAGTGAAGAAAACAATGAAGGAAAAATATTACAAGAGTTTAGTAGGTTGTAAGAAAACAATTTCTAAGGTGGAATGTGTCACTGAAAGTTATTCAGGATGGCCTTTTATTCCATCAAAACATAGATATGTTTTTAGTCCCAGCACGACTATATTTGTGAAGTGATTGTAGAAACATTGTTCATGCCTATTACAGGAAGACAGTGCATGTGAATAGTGTTAGTAAGTTTAAAACTGTCTACCCATTTAAGGAATTGTTGTCATTGCCCAGTCATAAAGAAGTGTATGTCTTGAGTGATGTTTTATAGCATCAGATGGGTGAATGTAAAGGGAGAAGTGTATGAGAAGGACAAATGTTTAAAGAATATTCTGTTTTGAAGTGTATTTTATTTCAAAATGGATTCCTGATAGTTTTAGTATGCTTTTGATGATTTATTTCTTACCAACATAAAAGTGCCAGCATGGCCAGTGTTGTTGTATCTTTCGGCTTTTCCCAGTTAGGGGTCGCCACAGCGAAACTCCAGTCCGCTAATGATTGGCAGTAGATTTTTATGTACCGAGTTGCCAGCCCTGACGCACAACCTTCAACGAAGGTACACCCATTCACGCATGTCTCCACACAGAAGACACTCTAGCTGAGAATCGAACAGGACAACGTCTTACTGTGAGGCGACAATGCTACCGCAGCACCATCACCACAGTAGAAAGTTCTATTACAGAATTTGGATCTTGTGCGTAATAGGGAAAGTGCAGATAGGGAGTCAGAAGATTCTTAGCTCTGCTAGACAGGACCTTCATCACCTTGTCTCCCAAGTTTGTGTTGTCAGCAATAAATCTATCTATCTATCTATCTGTCTGTCTATCTATCTATCCATCCATCTATCTATCTATCTATCTATCTATCTATCTATCTATCTATCTATCTATCTATCTGTCTGTCTGTCTGTCTGTCTATCTGTCTGTCTGTCTGTCTGTCTATCTATCTATCTATCTATCTATCTATCTATCTATCTATCTATCTACCCATCTATCTAATGATATAGACTATAGACTTTGCTACATTCCCTAACCTGAGCAGAACTTACATACCTTTTCAGATATAATGCATCATGCCAGGCTGCGGCAGTGAAAGAAAGAACATGCTTATATCTTAGAGGAAATAGTTGAGACCTTTTTGAGAATTATTGACAATACTTTCTTAGAGTTATCCTTTAACACTTAGGTGCACAATGACGTAAGGCTGCTATTCGGCATTTGTTGCTGTTCTGCACTTTCATTCCAACTTGCTAAATGTGACTGTAGCACATTGCTTCCCTAACCACAGGCAGCATGGCTCATTATATATGTGTAGAGACAGAAATGATGATTAGAAAATAGCTATTGTAAAGCCTATTTATAAAAATATGGAGTCAGCTAAGAGTACGGAATATTATAGACCAGTCAGATTTTTATCAAACACTGGTAGATTATGGGCATGCTAGCATTATAGAAACTGCTAGAAAAAGAGTTGAGGTTAGTCAGGCAGTACAACATCTACCAGGATGGCTGCCATAAATGCAGATCTGTAATTACATGTAACTGGAATTTCTATAGTAATGTGATAACATAAAATGGAAGAAAACCTTCAGGACTTCAGCCTGATGTTTTACAGTTCGCTAGCAGTTTTGATTTTATATATAACCAGCTCCCGATTGAGGAAATTTGAGCTTGTGAAATGGATATGAGAATTGCTATCTGGTAGATGTTGGCAGTTAAAATAGTTGAGGGTGCTGCTTTTACACTATGGACTTTCGCTTACCTCAGAAGGTTTCCCACTGTCTGCACAGAAAAGACATTACAATCTGTAAAATAGTAATAAGTAAGGAAGATCATGTGACCTTACTGCTTTATTCAGATAACGTAAATAAGTGAATAATATCTTATAATATTACTATTAGTAAGACTAAAAGCAAACAAATTCCCTCTGAATGAGTAAAATTTAAAAAGTATTACTATATATCAGATACAGAAACTGAGTCTGTAACTGTTATGTTCTAGGTACTATGGTGGGCTAGAACCCACATTGTATAAGACATTTAGAAAACTTGGTAAAGGGTTGCTACAAGCTGACAGGATGTGAGATGAGATGTATTAAATCTAGAAAGATAGAGATTAGACAGACATTCTCTGCAGCTTGATTAGATTAAAACCAAAATATGGTATGGGCACACTGTTTTTTGAATTATTATCAAGAAACAAAAGCTCAAAAACTGTCCAAATGAAATTTGCAAAGTTATAAGGTAAGATTAAGTCATTTAGAATTATTTGCATCAAGGCAAAAACATGTTATAGGTTACTTCATTCACATTTGCAAAGCTACTAAGGGTTACTTTGTGAATTCCAAGAACTGTATAAAAAGATACATTCATTTTGAGAATATTGTTTTATAAAGTCAACTTTCTGACTGTTAACTCTGTTGTAACCTAGCAATGTTTTATATATTCATATTTACCACATGCATGTACATCACATTTGGTTTTGTGCTCTCTCCTAGACTGAGACTGAAAATGGCCGAATGGATAGGCATTCTACTCCAGGTTAAATATTTAAATAGATAGATACATAAATAGATAAATATATGTCAGACTGTTAAAGGACCAGGAAAAGGACAAACAAAACATTTAACTCATTCTCTGAAATGGTTGTAGGTCACTGGAATGCATAATTTGAGTGGATTAGAGACAGCAAAAATATTCATACTTCTAAATAGCTATGAATGAACACTTTAAATATACTTGTTTTGATTTCTGGGGAATTGAAATGGCCTTTAACCTAAATCTCTACTATTGTACTATACTCAGCTGAAAGGTTTTACTGAGGATTTGAGGAACAAGATGTATAAAGGCTATGAGTAAGCATGAAGGTAAAGCAAAGTTCAAAGTGAATAAAAAAATGTAAAAAAATAAAAGTAATACTGTTAGTAACCTCATGTAATAAACAAGCAGACACCACACCCAGTTCAAGAAATGTGGCTATATGCTTCAGGAAGCACGTTTTAGAACCATTTATCATATTTATACACTGTGCAGAGCAGAGGCCAAAATAAGATCACAGAAATGTGTAAAGGTCAAATTAAAAATGTGCAGGAGGATTTATGTGTTGTAGAAACAGAAGAACAGAATAAGTGTCTGTGACACAGTTGAAATGTATAATGTGAAAGAAATGCAATGCATACATCATGCAAGATGTGTAATGATTTTTGGTCAGAGAAGATTGTGATTAGAATTAGACATATTACATTCAAGTTTTATATTGGGGCTTATTGTAAATCTTCTAAGAAACTACTTGTAAATAACTGAGTTTTCTTAATACTTTGCACATATTTCAATGCAGCATTTGATATATTCATATCACAAATAAAGTTAGTGGCCAGATTTTGCTTGAAAGTGAGTATAAGTGTGGAAAACACAAGCTCTTATTCCAATTATTGTCTTTCGACCAAATACATTTAGTTGTAAAGATTGCAAGACAACTGATAATCATTAAGAGGATTCAGAATATACAGATGCAGAATAATTCATTGATTTGTGCAAGAAACAGCAAGAATGTTTTGTCTATAAGTTTAAAGTTACTGATGCTGTTTAGAGAGCATATGAAAGGCAAGAGTAAAGTCACACAGAGATCTCAACAACATGAAGAGCAGTAGTAGTACACACATTTCTCCTGGGAATTTTCTGGATTATTCTAAAATAGTTAAAGGTGCTGATATTGCTACTATTGCTCATTGTATTAAAAAACAACCCCAAATTTAGGAATGTCCTATTCTCCTAACCTCTTTTTGACCCTTCTGTAACTCTACACATTAGTTCTGTTAGTTCTGATGTACACGTATTTTGCACTGTACATTTGCCACTCATATCTGTATTGCTTTAGTACCTGTGTCTATCCCCTCCCTCCTCTGCTCTGTCACTTAAGCTATTATACCTTAATAATATGTGCATCTTTGCATTCTTAGTTATGGGTGCAAATATTTATTACTATGTATATAACATGTCATAGTGTTTGCTTGAAAATTTTCTTTGATTTCCTCTTTAGCCTGGGTCATGACTGAAAAAAGATACCAATTCTCATACCTCATTAACAAATGCCAACATAAGTAAGTAACTAAGCAATTAATCAAATAAATGAGTAATAACAGGAATACAGTCATGAGAACTTCGCCGAGGGTTATGAAACAGAATTCATAAGACACTGTCAATATTTTGCAGAATTATTCAGATTTGTTTACTTGTTTTGAGCTGCTGAAGTGTATCAGATAATATTTCACTTCAGACAGTACCTGTAAGTATTCCAATAGCTGATAGAAGCAAAAGTAAATAGAAACTGAAATGTATGGAGAGTATGGGTTCAAATATTAAACAAGCTGAACTAAATAAAGTTGTTAAGAGCATGATGGCAGTAATGAAGTAAGACAGCCTTAAATTATACATAGAGTTCAAAATGCGAAACAAGTAGATTAGAAGGAGACATTGTACCTTTCCAACTGCTGACTAAGTTGTTGTGGCTATGCCTAATGTTGACTTTATCTCTGTATTAAATGCAGATTAAGACTTTTGGGAAATAAGGCTGGATGAAATTGGTTCAAAACTTTGCACATTCAACATCTCTCTGTGTAGATACAGGTTCTGAGATTGATTTTTGGAAGATTATCAGTCCCATAAGTATTTCAAAGAGCAATAGCTAAAAATGAATGACTTGAATGCAAATATAATATCACAAATGATCTTTTAGTGTGGTCAGCTACCAAGCAACATCATGACTCATGACTTACCAGATTGCTGAATAGACTGAATCCAAAAGGTTTTGAAACTAAATAGAAATGAATGCTGAATCTATGTTACTACTCTTAAATGCAAGAATCATGTCTTGATTTCTGAAGGTACACAAGAAGTATATCCACAGGAGCTGTCAAGTGGGAGCTCAATTTCCATGGTAGCTGTCTTGGAGTAGACTCAGATATAGTCAATACCATAGTTAATATGCCAAAACTCTACTACAAGTTATTTCCTAGCACTTCCTTGGTAAGATGTGGTATCTTTCAAAGTTTGTTTCACACTTGTCAAACGTTCATTATGGTGCAGTAGCAGCAGTGTTGCTGATATTGTGCTGGACTATAGTGAAGAACTAAAAGCTGAGTCACAGCATGAAGCTTTCAGTTTACCAGTCAGTCTAGGTCCCCATCCTCAGCTATTGTTAAAAGTGTGTGTAGTGAGTAAAAGGATGAGATAACAAATACAGGCTGATGAAGTTAAATTAGCTTTCTTTGCAAAATAGCTGGGTACACTCTTCATACCAGATTGAGAAGTTTGAAATTCTGGGAAGACCTTGGAGTACAGATCTGCTCCTCCATATCAAAAGAAACTAGCAGAGCTGGTTCAGGCATCTTCTATGGATGTTTCTGGGAAGCATGCAAAAGACAACCCAGTGGGAGATGCCATTGAGCAGGTTTTAGCATATGCTGTAGAGATTATTTCTCAGTTTGTCTTTGAATACCTTGGTATCCTACAGGACAGTGTGGTGATTGCTTTTGGAGAGAGAGGAAGGGAGAGAGAGAGAGAGAAGTTTGCTCTACCCCACTCAGCTTGCTTTCACCATGACACTTACCAGGATGAGCAGTTTAAAGTATGGTTGCAAAAAGTACACACACATGCACAATGCCTTTGTTTGTGTGTGTGTGTGTGTGTGTGTGTGTGTGTGTGTGTGTGTGTGTGTGTGTGTGTGTGGATGTGTGTGTGTGTGCTTTCATGTGTCCATGAATGTGTGTGTTTGAATGTGTATATTTCTGCTTTAATGTTGTTAACAGTTCAAAACATAAAAATGGTACTTGAGTTTATGTATTAAATTTCAAAACATTCTATTTTACAGTAGATGTTATCCCTTACAGTCTCATTTTCTGTGGGGTTCCTCAGGTGCTCATAATAGTAAATTTGGAGCCCTGCTAAGCTTAGAACTTGTGGTCTAGAAAGATTAATTAGGTGAATTTACCTCTGAAACAGAGTTTTCTGTCTGAGGTTTTGCTACATTACTATTGGCGGACTTAATTCTTTGTAAAACAGGAATGTGCATCCACTTCTCTTTACTGTTTCACCTGAAATATATCTTTATTGGGGGTAGAATAATGGTAATCTGTTCTTTTTGGCATCTGGGCACTTTCAAAGCTCAGTCACTTTGTAGTGTATATATCTGTGTTACGCTTTTCAGCCCATCTCATATATCAGCTATGTACATCAGAGGCCTTTTGCTTGATACAGATTGGCCTTACTGTCATTTAACAGCCTTATGTATGTCAGTATATGCTGTTCAGTGCAAACATCTAGTTAGCTACTCATTCTTATGTCTAAATTGCTTGTTCTTTAATGTAATTCTGACATCAGGCTTGAGTTAGCCCAAACGATGTCTTAACTTCCAATTCAGAAGCAACTTTGCTGAACCAAATTGATGGTTGTGTGGATTGCACTCTGAAATCCAAAAATAAAACTGCCTGTTTTATTTTCTCTCAGCAGGACATTATCTGTTGGCTCCTGCACCTGTATCCAGCTGGTCTGTCTGTTCCATGGGGTGATGAAAACCAGGCATTCTTGGGCTAGTTGAGAACCCTATGACCCATTCATTTTTTCCCAGCTAGCCCTATCATCTTATTGATTCCCCAGCAGCAAGAGTAAAGTACTTGGAAGTAGGCAGGTTTGCTGGTCCTGTGGAGCAGCATACTCATCCCCATGGTGCATGTCCTCCCGTTTGACAGCTATCTAAGGTCTGTTGTATGCTGCTAGCTGCAAGGAGACTGCCTCCACATGATGAATCTTATAGCTTCTGTGCATGTGCACCATGGTAGCACATGCTCTGTAGGCTCATGCTGCACTAACACCCAATGCTCTTACTAAGTGTCACTGAAGTGGTAGGCCAGAGTTCTCTACCTCTTCCCAGGATGTGTGAACTGGAAGTGGCTTCTCATTACTAACCTCTCCTGTCAGCTCTGTTAGAAGTTGAGTCACTAATTTAATTTATGTTGCTTAGGTAATTGGCAGGGTTTTATCCCTCTATGGCACTGTAGCTGGTGAACATTGTCTGTTTTTTGTTCATTGACTTAGACTTATTGTCTTAATGGCTTTCTTAAATGTGCAAATGATTTTTTTTCTGTTAAATTAGTTGCATTTATGTGATGGAAGCAAATATGAAATGCTTGATGCCATTTTGTTTTGCTAAGTTTTTAGGCACTTGAGAAGTAAGTCTTGAACCATCTTTAGTAGCCCAATAATGGTAAATCATTTTTGTGAGTAGTATTCACAACACTTTAATAGCCTTTTTTGTAGTAACCGATTCCATTAAAATTACCTCTGGCTACCTAAAGCATATATACATGACAAGTAAGAACACAAAGTCAATGAATGATCATGTGAAAATGCTATGGATATGATGTCATGGTGTATGTGTTTAGTTTGCCTGGAATGTGATAGATGCTGGTATGATCACTTTCAAATGTGAAAATGCAGTGTCTTTGGATGAGTTCATGGGATGCAGTAACCTTAGAACTGATTATATTACTAAACAGCATATACTGACATACATAAGTCTGCTAACTGACAGCAAAACCAATCTGTATCAAACAAAAGGCCTCTGATTGTACATAGTTGATGTATGAGATGGGCTGAAAGGCCTAACACACACACACACACACACACACACACACACACACACACACACACACACACACACACACACTCAAACTATAAAGTGACTGAGCTTTAAAATTGCTCCAGATAACTGAGTACATATGTTTTGAGACTTTATATCAAGTAAATGCTGAATTCAAATTTTACCTTGTATTTACTTTTTAATGTAAGTGGAGGTTATACTTTTTGATACTTTTTGTCATGGCATGCATCCATGTGATCACAATTGCAGTGTTATATTTTGGACAATTTGTCAGCTAGTATAACATTTTGCAAAACCTCCCATTTGCTTGTCAATATAGTGTATTGAGAAAGGTAAACGCAAGGAATCTAGGGACTTAATTTTCATAAATCCCAAGTGCCCATCATGTAAAAGTATCCTTGACTATTATCCTGAAAGACTACAACACTCATATTTTAGAACAAAATGTCAATTTGTGTTCACACATTGAGTTTCCTTGACATAGCATTAATTATTCCATTCTTGCCACATATTTGGTACAATGAATATTTACCTCTTGACTACTCTTTTATGACAGTCTCATAAATGTTGGACATTACAGAATCAGATCTATTTTACTTCAGATGAAGGCATTTATTACATGCGTGTCTAACACATCTAAAAGATCCATGGAACATGACTTTTTTGCCTTCCCATACAGGGAAAATGGCATTTTTAACATACAGCTTTGTTGCTTTGAGCTTTATATCATAAGAATGCGATCCTAGGAAAAGTGACCAATAAGGTAGACATGCATTGATCATCAGTTGTACATCTCTTTTTGGGTTAAAAATTAATACTACAGTTTGGTCAATGGATAAAAAATAATCGGAAAAAAGCTAATTTAATAGGTGACCACCTAGGGCGCTGTACAGACCGGCCTTGTAAAGGGTTAATTTTTATGTATTTATTTATTTTAATTAAATTACTTTTGTTATTTTGCTATCTTCTCAGCACCCTGCCTGAGTGAAGGGCACCAAAACAATAAGGAGAGGGGGAAGGGTGAGTGCCCTCCCACTTTTATATCTTCAGATTGGCAGGGAGGCTTCAATAGGTTTAAAAAAAAAAAAAAAAAACTTCTGCCGTCGCGCGCAGAACTAGCAGTTCAGTTAAGAGAGGGGTTAAGGTCATGTGTATACATGTGGCCACTCAGTTTAAAAAGAAAGTAAGTGTATGTTTGCGTTTGTAATTTAAACTGTTTGCTTCTGTATGCAAGAGAAAGTGTGTTTTGTGTGTGTGTGTGTGTGTGTGTGTGTGTGTGTGTGTGTGTGTGTGTGTGTGTGTGTGTATGCATGTATGTGTATGGAATTTCAATTACTTGTTCTGTTTGTAATTGTATGAGAGATATAGTGTGCGTTACTGTGTGAGATAGTATGTGTGTGATAGTATGTGTGTATATGTAGGCGGCACATTTTTGACAAATAACAGAGCAGCTTAAAATGTAAACAGTCCTGGGCACTGATGAGATTATTTCAGTATTTTTGAATCCTTTCTCCTCCTGTAGCTCTCTCTGTTCTGACCGCCATCCAAACCATCACCATACCCACAGATAATAGCTTTGATTTTGTCATGTCCTGGGACACACAGAAATCTTACTTCCAAAGCATGCCTTGGTCTCCAGGAAACTGGGGGCTCGATCATTGGCATCCTTTTGCCACAGCAAAAATTAGGAAGAGCATTGGATTTCCATGACAATGGCTTTGAAAGCGTTTAGTTGCCACGGGAACATCCGCTGCCGCACATGCAGTTTCTGCCTAAAACTTGCAGTGCAGAAAACCCGATTATCAGGTTCCATAGATTTCAGGAGGTTAGTGTACTTTTTTTTTTTGTTATAAAGTTTCAATTGATTCACAAATGTGCAACAACAGATTTACAAAGCTCTGTATTAAACACTGCAAGATTAAAAATCAAACAACTTATTTCAGAGAACCTACATGCTAGAGAAAAGAAGGCAGTTTGGGGGAGTGTTTTAATCCAAATCTTAAGTTTTACTTTATTAATTTGTTATTTTATTCAAGAAATAGATTCTTTATAGCATTGTGTTTAAGTACAATGTGTTTACATGCCGATAGCATGTTCAGCAGCAAGAAACAGCCAGATGTCGAGCTGGAAACAGTAATACAGGTCTGCCAAAAGAAATGCTCATTTTAAAAGCAAGTTACTTTGTTGTTAAAGTTGTCTTTTAGGTTGCAGAGTTATTCAGTTTTTGAGCAATCTAGTATTTTTTATTACAAAAAAAAATGGCATGGCATGAATGGTTTAGCTAAATGACTGTGTGATTGATGCTGAATGAGACCTTGCATTCCATCCACATTTGTGCCCTTTAAAATAGCATGATAAGCTAAGATGATTTTCTCCTCCTGTAGTTCTCTCTGTTCTGACCGCCGTCCAAACCATCACCATACCCACAGATAATAGCTTTGATTTTGCCCTGTCCCGGGACACACAGAAATCTTACTTCCAAAGCGTGCCTTGGTCTCCAGTAAACTGGGGGCTCGATCGTTGGTGTCCTTTTGCCGCAGCAATAATTAGGAAGAGCATTGGATTTCCATGACAACAGCTTTGAAAGTGTCTAGTTGCCATGGGAACATCTACTGCCCCACAGTTACTTAGTTGTTAATGTTGTCTATTTAGGTTGCAGAGTTATTCAGTTTTTTAGCAATGTAGTATTTTTTATTACAAAATGACATGACATGAATGGTTTAGCTAAATGACTGTGTGATTGATGCTGAATGAGACTTTGCATTCCATCCACGTTTGTGGCCTTTAAAATAGCATGATAAGCATGAATGTTGAATGTTGACCTCAAGGAAAGAAGATTTGTGTGGGTGTTTGCTGTTAGCATCACGTCTCTCAAGTGTACTTCTTTATGAAGAACATTTTTCATTACTAATCTTAAAAATGGTGTGTTCTTCCCAGTTCCATTTTGAATAAACTGTCTGCCAAGCATTCAGTTTTAAGAATTTTTTAACCCATATTTTTGTAAATAATACAGAATATTATTAATTCATTAAAAAAAATTTTAGAAGTCTGAAGTACCACATTTAACCATCATGTGAGATTCCTAGTTGAAGTTGTTAGTAACCTGTTTTTAGGTGTTCCACATGTTGCCAGTTTGTTCTACATTATGTTCCTATGTTATATTATGTCCTGCTGCCATTAATATTCTGATGGACAACTTAATAGACTTCTTAAATGCAATTGTATAATATCTATTGTGATTTTTTTTTACCTAAGTTGCTTGTCAAAAACTGTACATAGTGAGGTAGAGCATGCGGTTGCTTGTTTAACTGTTACGCCCATGTATTTTGGCTTAGTCCCCACGTGCAACAGTTATTGGTAGTTTTTTTGCAAGAATTTAAAATAATTTCATAGTTTTAATTTGACTGCCTATTATTATGTTTTTCGATTAAACACTTAAGTGATGCCACGAATAAATATTGGTGGATCTGTATCCTGAATTATTTTTGTGTTGATTATTTAACGTTTCACAAGAAGGTAGAAACCAATAACAATTTCCAGTCAAGTGTGATAGTGGGCAACATAAACAGAAGTCTGATACTTTATAAAATGTGTATTGAAATAAGACTTGACTTTTTGTATTGATGGTGAAATTAAAAGGCTCTGTAGATAAAATGACAGTAGTTGGACTTGCTGAACTATTGTTAAGAAGGAACTGTATGGATTCTGGTGTTAGGTATTCTTTCTTCTAC
Source organism: Protopterus annectens (assembly GCF_019279795.1). Lineage (NCBI taxonomy): Eukaryota > Metazoa > Chordata > Ceratodontiformes > Protopteridae > Protopterus > Protopterus annectens. The sequence goes on along the minus strand of NC_056725.1, from coordinate 491,049,032 downwards.
TAACACAAAAATGGTAACTGAATTAACAAGAAAGACAGCTGAAATAAAAGGAATACACTCCCTAAAATGTTTGATAATACTTTAGTTGGGCAGTTGGAGACTGCACATTGGTCATTTAGCATAAACTTTTTTGTTTGAAGTTAGTGAATTGATGCATCATCTGGGCATTTTTGACTAGTAGAACATCTTGTCTCCAGCTTCTGACACAAAATTGAAATCATTGTATGTTGAGCATGTTGTCACCCTATATAGTGTGTGTGTGTGTGTGTGTGTGTGTGTGTGTGTGTGTGTGTGTGTGTGTGTGTGAGTGCGTGCGTGCATGCGCGCGTGTGTGTGTGTGAATGAGTGGCAATACAAGCTGCCTTAAAAAATGTTAAAGGTGTTTTTCTGAATGGGTTGCAATGGCTAGTAAAACTCTGAGATTGCTAATCAGTATTGTGCTATTTAATTGTTTGTTGATTTATGTTAACCAGGTAGATGCATTTGTCATATCGGTAGTAATCACTACAGTGGTGGTAGTCAAACCAGTAGGAGATACTCTGTATGTTTCAAGAAGGAAAAACCTATTCTTCTAAATAATTTAGGTGATTATTACTAAGTTGCTGCATATATGACTATTTCAATGTAGTATGTTAAGTGCTCGTTCTGTTTGTATGACAAAGTGTGTGTTACTGTGTGAGATAGTATGTGTGTGATAGCATGCGTGTATATGAGAGAGAAAGTGCGTGTCTGTGTTTTGTTCGACTAACACTGTTACATACTTCCTCCTTCACGTGTCCTTCTACCTCCGAAATTTTAAATCCTGAAGACTGTTTACAGGCCTTGGTGCTTTACATGAATAAGTGTTGTTAACACAAGGGCATACACTTTCTACAGCTATTCCATCATACCTCTCACCTCTTGGAGCAATAAATCTGGACAAAGCCTAAAATGATGGGGGGGACAAATAGGGACAGAGTTTAAATATTGCTCTTACAAACTTAGAAAGTTGTTAGAATAATAGGTTTTGCATTAGCATGAATTTTCAAAAGGATATGGAGTCTTAAACTCAAATGTTTATCATTATTTAATGACTTCAATCCTCAGCTATTTGCCAGAAAAGTACAGATTTTAGGAGGAACGCACCAAAAATATGAGGCAAAAATCAGGACATTCTGCAAAAATCTGTACATTTGAGAGGTATGTATTCCATTTTCCGTATGTAACTATCACCTTGGCTTCAGACTGCCATAAGCAGTCTATCAGAGCTGCCCCTTTTTTTGTTGTTCTTTAGTTTGAGCAAGGAGGTTGAACCAGATATGCCTCTGATATCTATAAATATGGATTTATCTAGATATAGATAAGATATACAGATAGATAAATATATAGAGAGATATGAGTATACAGACATATTTAAAATATATATTTTTTTCTTTTTGGCCTTGCACTGATTCTTGAGGATTGCTATCACTAAATGATGGGAGACACTGGAGTCATAGTTTATATTCTTCAAAATGGACATGCTAATGCAAAATCTGTGTAAGCAACTAAATATGTAGACGTTAAAATGCGTCTCTGAATCTGGGTCTTGCTCAAAACTACAACTTTAAAACACACACTAACAGGTGGTGCTTTATTATACAAGGAATGTAGTTTAATACAATTAGGAAGGTGAGTCAAAGAACACATGCATATATGCATGGCCATAAGAATATGTTCAAGGAGCCTGTAGTTTGAAAAGAGCCTAAAGGTAAACTTAATTCTTCACTGGCCAGATGCATTTTATTTGAATGTGGGTTTTAATGCTGTTTCAATGAATGTGAGCTTCAAGGGCAGAGATGTTTTACTGCTCATGCTAAATCTGTTTTCATTGTGAAACTGTATTGTTTGTTTAGCAAATGGCTATATGTGTTTGTACTATTTTATTTCAATATTTGCAATCATTGTAGAAGTAAATAAGAAAACAGTATGCACCAGTGATCAGAGTAACGCGTTACAAAACTAATGCTTGTAATGCTTTACTGTAATTTATTACATTTTTAAGTAACTAGTAATATAATGTGTTACTTGTCAATATAGTAATGCATAATTGTAATGTGTTACTTTTTTTAGTAACTAGTAACGCAAATGTGAATTACTTTTGCGTTACTTTTTGCTTTGCAGGGTTTGCAGACTTCCAAAACCAAAAAAAACAAACAACTTCTTGATCTTGATAATGCGGCGTATATAACTTTAAGGAGGACCATGCGTGTGCCCTATGCATGGACACACGCCACCAAAGAAGTAAACATTTAGTGGCATGCTGCAAGCACAATTCAAGTGAAGTTCAAGTGAAGTTGCAGGTGGAATTGTACACAGCCGTTATGGTATGAGTCAGTAGCTGGGAGGTATCCTAAATAACACTGAAGGTTAGTCTGAGATAATTTCTTTTTTTGCAGTCAGTAGTTCCTAAAAATGGGAGAACTCCTCCATAAACAATCTTTTTTAAAAAGTGAGCTGGAATCTCTGCCACACATATTCTTGTTTTTGATGACTAATTGTATACTCTTGGTTATGTTGGCAGTTGACTGCCTACACAGTTTGTTTATAATAGATTTCTCAAAAGGGGTATGGTATTGTAAGGCTTTGCACAAGATGGTTATCATTTTGATAAAATTCTCATCCAGCCCTGATGACATCAGCCTCTGTAATCCCTTAAAGAGTCAGACTCAGCTATTTTAGTGCTAAGAAATTGACAATCATAAAGCCTTTTACTACACTGGCACTTCACCAGAAGTCTGTCCCAATCTCTGCACTTTACAATTTCTTCCCTAAAGAATTATAAATATAACAAGGAAGAACCAGGAATCCAGGATGCCAGTTGCTATTTAAAACTACTCCATCATTCTTCCCTAAAGAATTACTTTGCAAGTGAATGCATAACATTCACTGTTTTGGTGACAGACTGAATAACTTTATCATAGTTTATAAAATGGATTCCATCATAAATAATATGCTAAAACATAGGTCGCAATATAGCGCGATTTTAAGGTAAGAGTGTGTGTGTGTGTGTGTGTGTGTGTGTGTGTGTGTGTGTGTGTGTGTGTGTGTGTGTGTGTGTGTGTGAGAGAGAGAGAGAGAGACTATAGAACGATTTGAAGGTAAGAGCATGTGTGTGTATTGAGAGAGAAACTTTCTGGTATTGCATGATTGAGGTAAGAGTGTGTGTGTGATGTGAGAGAAAGAGAGATTACAGAAGGACGCCCACTAGCTAACTGCTCAGAGTCTTAATCCTCTGTGCTAATTACCATCAGGTATTTTTCCTGCTTAAAATGTAAAATTTATTTGCAGAAATTGCTTTGCATATTATTGGTAGTTTCAGTATATGAAATACAAGTATCTTTCTCGGAATGACCCTCTTGCAGAAATGTGTTAAATATTTTTCAACATGCTGGAAATATGATGAATAAAAGGAAATGTGAAGGAAAAGAAGAAGGCTGTTAAAAGGTTCATAACAAATTCACACATTATATGTTAATGTTGCTGTAATTAATAATAGTTACCAAACAAAACTATCTACCTTTAAAACTGGATCTGTTTAAACATAGCTTATTTTATAGTCCGTCAGCTGCAGTCCTTTTTTCCACACCACTAAAGTGAGGGCATTTATAGTTAGATCAGTCCACCAACATAGTACAGGGAGGGTGTCTTTCTAAACATTGTAAACATTGTAAAGATTGTCCCCAGTTGTGACACCCTACATATGGAAACTGATGCATCTGGAATTAATGTCTGTTCAAGCTTTACATATTTCTGTCCATTATCACTGTCTCCCATATTGTTTTTGCTGTGTATCAGATATTTGTTTATGCAAAGTAAAGGTGTATGGGCAAATGTGACTGTTGATGTTTAAGATATGATTTCTACATAGACTCTTGTATGTTCACATTGAAGAATCCATTTTAAATTACAGAACTAAGGGATTTTATTTTTGCTGCTTAAAGCTCAACAGAAACCACATTCGGGGTCCAGTATGTATATGGTTTTTTACCTATCTGGTTTAATTATAAATGTTTATTAGTGTAGAAGCTGAAAACTCAAAAAGTAAGGCAATCAACTTGGTGACAGTGTTTCGGGAGCTACACTTTGTGTAGTCTTCTGGTTAAGAAACAGACTGATCATATCAACCAACTGGTGAATGATAGTTAAAGAACTACAGGTTGGATAAAAAGATTTATAAAGTCTAGGAAAGCAAAAACAATGAAGACATTGTTTATTAGTTACATTAGACCCAAACTTGAGTATGGAATAACAATATGGAAACTTTATAAGAAAACAAGTATGACTAAACTGGAAAGAGTATAGCAGAAATATATCAAGGGCATCCATGGATGTGAAAATTTAAGTTATTATGAAAGACTAAAATATCTGAACTTGTACAGTGTCTGTTACAGATATGTAAGAGGAGATCTTATTCAGGTATACAGGGCGTTTAAAGACAACTACCTCTAGGAATGTTTGGGGTTATCAAAAAAAAAAATGAGTGTGGAGCAAGTGTTGTCAGTTTAGCGATTTGACTTGTTTGGTTTAACTTATTCTCAGGTTGGGGAGAGAGGGAACTTATTCGTATCTTTTAAAACTCAAAAACTCTAAAATGTAAGCTATGTTTCTGTGGAGGGAAAACATAAAGTGTAACACATGAAAATTGAGTTGTTCATACTGTACTGTATTTCTTCAATTTTTTTTTTCTGGTTGCTTGAGAGTGCAGGTTGCTTGAGTTCTGGTTCACTGAGAATTTTCTGTACTTTGGAGTCTGGGGGTTTCAGAAGGGCACAACTTACTTCTTAGTTAGTCTCACAGAGATGAACAACAATCATTTTTGTCATCTACTCCCTTTGAGCCTTAGTAAATTGCATTGCGATCTTGCTGAAGCTGAATGTAAAGACTTTTTCAAAATGGTGACTATTAAAGATTGATGATCAGTGTCTGTTTGAACAGGTCTACCATAAATGTAGTCATTGAATTTGGAACACATGAAAACAACTGCTAAAAGTTCTTTTAATGTAACATCAGCAATTTAATTCTTCAAGGGTAGCAGGATCTGAATTTGTAGATGTTCTTTTTTGGTAGCAACCGCTTCATTAGTTACAGTTCTCTTTAATGTGGAAATATTTAGACAATTTTTACTTCCACAGAGATTGTGCTTATTGTTGACTGATATTGGTGGATTGTAATGACAGATGTTTGAGTGGCCTTTTTTGGTTGAAATTTTCTGAAATGGGTAGTAGTACTAGTTGGTAACTTGTGGCAGAGTATGTAAAATAAATGCTGACAGACACAAACTATGCTTATAGCTGCTCTCCCCTTGAAATTATGCCATGTTGTATTTTGCAGGTGTTGCTGGATACCCCTCCCGAATGTTGATTCTTAACCATGATGCAGTAAAATGTTTGTAGTATTTTCCATGCATCATAATATGATAATACAGAAGGAAGATTGAAATCTTAAGTACAAGGTTGCAGTACAAAAGGTGTTAGACCCTGAAACAACACCAGCAACAGCAGAAGGCAATGATACCTAACAGAAGCCATGCAACGTATGAGCTTCAGATGACCCACATGAGTCACAGTTAATCCAGTGGGTGGTGACGCCAAAGAAACTATGATTCTGATGGGTTCAAATGTCAGCTGTAGTGCACACAGCTGAAACACTTGCTAAGGTTTCCGTCAGATTTTCGTTCATATCGCTGAACTGTTTCTCCACTTGTTCATTGTGTAGTCATTGTGAATAGTTATATAAAGTGATATTTTGGTTGACTGTTGTGTTAACAGTCTTGTCAGACCTATATGACACTTTCTGTTATGGGTCTTGTGTTGCTGGCTGTGTGTACTTTGGTTTAAGTATTAAATTGTGACTCTGACTATATGGGCTAGTCTGTGTGACTTTGTAAATTGTAAAACGCTATTCATCATTATTGTAACACTGTGTATACAACTTTAATACACTCGCATTCATCTGCAGTAAGCATGCATTCCTCACACACAAGTACTGTTTGAGTAAATCTGAATATGAGAATTGATAAACTATACTTATGTAAAAGTAACTCAAAAGTAACTAAAAGTAAGTAGTTACTTTAGTCAGTAACTAGTAATAGTAATATAATACTTTTTTAAAAAAGTAATAAGTAACAGTAATATATTACTTTCGCTTAAAAGTAACTAGTAATAGTAACTTATTACTTTCGCTTAAAAGTAACTAGTAATAGTAACTTATTACTTTTAAAAGTAGCTAGCACAGCACTGGTATACACACTGACAGGTCTGAACAGTGTTCATGGTAACTGCGGAGAAATAGCCAAGTAATGTAACACTGGAGTGGCTGGGGAGGAGGCTGCTGTTGGGGGTGGGTAGGGGATTGCTGCAGAAGGGGCTGCTCTGGGGGGTGGTCTATTACTCTGTCTAGAGCCCTATTTGACCATGATCCAGCTCTGGTATTTACAGTAGGAAACACGTACACAAAGTTAGTTGTAGATGAACTACATTACAAGGTGTCGTTTTCTTCTTATACATTTAAATGATTTAAGGAAATAACTGGAGTGGCTTTCTTGGGGAGTGAACTACCTGTGGATGTGGCTCAAATAGGGGTATTTCATGAGTATGGTGTGGGTGGGGCTTAAGGGGCTCTGGAGCACTATTTTGCCTAGGGTGCCGTTTCAGCTAAGGTCAGCCCTGATACAAGAGTTAATGTATTATGCAAGTCAAGTAACTAAACACACCTTGCACTGTGGTTTTGATGACCTAAAGGCTTCTTGCAGGGCAGCAGTCACTGGATCTGTCATTAGAAGCCATGCATGGCTTAAGGAACAGCCCCTGCCAGACCATGTCAAATCTAAATTGTTGCGTGCCCCCTTGCACAAAGATAACTTATTTGGCACTAAAGCAGAAGAGGTCTTAAAAAAATGGAAGCAAAAGCAAAATCTATGCAAACAGTTAAGGGTTTCTTGCAGGTCCGGCCCCCTAGGTTCAGCAGGCATTGTCCCTCCAAACACTAGTCCTTTCCTGCTCCCAGTAAACCAACCCAGCCTAGGCCCCATGGAAACAGACCCCCCTCCCAGACAGCAGCCACAGGGAATGCAGAGATCTAAGCAGTGGACTACCTCCACTTCAAAACCATTGAGTTCTAAACCACCCCCTTATGGTAAGAACTCACAATGACTCACCTCCTCCACCCCCTCCCTCTGCCTACCTTCACTTACCCATAGGAGGAAAACTATACTTTCAGTCAAGCACCTGGGCCACCATTACCAAGAACCATTGGGTTCTGAACATTGTGTCTCAGTAATACAAATGTTCCTTCCATACCTTTCCAACCCCAAAAGGGTTCCCAGATCTACCACCAAATCAGTGGGCAGAGGTTCAAAAGCAAATCCTTTCCCTGCTCTCTATGAGGGCAGCAGAACATAGGCCAAGGTTTCTACTCCAGACTATTTCTGGTACCCTGAAAAGAGGGCACCTGGCGCCCATCCTCGATCTATCCATTCTAAACACCTTCCTGGTGATCGCAAAATTCAAAATGCTCACCTGCCAGCAGCTGCTACCCATGCTCTCCAAGGACGCTTGGCTAGCCACCCTAGATCTAAAAGAGGTCTACCTCCACATTCCTATCAGGGAATCATGCAGGAAGTATCTCTGCTTCAGGGCAGGATCTCAACACTTTCAGTTCTCTACACTTCCCTTTGGTTTATCTACTGCTCCCAGAGTTTTCATAAAATGTCTGGCTCTGGACATTGCCTTTTGCAGACAGAGAGATATTCACATTTACCCATATTTAGATGACTGCCTTATTCAGGCAGCCAGGAAAAGCTGCTCAAGCACCTGGCCTTTATAAAGACCCTCCTAACCTCTCTAGAGTACACAATCAATGAAAGGAAATCCAAGCAGGTGCCTACCCAAAGGATAATCTTCCTGGGAGCAAGTCTGGACACAGCATCCCAGATGGCATACCTTACACCAGAGAAACAAATTTTCCTGACAACCTACTTCTCTCAACTAGCCACCAGGCCCCAGCTAACTGCAAGGAAGATCCTGCAAGCTCTGGGGTTCATGGCATCTTGCATACTACTCATTCCATATGCCAGACTGCATATAAGTAAACTTCAGTGATACCTAAAGAGCCTTTGGTGTCAACACTCTCAAGACCTGGAGACTCTTCTACCTATAATTCCTTGCCTCAGAAAAGATTTTCTTTAGTGGGCAACAGCATGCTCCCTCAACAAGGGACTACCTTTCTCCCTACCCCCCACCCCCACCCAGACCCTTACCACAGATGCATCAGACTATGCTTGGGGTGCACACCTGGATGGTAGGTGCATACAGGGCCAATGGAGCACACAGCAATCCCTCTAAACATCAATAAAAAAGAGATGATGGCTGTGCAGCATTCATTGATATCTTTCAAACCCCTTCTCTCTCCAGGGGCTCTCCTGATCAAAACAGACAACACTACTGTGATGTGGTACATCAACAAGCAGGGAGGGACTCACTTCTACCCTCTATGCAGGCTGGCCATGACCCTTTGGCACACAGTCTCTGCCATGCAACTACACCTGTTAGCACAATTCCTACCAGGCTCTCTCAACTCTCTGCCAGACCAATTAAGCAGAAATCTTTTGGACCCACACGAGTGGCAACTCAACAGAAGTACCTTCACCCTAATAACTCAGAATTGGGGAACCCCGAAGGTCGACCTCTTTGCCTTCCACACCAACCATCAGCTCAGCAAATTCTGCACCAGGGAACATCACTGCATGGCTTGAAAAGTGGATGCCCTGTCCTTCCCCTGGGTCAATGTATTAGTCTATGCCTTTCCTCCTCTACCTCTCATCACCAGGGTACTGCTGAAAATAAGGGAGGAAAAAACAAGGACCATTCTTATAGCTCCAGATTGGCCCCGGCAACACTGGTGCCCCTTGCTGCTCAGCCTGTCGCTGCTGCCTCCATGTCATCTTCCTCAGATTCCAAACTTCCTGACGCAGAGGGAAGGGGAATTCATGCATCCCCAATTGCAGAGACTCAATTTGGCAACTTGGCTTATTCCCTAACCCTGAACCAATCTGCCAACCTCAGTAAACAGGTTCTGGATGTTATCCATGAGGCCAGATGTCCTAACAACAGAAAGTCTTATGCTGATAAATGGAAAAGGTTCTGCACCTGGATCCAGGCTAAGGGAGCCAAAATGGCATAGCCCTCCCTCCCTCTCATCCTGGATTACTTAGCTGACCTACTACACAGTGACCTCTCTTTCTCCTCTATAAAAACTCACGTCTCTGCTATTTCTGCTCATTTTCACACTGAGCAGCCCCTTTTCCCACACCATTTGATCAAACAGTTCCTAAGAGGGGCTAGCAACTTGAGGCCACCCAAAAGGGTACCGATACCAGCTTGGGACTTTAACTTTGTACTGGAAAAGCTCACCCTGCCCCCTTTCAAATCAGCTTCTTCTGCAGAGCTAAAATTTCTCTCCTGGAAGGCAGTATTCCTTCTGGCCATAACTTCAGCCAGAAGTGTCACTGAGCTGCAAGCACTTATGGCCATAGAACCCTTCATCATCTTCCATGCAGACAGGCTATCCCTCAGAACTAACCCATCCTTCATGCCCAAGGTGGTGTCCAGTGTGAATCTCAACCAATCCGTTCATTTGCCCACCTTTTTTTCTATTCCCCAGAACAAGGGAGAAAGGATCCTGCACTCTCTAGATGTGCACAGACAGCTCAGATTCTATCTAGACAGGACTAAATCCTTCAGAAAGTCTGATCAATTGCTGGTTAGCTTTACTACAGGGGCGGAAGGCAAAGCCATCTTCAATCAAACCATTTCAAAATGGATAGCACACTGCATCCATTTCTGCTACAAACAGCATGGAAAGCCCCCCCCCCCAGGGAGTCAGGACACACGCCACCAGAGGAGCCTCCACTTCTGCAGCTTTCCTCAGAGGAATCCCCACTAGGGACATTCTGAAGGCTGTCACCTAGACATCTGTTCACACTTTTACCAAACATTACCACCTGCCTCTCTTCTCCAATTCCAGGGCAGGGTTTGCCTCTGCAGTCTTACAGGGCATCCTAGCCATCCCCTCGTTTCCTTGACTGCCTCCACCCTTTTCCTCAGCTTTGGGAATCAACCCAAATGTGATGACTGCAACAGTGAAACATGAAGAACATAGTGCAGTTGTGTGCACTTACCAATAATATAGATGTTCGAGTGTATTCACTATTGCAGTCCTGGTTTCTCTCCCTCTATCCCCCTTTCTTCTCTTTCTCTTTTTATTACCATTATAACTTGTTGTTCTCCTTTCCTTATAAGGGACGTATTGGTATTTATTTCCACTGGTGGGGTTCTTCCACCAGAGCCTGGCCTCCTACTTGGGGGCTTCTGACAGGTTATGGCAAGAAAAACTGATGTAATGGTGTCGGCTACCTTACTTTATACTACTGATGACCTGATGTCAGTCTTCAAGTGACAGCAACTGACGGAGAAATACTAAGTCTCTGGTATTTGGGCCGGCCGCGGGCTACCCTGGCAGGGATAACCCAAATGTGATGACTGCAACAGTGAATACTCTCAAACATCTACATTTATGGTAAGTGTATACAACTGTACTTTTCTTATCTTTTGACAGTGGCTCCTATTCCTTGTTACTCATTCAGCTGGTACATCAAGGTCTATCAAATCCCTCAGTCATATGATTTGAAAGCTGTCTAAATAACTGATGCCAATGTGCTCAATGGCAAAATAAAAAAAATTACTTTTCTACCTATTATAGTTGGTATGCCACAGGAATTCATTCTTAAGCCATTACTATTAAATATATTCATTAATGGCCTTTCTTCTACCTCGGCAATTCACTCATCCAACATGCTGATATCTCAGCCAGCATTTACTCTGCCAGTTCAGTATCAGAACTTCATACACACTCAGCATTAATGCTCCTCTCTAGCAGCTTGGCTTGATCAATCATAGCTATTATTAAACCCCTAGCACTACACTAATGCTACTTACCCTAAAACATAGTCCAGCACAAAAAATGAATCCCCCCTATCATCACCCTATAATACCAATGTGGCCATTGTATCTCATATGGAACCCCATTGTGTTACAACAGATGATAACCTAACATTTAATCTCCATATCTAAAGCAATAAAAAAAAAAAATTCAAAAACTTGGCTTTCTTTGCAGAACCAAATTCTACTTAATTGAGGAAAGACATACAATCACAGCAGCAGCGTCTTTCCTTCCAAGTGTACTATATTTCATGTCTATTCTCACAGATCTTCAGCCAAAAAAAAATAGAGAAATGTAACAAAAGGATAGTTAAATTTGAAACAAACCCTTCCAATAAAGTCCTTCACTGTCTAGCCTTAAGGTAATTCAACTAGTTAGACCTTCTCAACAAATTTGCCTATATCTAACTGAAAATAGCACACAAAACATTACTTACCAAATAAATGTCCCACTCTGACATGCCTAATGCAATGGTACTTACTACACTCTAAAGACAAATTCGTCATTTCCATTCAGAACTTCAGCTACTGTTCTGATCTGTAAATTATGTCATTTGTCCTTGACTGTACTTGCACTGTGACTGTCCTTCTGTTTAAATGCAAATATTGTGATTTGTCTCTTGATGTGAAGCTTTCCTCCACAGTCCACAACTGAAAAGGGGCCAGAGGCCCAGTCAGACTTTCCAATAAACAAATGCATGCATGCATACTTCTCAGGTGTACCTCATTATGAGGAATGTACCTCATTTGGGGTCTTAAAAAGTTCACGTTCCTCGAAGTTCCTCAAAGTTCCACATTGAAAAACTCTGTCGCACATTCAGTGTTTGGAATTTTTTAAGTGAAATCCATTGTAAATAGAAATTAATCATATTAATTCATTAAAAGATCTTCTTTATAAGTAAAACCAGCATATTTTAACCATCCTATGACCTTCCTAGTTGAAGTTGTTAGTAAGCCATTAGTATGTGTTCCACATTTTGCCCATTTGCTCCACATTATGAGGACTAGTGTTTCTCATTTTGAAGATGAAAGGTTGAGAGCTATGCATGCATGTCATCTGACATCACCATCTTGTTAGCTGCAATTTAAGGCCAGTTTTCACCTTTCCATTCATTTTTGATGGGCCCCTCTTGCAACAGAAGATTTGTTTTCAGAATAGCCATTAACAGGTTTGGTGGAGACTTATGGTAGTAGTTTAGTCGTTTTTGTAACAAGGAATAGTAGTACTTTACCAGTCCTTGTTACAATCTCAGTTGCAACATATTACTTGGTATTAGTGAGTTCAGCACAGTCTGTCTTCATTGGTTCTGATGCTCACTAGGGTATCCTCTTAGTAATACTCTATACTGGAACAATGTGACATCTCTGCCATGATAAGTTCTGAGAGTCCCAAATGTCCAAAATGGTTTTGCTCAAAACCTGCATTCAGCAAAACTGAATTTGCTCTTTCCCCACTGTTGTGTGACCGCAGAATAAGTAAATGTGAGGTAGGGGTGTGGGGTGTTCAGAGGGACAGTTTCAGGTTCACAGAATGTAATTTGTTATAAAATCTTACAGAACAACATTTTCTGTAAAACAATTTCAGAGAATTGAGACTTGCTGAATGTACATTTTCCAAACTGATATGAAGCGATACTGGGAATACCATTGAGCAGTCCTGGGCACTTGGCCAAGTGCCTTTTGTGAAAGGAGTAGTGCAGATGCCACTCAAAGGACAAAGTCATGAGGCTGAATCAGGCCTTTGGGGATGCTGATAGTGAGAAACTGTTTGTAGTAGTCTTCTGTTTCTGTATCCAGGTATGAATGAGGACTGTTAATCTTCATAAAGCACATCCCTGTTAGGGATGAAATTTCCTCAGTCATAGTAATGGGTGTTGTACAACACAGCAATGTGTTAAATGTTAGTTTTCACAATATGAACATCTCCTGTCTTGCCTTTCTATAGCATCAAAACTATGAACATGACCCAATTATTCCATTCTATCTTAGAAAATATATTTATTTATTTTGAATTATGAAATACTAAGAAACAATGATGTACCTCACAATCCACTAGGCCAGTAAAGTGAAACTTGTACAGTCATATTTATTTATTTGTCTGTAGAACATTGATTACAATTGACCAATTTCAAGCTCACCCCAAGCTGCAGAGATATAACCTGCAACATAATACATTTTAACAGAAATAAACTTAAAAGAATACATGATAGTTATACATACAATTTTATGCATACAGCTGTTCATACATATGGTAACTAGCCTAGACACTTTCCTATTCCCCCATTATATGTCTGAGTACATATGGCCCTACATGGTCCTGCTGACATTTGGGAATGAAATTATATTTTAGTTCAGCCCTTTTGTGTTTCCAGCATCTGTATTTATCTCTCAAAACTTGTTTTACATCTGGTAGAGGACTGGCATAATGGTTTAGGTCTTAGCATTGCAGAAACAAACTACATAGCTTGATTCTGACCTTTACTTATTGGCTAGGCTTGTAATAGTCTGAAGACTGATAGCTTAATATTTACCAATGAACCTATACAAGCTGAGACAGTTTTTAGCTATGACATTATTGCAGCCATTTTGTTATAGCATATACAGCATGCTATTAGAATTTTAGTTCAGTTCAATTTTCTTTAGCCATTTTCTCACAAACAGATCTGACCATTTCCTTTCATACCCATACACATCTAACATCTGTGTTTTACCATTATACTGCACTGGTATATTCAATCACCCTTGGTGGCTATTTTGTCACCATTGTATATGTTTAGTAGCACTTCTGACATTTTAGTGGTATGTCTGAAAACATTTACTCATTGCCAGTTGTCACGACCCTCCACTGGAGCAGTAATGAAGGAGCCTCAATCTTCAACACTGGCAATTCTGGTGGACATTCACTGAGGTGATGACAGGTAAATGCACAGTATTTCCAGATGCAGCTCTCTGCATCAAGTGCAGTTTCCTTTAAGAGCACACAGAGACCACAGTCAGTCCAGGGCTGGTTTCTCCCTCTTTCTCCAGATCCCCAATAAGACTCCTCACTGGAACAGCTATAGAGTTGAGATCTCAGCTGGGTGACCAAGCCAAGACCTCTAGCACCCTCTCTGTCCAGCCAGTGCTTCGTGTCCCTGCCCAAGTATCTGACACACACACACTCTTGGAGGTTAGATTTACACACACACACACACACACACACACACACACACACACACACACACACACACACACACACACACACACAGGAAAGTCTGGCACAAGTTTACTAACTTTGCCTCTTCTGCCCAGACTATAAGGTAGTTTCCACTGACAAGTCACTCCTTGACAGCTATTTAAAGGAACTTAACAAAGGGTGACCAGTCTTACTGTGTAATGTTAATATTAATACAAATGGTAGTTTGACCAAGAGCGAGGCTATTAGGAGTGATTCACACAGTGTCTCCAAATAAATATGCAAGCACTCTCAAAACTTAAATAGCTCTACAAAGATGAGCCACAATGAAACATTTAAATATAATTAATAATAAATAATAAAAGAACAAGACAATACTGAATATATATTCAAAGTGACATCAGAGTTCAAAACCACAGGAAATATTTAAAACAACATTGCAGTACAGGCTCACACAAATAAAAAAATAACTAAACTAAGCTTCACTATATTCCTGACTGTATCTAAGACAATTACTATAACCCAAGAACTTAGTAATAGAGCAAGGCAGATGTGGTGAATGGATATTCTAGTTGTTGTGTGACTTCTCAAAAAATATCTAAAATATTACTGCTGTTAAGGTAGCTTGCAGAATGACAACATTTCTGGTTATCTGACTTCTAGTTTTCATGCAGACCCCCATTACTGAAGCTGGCAGTATTTAGCATCTACCTATAAAAATACCCAGCCAAGGGCTTTTGCTCAGATCTTGGCAGATGCTGGAAGTCATAAAATAATAGCATTCCTTCATGCTTTCAAGACTAGTAAATAGTTTACCCTACAGACTTTGTATCTCTAGGTGCATTGAAAACTTGAAAGTAGCTTCTTTATTGCATAGCCTATAAAGTAATTTAATTTCAGCTATTTTTCTAAAGTTTTCTGGACTGAGGTTAACCCTCCATTTTCCTCTGTTAAGCATATAGATTTAAACAGTTACAATAGTGTAGGTACATTTCTGTTCTCTTCCAGTAGTACACACTGTGGTTACATTTCAAACACACCACTCTACAAATACTTTTCAACACACACGTCTGTACAAGCAGTTTGATATACACATGACATACAGTTCTAATACATTTGTAACACAAGCATCTTATATAAATCATTTTGATACTCACCAATGGCATATGATTTACAAAATTCCAGCTAGCTGTGCTGTCTGTATCTCTTTTTGCCACACCAGTATCTTGGTTGACATATATGATTTTATAGTAGTTTCAGTCATACTGTGTACTTCCAAACACACTACTTCATCTTTTTTCAATGTCTGTCACCTTTCATTTTTCTAACCCAGACTGTGGGTTAATCACATTATGAACATTTGTTGTTTTAAGCTCATTTTGCATGCTCTGTGTTTACCACATGCAGTCTTCCTTCTGTTCCTTATTTACTTATGTATTTATTATAGCTTTTCATGTGACATTTATTATGCTATTTTTTTCTCTGAACCAACAGTTTGTGATATTTTGCCACAGTGAAAATGTGATTACCTCTTGGTGTTTTTAAACTGTCATATTAGCACACTACATCATATCGTATTTCAGTTTTGTAATATATCTTGTAGCTGTTTCTGATTGTTTGCTCTTCTGCAGTAATTCAGATATTTTCTTAGTTGCAGCATATTCTCATGTAATGGGTTTGAGCCTAAATGATTTTTCCAAGTCCCTACAACATCTTAAAATGATTATGTTGGGAGTTTGTCATGTTCAGCAATAGTAAACTGTACTACAGCTTTTAGGTGTACCATTAGGCAGCACTGAACTCTGTTTTTCACATTCTGCATTACTAACTTCACAGTAAAGTTTCAGCCATTCAGTATAAGCTGACTGTTCTTTCAAAGCGGCATCAAAACTGCTCACACCATCAGTATGGACTGATATTTTGTGTCTGTTTCTTTGTTTAATAATTTGTATTATGTTTACTAATTCAATGTTTTATAATATACAATAGTCCATGTATATACATGATGATACCCCAAGTTACAGTGTTCTAATTGCTTCCTTGTAAAATCGGTAAGACGATTCTATATAATACAGTAACTAGCTTGTATTATTTTTATGTGAACTATTTTCATGTCCAAGTTATATTAAATAAAATGTTTTGCTGTGTGACCTGTAAACTGCAAATTCCTTTTCAACTATCAGTTTGTATTGGCTTATATAAACTGCATCAGTTGCTGGTAGGGAAAAAAAGACAAAAAGTATAATGCCGAATGCTGTTTTCCTAGGAAATCTTTGCCAGGGTGGTTTCTAAGTATGGGTTGGCAATGATTCGCTTGCTATGGGAGATTTCTCCCTTCTTCAAATTGATGCAGCTATGGAGTTGTTATATATAAGTAAGAGGAGTATGGGGGGGGCTTATCCCCTCCACATTAGGTGTACAGGGCGGTCTTGCCCTTGGTAATAAACAATTAAAATTGAGTTTTTTTACCCTGCTGTGTTTTTGGGCATTTTTTTTTTATCATTTTGGATGATTGGTTTTCAGGAAGTTGGCATGTAACAGAAATTTTCTTTACTCTCAGAGATTATTCTTTTCCATGTGACACAATTGATTGTACATTTGTTTCTCAACTTGAAGGCTGTGGGTTCTAGTCCCAGATGTGGACTGAGGTTATATATGTAAAACAGTAGCATCAGAGTGGAGCTTAAGGATGAAGCAGAACTGGTGAAATGTATAATTCTTAAGACGAGGCATGAAAACTTATGTCCTTTCTAACAATGCTATTGTTGGGGATGCCCTACATCCAGTACAGTGAAGCAATGTACTACAATATCTTAAAAATACTTTATTCTCCCTAAACACTAATGACGATGCTCATATAGAGTGCTTAGAGGAAATCATTGTATTTAAGAATGATTACAGATAAAAAGTCAACTTTTAAAAATCATCTTGACAACTTGAGTAGAAAAATGTCAGATAAGTTAGAGGTAATATTGTTATACTGGCATTGCTTTCCAGTAATGTTAGAATACATTTATGCAGGGCCTTGTTGTTAACTATAGTAGATTAGAATCTATTAATTTATAGAAGTTGTTCAAAGAAAGCCTAATACAGTCTTAACGTGTTGAATAGTACTCTATTATGATTCATGCTTAATGCTGAATATAGAAACCATCATTATTTATTATATTAGATGGCTGCGGAGTTATCTCTGAGGGGTAAAATACATTTCCATTTGTATATGTGTTATCGAATCTCACAGATTACTCCTTTCCGTGTGACACAATTGGTTGTAAATTTGTCTCTGAACTTGAAGGCTGTGCATTTTAGTCCCAGATGTGGACTCAGGCAATGTCCTAATTGTTGGGCTAAGATTCATTGACACTTTACACATAGCCCTTTAGAAAATAACAGAATGATGGAGCAGAGTAAGGAGGTCATGATTCAGGAATACTAGTAACACAGCCATGCTGAGGTAAAATAGCATAATATGTAGCATATGGACATGACCACATAAAGATATGAAAGCGAGGCTGTCGATGCAAGTCAGACACACTGATTATGCAACAGATACTATATAACATGGCTGAATGATTCAGAAATGCATACCATAGGTGCTCTGGACTGTAGCATAGACTGAACATAGGATATTCTGACATCAAGAATTCATGGTGTACAGGCCATTTATAATGTCTGCAGCAGGAATTATAGGAGGATAACTTGTGTAAGTGGCAGCCGTTGAAGCCAGAGCATGTCATAGGCCCCATCTGCCTTGTAATAGAGTACCATTAATTCCTTACCTTCCAGCATCTGCCTGAACAGCAGAAAATGGACCCCTTCTGTGTAGATAGGAAGACCATATGAGATCTTGTTTAATTGTGTTACCTAAGGTAGAATCATGGATGATGACTAGATTGTCCATTCCAGTGTTCGTTAAAATAAGTGTAACATTTACCATCCTAACTACAAGAACTTTTCAGTGAGCTACACAGTATCTGCTAAGAAAATTGCAGGTGTCTGTCTTGCATATCCTCCAGAAGTTCCTTAACATTATGCTGTAGCATGTGGATAGTCTATATGGTTTCCAAGAACTGCATACGAAAGAACCACCACTATATGGGTGTTATACAACATAGCTGAATTCATTGAGATCATGTAACCACTGATTGTATACACGTAACTATCAAGGCCTCACCTGGTCCGCATGGTGTAAAATACATCAACAGTAAGGTTTCCACACTCTCAACTGCAAGAGGTATGTCATGCCCACTAAATCACCTGTAATCTTACTGTGCATTACCTAGACAGGTCCCATGAGTCAAACATCTGGCACACATCTGACCTATACTAACTGTTCATTCCATGGATCTTCCCACATGGTCATCTAGTTGGTAGGTATACATGTAGGTGGGTACATAGGCTAGTATGTTCCATTATTATATAAGTAGATAGCAGGCTACATATAATGGTGCCACTATTGTGTGTTGCAGGTAATGCTGGATATGCCCTGAAGCCATAGATACAGACCCTTATCCACAACCCCCATGGCAGAGATTGCTTATAATACTGCTCACACGGAAATATGGAACACATTTTAGGCCAGCTGAAGAGATACTTCCTCTGTCTTGTTGCATCTGGTCATGTACTGGAGCATGTGCCAGAACTCTAAAGCCAAACCATTGCTGTGTGTGAGAGTGTATGTTTTGGGGGGGGGGGCATGTTGCATAAGGTTGCAATAGGTCAAAAAGCTACAGCACAGAAAGCACCCCAGCAATGACCACCATAGCAATAATGGCAGGAACTAGCAGCACCAGAGGGGCAGAGTGGACAGTTGGAGGATGAACAATCAGTTGCATTAACACATGCAAGACAGAGGTAGGTGCAATATCTTGCAATGCTGGCAAGAATGTGGTATCTGTCCAACAACTAATACTGAATACACACATGCATTATACACCCAGGCAATGCAAGGCAGAGCATGGTCTGCCCATGCTGTGTATCAGACACTACCAAACTTATGCAGGCTGAAGAAGGGGTGCGAGCCTAGTCACCATCACTTGCACAGGTGGGGGTACAGTGACAGGTGGCAGCAACACTATTATATATGCCATGAAAATGGGGCATTGATATGGATTTATATTGTTAGCAAGTTATGTGGAGTCAGGGATGAAATCATACAGTGAGGATGGAGCTCCAGAGTCATATACAGTGATGATGTGCATGGTGACCTTTGATCTGAAGGCTCAGTGAGGTCTGTGGCATGGATACTGTAGAACTGCACTGCATACATTCTAACAGAACTTCTCATGACAGGTGCCAAGAGATGTACAGCATCCATGACCTGAATAATGAGCATGAATAATTATGGCACTCCATCAACCCACTGGGAATTTTGAAGATGTAGGATTACAGGAGTGAATGCATGTAACCTAGTACAGTATTCAAGGTGTCGAGACTGGGGAGCATTTGTGGCCATGAACATCAGGTCAGCCACACCCAAAAGTGGTAGGCTATGTGGCCAGAGCCCATAGCAGTGGTGACTCAGGAACACTATGTCACCTGGGTATGTTATGTCTGTGATTAGTCACTTCTTATCTTGACCTTCTAAGAGCTATGGACAGCATAGCCTGCAGAAGCAGAGTGGGAGACAGTTTACTTACTTATTGGCATTCATTTACTGGATTAGACTGACTGGGTCTAAAAAGACCTATTTTCAGCAGAGGCCTGGGGTGGCAAAATCTCCAGTACAAGAAAAGTTTCAGGTATTCTGTGACTCACAAAAGGATCAGTACAGATAATGTTTGCCACCACTGACCTCAGCAATGCCATCTGTTTCCTGCCTCTGCATTCCATGTCACTGTGGAGGTACTGCATATCGACACAAAGGTCATGCTGACATTGCATGTCATCATGCATGCTATTCAACAACTTACTGTTTCCACAGTGCTGTTGATCATATGTATCTGTGCTTGGATCACCGACCTGTACCTCCACTAATTTATGCCAAGTGTTGTACCCAAGTTAGGGATAGACTTTGAGTCAACATGGTGCCTCAAACCACCATTTCTTGCCCTCCTATATGGTGTAAGTACATGCTATGGGTTGTGTATCACAGATGTTTAGAGACTGGAGACTCCTGTGTAGATGGGTGGGGCTCATAGTTACAGGACAGCTGTAAAATACTGATGGGGCTGGGAGTTCATCATGTTACTCCACATGGCTCTTGGATGTTGGCAGTGTGTGTGAGCCTCATCATGTTAATATTTCTGACAGTGCCACTGTGTCTTCAGACTGTGTGATGCATTCATTGCCATCACCAACAGGCATAGGTGACCTACTGACATTATATATGTGCTGCAGCATTATCTTGGTCACTCCAACAGTACAACATACTTGCAGTACCTCTCAGACATATGTCAAACCCCATCTTGTGGCAGGCATACTGGTAGAGGACATGATATATGATTAGTATGTGGGTACACACATGATTTGTTGCATAGGGAGTTGTAATTGCCGCCAGAAGGTACTTGGATGACAGAACGGCAGAAGTGTCTTGGTGAATAAATCTTGCTACACATGCATGACTACTAATCTGTTGCATCCCCCTACAGACAGTTCTGTGGTCATTGCCAGCCCACTTGCACATCCAAAACACCACCTTGTACAAGTGTCAACTTGCCCTCTCTAGACAGGGACACTAGGAACTGATCCAACTCTATGAGCTACTTCTGCGATGATGGTCCATTTCCAGTGGTGGACAAGTCCTTAGCAATGTCCCATGCCATGTTTTTGTCAAGCAATCTCGTACCACTTTACCATTTGCTGCATGCCTTGCAGGGACCTATTATGGTCACCCACAGCACTGATGTCTTGCACTACTACCTGACACAGCAGGTCCTGATAAATCTTGTCCATGTTACCTTTGACTAGAATGAGTATGCAAATTATTATTCTTCTGACTAGTGAGGTTTTTCAGCCATTGCCTTTCTCTTGGGTCCATGCCAAGAATGATACACCTATGGGTTACATGTAAGTCAGTAGATGCCCATGGCCTTCTGTGTTTTCCCTTTACATATGTGAACTGCCCCCCCCCACTTGTCAGTGGTGCTATAGCAGTTACCCCTTTTCTGTAAACATTGACTCAAAATGTATGTTATCAGGGGACCCCTTTTGGCATCAGTGTATTTCTCCCCTCTAGTGCTCTGCACATTCTGTCCCACCACAAAATGTATTACCATTCCTCACCCTATGTATAGATACCTTCATGTCTTGTGGGGCATGTCATTTCCTAAATGTGCATAAACAGGTGGGCTTCACAGTGTCATATAACTGTGCTGTGGTCCCACACTCACAAACACTACTCTTTCTGTGTTCTGGTTGTTGTTCTCCACCATGGGAATTGAACATAGTGCAAAGGTACATTGCTAGGGGCAGTGCCATGCTTGTCCTGAGATAGGTTTACATATGCACAGTTTGGTTGTGCACATCTCCCTTGTTGCTTGTACCACCACATCTCTGTGCTATGACTCATGTCACATGATGTCCAAACATGCATCCATGTATGCAAAGCTAACACATTTCTCCTTGAGTGAACCTCTGTGAGTGGTCATGGCATCCTCAGGTGCTGGGAAAGGCAGGTCCTCCGTCTAGTACCCAGGGTAGAAGAGACATCGAGAACACCTACTGGGCTGCTATGATGGCCATTTGTACACCAGAATGAAGAATGAAGTCAGTGGCATCACATATTCTGGTGAGATGGACAGACATTGACACAGCATACTGTAACAATACCACCCTGTCCTGCTTTGTGAGGGGAAGGCAGAAGTTATGGGGAGAAAGACAACATTTTAATATAAGCTTCTAACAAGCCCACTAGCGTACTGAGTATGTGTTACATTTTTTAACAATGAGTTAATATTGCAGAAGGCAAAATTGTTATTTGCTAGTAGTGGAGTATTGAGTATGTATAACATACATACCAGTGCACTGTGCAACTGCATTGTTACATGTAATGTATGTGTATCCTAATGTGTTCTCTTTCTTCCTCTTCCTTCTGCAGGTCCAGTTCTGGTGGCAGAAGATTATCAGTTGGAGACACCTCAGCTTGTGCCATCTGACACCTTTGGCATGGGTTGCCAATGATCACCAGATCTGGGGAGAATGGAATGGATGGAGGTCACTTACTGAGGGTGACCTGGACAGCTCACTGGTGGTCTCTGTGGTCACTTCTCAGTAGGTAGTTAGAGAATCCTATTATGGCAGTGGCCACAGGGGGTCTCCTGTTGTCTTCTGGCATCAATTGCAGAGGCTGGTGTCATCTAAAGTGTGCTGTCAACTGGATGCCTACCTCATTACCATGGAAAGCTTCCAGACATGGATGGATGTGTCCTTTAACCATGAAGCCCTGACATCGGGCCACCAATGTAGAACCTGCACATGCCATCAGCTTTGAAGGTGACTAATATCTGTGTGGGTTGGCCTTTGTGCTGATCTGGCATCCACGTACCCTTCTTTATCCCCCACCCAGGTGTTTTCCTGCCTTATGAATTATTTTCCATACCTTGTTTATTGTCCATGCCTCCCCATCACTAGGTGTCTGTCCTCCTTATGTTTGTATCCCTCCAACGTTGTTGCTACCTTTTGTGTTACTATGACCACATCTGTCTGCATTTTGTTTGTTAATCTGTCCCTGCTATCTTGCGTTCTTCTTCTATCTCCCAAACCAATCATCAATATCTTTCCCATCTACCCTTCATCTTCATATATATCGCATGCACTATTTCTCTTAAAAAAAACATGCCCTTCTTCCCCTCCTCCAGCTATAACACCTTATGGTTACCCTTGGATACTTTTGTTTGTTTTTTATTACCAGTTTTCTAACTATCTTTTATCACTTTTCTTCCTCCTTTCTATGATGAACTGGGTTGGAACTTTAGTGCGTGGACCCCCTTTGGGCAGTCTGCCAGTGAGAGTGTGGCAGTGATATGTTGCGTCACAGTGCAACTTTAAACACACTTACCTGCCTTTCCTGGGATATCTGACATTTCAGTAACATCCTTTTCTAGTACTGCACCCCTCTGACATTACTTATCCCCATAATGTGGCTTGATTGCTCATACTGTTCTGTCATTTTCTCAACCTGAACACAGCACTGTGCAATTCCTGCTACAGAACCAAGTGGCATATAGGCTATATCACATTAGGGGCTGCTTACTATTTAGTAGTGCATGTCTATGAATCCAAACTTTTGTCTTAAGCTTTGCATATTTAAAATTAATTGAGCTAACAAAAGAACTATGAAACTGGATTGTATGTATTTTTTCTAACAGTGATATATACAAGTGAATGCAATTATATTTATTTTCATTTTGTTGACATTTTAAGAAGAAAAAAACATATTTGAGAGAAACATTTAATGAAGTCACACTTCCATACATGTGAAGCTTACACTCAATTACTGTGTATTATGTAGCTGTAAGACATTTGAAATAATAAATACTATTTAACAGAATGCTATCATTTCCCAGAATAGACAATATACCAAAAATGCATCATAGAGTACAAATAATTAAATAATTTATTAAATGGATAGTAAATAACAACTATCAGTATCATATTAATTCAGGAAGGTAGAACATTCCCTCAAAATAAACAGTATTTTTTTTATTATTGCCTCAGTGGGCTTGACAGAGTAATAGTTAACTTAATTTACTTTTTCTTTTCATAGGAAGAGGGATATAGCTCATGCTTACATGTATGTGCATAGTCTTTTTTTTGGTCTCCATTAGGACATCACCCAAACAGTCCAGACCCCAGTGCCCCACCTCCACTGCAAGTCTACCAGCTCATCTTCGTACTCCATATTGTTGGTGCTGGTCCTGGATCCCAAGGGCATTCTGGGAGCTGAGCTATCTCCACTTCCATCCTGTTTTTTTTTCATTATATGTCCTATCCACTCCCTGCCTCTTTTCCCATGCTTGCTGAGCATGTCCTAGGGCAACTCCCCTCTTTGGATTGTGCTTTCCCTAAGAGAGCATCATCAAAGAATGCCCTTCTTGCCAAGATGGGCCACCCCTCCCAACCGCTTTGGCAATTGCCCAAGTCACTAAATGAACCTGGGTTGACTGGGCCGTAGCCACAGCTTTCTCATTCTACTCCACTGGACTGGCTTGTATGAGCATTGTCTTGTAGGCAAGCAGTATGCCCTGAATATAACTACCAGGGTATATATTTTTTGGGGGTGGATAAAAAGGCATGGTAATCCCTCATGAATAACATCTTCCTGTTACTGGATCATGGATTCTTAAATAGCTGTGCTTAAAATGATTTAACAGATAACAGCCCAAATAATATGTACATTGTATGATCTAAGTACAACTTGATCAAATTCTCCAGTATTAAAAAGTTTTCATGGGCAACTGTAGCTAATGCTTCACATTAACTATTAAAGTACAACTGGAAAATTTAAAAATATGCATGTTTTCCAACATCAAGAGATGCCTAAATTTGTGTCATTAGTTAAGAAATTAGATGACTGGCTTGTGTCTAAATAGAGGGCACCATAACCTCAGGAAAAAATTTCCACTGCTGGTAAAAAATTAGTTTGTAAAACACTTAATAGTGCAAACATGCTTAGATTACTACAGTGCAAGAAAGGAAGCATGGCTTACAGTCACGTTAGAAGCTGGCTACACACACTGACCTTTCCATAATCATTTAACAATGATTGCAACATCTTTCCTTTATCTAAGTTCATCTTGCAGGAAGGTCACGAGTAACTTATTTCCCTGTGCATGATTACAAAGTCTGATGAAACCAAGAAAAAAACATGCTAGAGCCTTCTTTGTCTGGCTTTCATTTCTATGATATAATTGGGAATATCTATTGCCATCTAAACAGAAAATTACATCTGATGAGAATGTTTAGTTGTGTAGAAAACAGCATTAATTTTCCTGCCTGCTTGGTTATAGAACTTGGCTGTCTAATAGAGCAGGGTTTTTGGGATGTCAATAATTGTTTCATTGAGTTAGACATTCTTTCTCTTGGTTCCTTCACACATAAATTACCCCCAACCTCCATTTTGTTTAGGTTAAGATTTACAGCTGTCCTATACATTTTTTTATTGCACAAATGTAATGCAAAGAAAGTTACAGTGCAGAGGTGATGTTAGTGGCTGCAGTAAATTTCATATTGAAATTGTTGAGGAACAAGGGACTACTTTCTGCAGAAACTTCAAATGACTGTAGGTAGAGGAGATGCACCATAAGACCAGGCATTTCATTTGTAGAGGATGAAGTCATGCTTACATCCTGGGTATCAAATCCAAGTCAAGTTTTTTGGACAGCAAACTTGCTGAAGTGATGTGACAGCTCACAAGGGTTACTCTTTGTAACAACCTGACATGTACCATTAGAAGCACAGCTGGAACCCATTTATAGGTCATGAATTAAATGGCACAGACAACAGTCTGCATGTAAGAGATAAAACTAAATCAGAAGGGAACATTTGAATTATGAAGTCAGTTTAAATGCGGGGTACAGTTAAAAGACTTGCAAGTAGCTCCTACTACTACTTCCTTCTATCTTTCGTATGCATAATCTATTAGTCTGCTACAGTACTTCAAGGTGTCACCTACACCTTCCCTAAGAAAATATGTAGTTACAGATTAAACCATTTGTATTCCAGCTATCATGGACAAACCCTTCTCTCTATTTTCTCTCATGTTTAATTCTACTCATTCCACATTTTCCTTACCAGATGATCTGTCTATATGATAGCACATCATATCATATACCCTAGTCTTGTCTCTCTCTTCTGTTGTGTATTAGATTTGTCATATCTTTGTGTAGACCTCTTTTTTCCACCACTTACCATGACAGTAACTCTCCTCTGCATACTGCCACCAGCCTTATCTGTCCCATACTGTACATAAGCCAGAGATGCATACAATGGAAATGTGTGCATGAGAATGAAAAGGTTAGATTGTTATCACTAATTTATGAAGCTAGCCATCTATAATGTAAAAACGTAAACCTTACTTGTGATATAAATAGGAAGAGATATGTATCCCAGAGACTACCCTGTATCTGGAACAGGCTCCCCATCCATGTGAGGCAGAGTTCCTGGCTAACCCAATTCAAGTGTAACTTGTGCAATTGGATGGGAAAAGGAAATTTAGCCCTGGTTTGAGACCTATGTCTCTAATGGACAGAGGCAGCCTATAAATGGTTCTTCTCCCAGGCCCCTGCTTGTAAATGTTTCATCTTCCAAGCCCTTGCTTGCACTTATCAAGGGTACCAGAACTTGCCAGAGGATTTGAATGCATGGCTAGGTTTAGAAAGACCCTTGTGGTCATTGGACTAGTAAACACCTATGAACTCATGAACCTAATAGAGAAGTAAAATGCTTAATCTGTATGCACTGCATTGCTTAGGAGCAACTGGGTGACAGGTGGAACTGAAAAAAGATAAAAACACGTGAGATAAATAAATGAATGGCAAACAGAAAGGACTGATAAAAGACAGACTTGAGGAAATAATTTATATTCTGTGAGGCCCTGGAAAGCATTACTAGTGGCAACAGAAGAGTGTAAGTCACCAGGCAGGTTCGAGTTGGAGCATGAAAAACCAAGAAAATAATGGAATAAAAATGGAGAAGGATAAGATGTGAGCTACAACAATCAGGTGGTCTCAAAGGACCATGAAACTTCTGTCACCATCGTTGCATACCTACATGGTACTGCAGAAGTGAACTCATCAGAACAGTATATAAAACAAAGATGCCTTCAAAATAAATCGTGTCTATTCCTTAGTCAAACATTCCAATATCGTGCTGGCCTTCACCACTAAACCTTGTTGCTTTGCATGACTTAACCTTGGAGAAATTATAACTTTTAGATCCTTTCCCCTTTTGTTATACTGAGCACTACACAGTTAGCATGACTGTTTTTCCTGGATTCCATCTACAAAACTATATATCATTGCATTTTCTTTGCTTTCTGCCTGAGCTTCCAAGTATTCATGCACCATCCAATCTGCATCAGGTCTTGTTGCAATGACTCACAGTTCCATTCACTGAACAAGATATTCTTAGTCTTCAACCCCAGAGCACTGTGTGACACAAATATATTTAAAAGGAATGAATCCAGTATCAAATCCCATGTTTCTTACTTTGTTTATCCTTAGATTATTTTTCCCTAATATCCTCCTGTCTGCTTATGAACAGTCATGCGGTTTCATGTCTTCATATTTCCCATTCTGGGACCTGCATCCATATTATTCAGTTTTCTCAACAATTTCCTATGGGTACAATGCCAACGTCCTTCCTTAATTTCACATGTAGAATATCCACATTGAGCCCTTTGTGAACATGCCAACTAAGTCATAAAACAGTGTTAGATCTGAAAAGATTTCTGCTGAGTGAAACCACACTGCTGCCCATGTGCAACACTATTGGCATTCAAAACCTTGACTAGCACTGGTCTAAAAATCCTTTCTCAAATCTTACAGACTCATACAGCCTAGGTTTCCCTCACACTTATTATATTTTGTTACAAATAGCTACTCGTCCTCTCTTAATATACACCAGTGCTTACCCAGTAATCTTTTTTGGCATTGAAACGTGTCTGCCATCCTCAGCTATAGACATTCAATTCACACTTATTCTATTCAATTTCCCTACCCAACTACACCCACTATTGTACATACTTATTGCATCTGCCTTAAAATCTTACTATTTTCTACTTGTGTTTTCTCTTGTAGGTGTCAATGCAAACTATATTCTTAAATTTGAAACTGTAACTGGACTTGCTTAGCCTATTAATGTGTGCCTTTAATTGTACTAGTTGTATTGTGTACACTCTAATAATGGGTGATTTCAACTACCCTACCATTAACTGGGAAAACTACTCTTGTACCAACTCTTTTGCTCAACGTTTTCTGGAAATCATCAATTCCAGTGCTTTGGATCAACTTATCCACACCCCCACCAGGGACAGCAATATCCTAGACCTGGTCATCACCAACATGGGGACTGGTGTTCCACACCAGAGGTCAGCTCTCCATTGGTCAGATCCGAACACAAGCTAATCACCCTAGACATCCACATCCTGCTCCCACCCCCCATTAGGAAAACAACCGTAAAATATTTCTCCAAAGCCAACTTCACGCTTCTTAAGACAGAAGTGGCAAACTTTACGACACCCATGCAGATGGACAATAGAGGTAGGACTGCTGAATCCTACACAAATGCACTTTATAAGCACTTCCACGAGTGCATGGATCGTGCTATCCCTAACAGAACCAAGATGCTATCCTCCAAAAAAAAAGGAAGCCAATCTGGTGGTCTTCTGCCATAAACAAACTCTACAACAGAAGAAAGAAACTGTTGTAAAAAAGAGTAAAATCCCATGAGTGGAGGAACTCCCTGGTCAGCCTCAGTAAGAAGCTGAGATCCCTCATAAAATCCTCCAAAGCTAGTTATGAAAACAAAATTGCCACTGATTCTAAAGATAACCACAAAGCATTCTATAGCTATGTCAAAAATCTCAATGGCAGCACTCAGATCTGCTCTGAGTTACAGCACAATGACACTAAATATACAGAACCAACTGATATTGCCAACATCCTGGCAGATAGGTTCAGTGCTAACTTTACCCCCCTCTCACCCCCTAAAGGGCCCATCTTTATACCGGAAGAATGCAAAGTTCCTGTAATCATGGCTGCACAGGTAAAAACTTCATTCTCCAAAGCCAAGAACACAGCGTACATGGGACCTGACAACATCCCAGGCTGCCTTCTACATGAACTACAGAATGAACTGGCACCCCACCTAAGTACCATGTTCAATCATGGCCTCACCTCAGGCTTTGTGCCCATTGAATGGCGCACCGTGACAGTTATCCCACTCCACAAAGGAGGGGTGGCGCAATAGACCCCTGCAACTACTGCCCCATTAGCCTAACGAGCCTTGTCTGCAAGGCCATGGAACGTATCACCATGGAACTCATAAACAAAGACATTGGAGATCTTCAAACTCTGGACCCCACACAGTTTAGGTTTGTAAAAGTAAGATCATGTCTCCTAAACCTGATAGACTTCTTTGAAGTAGTCACCAAGGTCATAGATGAGGGTAAGGTGGTTCACACAGCCTATCTAGATCTCGCCAAGGCATTCAACACCATCCCCCACTCTGGAATTATAGATAAACTCACTAAACTAGGTGTAAATCCCTATGTCACAAGATGGGTTGCCAACTGGCTTACTGACAGAAGCCACACCGTGAAAGTAGCAGACTCCAAATCAGACTTCAGACCAGTGACAAGTGGAGTACCACAGGGTTCAGTCCTGGGTCCTCTCCTGTTTGGTATCTACTTCTCTGAAGTACAGGCTAACACAGAAGGTCTTTGGCTAACTAAATTCGCAGATGACTGCAAACTAGGAGCCATAATTGAAACTCCTAACGATGTGGACATCCTACAAAAGGGCCTCACTGAGACAGATGCCTGGTGTCAAAGACATGGTCTCAAGCTCAATGCCAAAAAGTGCATTGTCATCCCCTTTGGTAAAAACTCTGTACCCATGAACTACCACATAGGCGGTAGTCTACTTAACACCGAAAGTGTGATAAGAGACCTTGGGACACAGGTGGACAGTAGTCTCTCCTTTGAAAATCACATTGCCACAGTGGTCAGGAAATCCTTCTACGTGGCACACCTCATTACAAAATGTTTCTCATCCAGAAAAAAGAGGTCATTGTTCCCCTCTACTCATCACTCATTAGACCCATTATAGAGTACAACGTCCCTTTTGGTATGTACCTCACAAGACATCTACAACAACTGGAAAGGCTGCAAAAATACCTCACAAAGAGGATTACTGGCCTCAAACAGATGCCTTACGCAGACCATCTCAAAAACTCCAGCTTTACTCCATCACATATCGCCTACTCAAAGGCGATCTCTGCCTAACATACAAAGCTATGTCAAACCCAGAGCTGTTGGACATGCTCCACTTAAAGAAATCCCAATCCATCCGAGCTACACGTTCTAGAAACCTAAACCTTGTCACCACAATAAACAGAACATGCTGGAGGGATAGATTCCTGTCCCAGAGACTACCCATACTCTGGAACAGACTACCTATCTATGTCAAACAGAGCTTCTCATTAGCACTCTTCAAGAAAAATCTTGATGATTGGATGGGTAACAGGAAATTCACCCCGGGGATCACTTCTGTGGTTCTGCTTGACAGGGGCACAGGAAAATAATTTTCTTGGGTGGCGAAAGCCAGGGTACCTTTTTGGCTAGGCTTGTATAGGCCCTAGAGCCAATAGCCTAGTACCTATCTATGAACCTATGAACCTATGTATTTCAACTTACTAATTGTGCTCTGTATAACCATGTACTCTCATACAAACTGCTTTTGTGGAGCTTTTCTTCCTGGGCCTCCACTGAAAAGGCTTGGCCCATTGGACTTTCTCGGTAAACAAATGCCAATAAATAAATAAATAAAAGACAGCAGATACTGGCAATTAAACTAAGACATCAATGGCACACCAAATGGTAGCACAGCAGAATGGTTGTTAACAGCATTATCTCTCATCACAAATATACATCAGCTGGCGGACTTTATCTTAAATATACAACATTATGTTACATTAGTATGGTATGTAGCTATGTACACTTGATGCACAGATTTAAGACTCTTGAATGCCATTGGGCCATAAAGATGTTTTTAAACTATTTACATATGCTAGACAGGTAATTCTGCATAGAATAGCAGCATTTGAGGTCGATAGCAGTGTTCAATAATAATGCATTCACTATTAAATGTAAAAAAAAAGAATCAGTCACATATCTGCCCACTGGATTCAGTTATACAGATGACATTTCAATAGAATGCAGATTTCATGACCAATATGAGTAGCTTGGATAGAACAGGAACATGTGGAGTAAAAAGGGTTAGGCAAACAATTAAACCATTTTAAATATTGTTTAGTGTCATTGTCAGTTGAACATTTGGATTTGGGACAAGGGCCGGACCCAGTACTAGGCAATCTAAGCAGTTGCCTAGAGCCCCATGGTGTCAGGGAGGTCCCAGCCACAGCATTACATTAAAAGATAAAATAAGTTTTCTTACTATTTTTGAGTGACTGCATACTGTTGCTTTAAGCAGTTTCCTGCTTTTCCCATATCCCTGTCCTGCTGCTTCCCCCTTTCAGCCAATGCAACAGGAGCGAGCTTGGGCATGAGATATGTAATGGCAGAGCTAGCTTTTGTTGAGAGTCCATGCAGGTGTGTGAAGTGCTTTAATTCACCAGGATACTGCAGAGTGTGTGTGTGCATGTAATGCCTCAATTAGTTATGGGAGTTTGTCAGAATCACACCCTGTACCTTAGGTACAAGAGCCTTAATCTTACTTCCAGACCCATACATGTGTCTGGTAACTTTTTAAGTAATTTAGAATAGTCTGCCAAGGAAGACCTAGACAGGTCCAAAATGAGATAGATGTAGCAGTCCTTCAAGCATGTCACCCCCCCAAAAAAAAAAATAATTGTATGCTGTATGCAGTAATATTTCTAATTTGTGTATGACTTGTGGGTTGCTAAATAAAAGATACTGCTACAGCATTTATGTTGTCAGCAATTGTTTTGCTTTACTCACTGCAATGAGGAATGAATTGTTTCATTAACAGGCATGGATTGTGTAATATAGCCTAAATGTGTTGCATTTTAGTAATATATTTTGCAGTACCTTCTTTAGAACCTCTAGGAAATGCAAATTTAATATTTGTTAGATCATGTAGTCTGCATTATTTAGAGATGATCAGACACATCTGATCTTCAGCATCACTTCTGTAGCCATTGTTGCATATTGTTATGGTACAGTCTTCTCTACAGGATTAGACTGTAAAGGATTTCTGCATTTAGTTAAAACTTTTAGTCTGGCAGTTAGCACAGACGACTAAAACTCTGACTTGTAATGAGCTGCTCCTGTGGCAAGCATGCAAGGTTTGAATATTTCCACCTTTCATTTACCTCCTATGTAACATTTAGCAAGTCATTTAACCAGATAATGCTTTGGAGAATTGGGAATTTGTGCTAGGTTCATAGGTGTACTAGGATAATGGCCCTGTAGGCTTTACAAGCCTAGCCCCAAAAAATTGCCCAGGCACCGTGCCACCCGATGTCAGTTCACAGTGCCCCTATCCAATGGGGCAACTGGAATGATCCCTGGAGTGAACTTTCTGTTACCCATCCACTTGTCAAGATTTCTCTTGAAGAGGGCCAGCAAGGTGCTCTGCTTGACATGAATGGGAAGCTTATTCCAGAGCACGGACAGTCTTTGGGAGATGAACCTGTTCCTCCAGCATGTTCTGTTAATTGTGGTAAAGACGTTATGATCTCTGGAGCGTGTGGTGCAGTGGGATTGGGATTTCTTTAGGTGTAGCATTTCAAGTAGGGCTGGGTTGAACATAGCTTTGTAAGTCAAGCAGAGTTCACCTCTAAGTAGACGATAAGAGACTGAGAACAGCTGAAGTTTCTTGAGTCTGTCCATGTAGGACATGTGTTTAAGGCCTAGGATCCTTTTTGTGAGGTACTTTTGTGGCCTCTCCAGCTGTTGTAGGTGTCTGGTCAGGTACATGCCAAACAGGGTGTTATATTCAATGATTGGTCTAATGAAGGATGAGTAGAGAGGGATGATGACCTCTTTCTTCCTGCATGCGAAACCTTTGGCTATAACATGTGCCACATAGAAGGACTTTCCGACCACAATGGCAATGTGGTGGTCGAAGGTGAGGTGGCTGTCGACCTGGGTGCCCAGATCTCTTATGGCCCCTTCAGTGTTCAGTGGGCTCCCATCAATGTGGTAATTCATGGGAAATAAGTTTTTTTTCAAAGGGGATGATAATGCATTTTTTGGCATTAAGCTTCAGGCCATGGCTCCGACACCAGTCATTGATCTCTTACAGGCCCTTTTATAGGATGTCTGCATCACTTGGGAAGTTGATAATGACTCTTAGCTTGCAATCATCAGTGAACTTGGTCAGCCAAAGTCATTCTGTGGTGGCCTGGACTTCTGAGAAGTAGATGCCAAACAGGAGAGAGCCCAGGACCGAGCCCTGTGGGACTCCACTCATGACTGGTCGACAGTCTGACTTGGAATCCATAACTTTCACTCTGTGGATCCTGTCTGTGAACCAATTTGCAACCCACCTAATGATGTAAGGATTGATGCCTAGTTTGGTGAGTTTATCAATGATACCTGAGTGGGGAATGGTATCAAAGGCCTTGGCCAGGTCGAGGTAGGCTGTATGCACTGCCTTACCCTCATCAACAGTCTTGGTGACTGTCTCAAAGAAGTAAACCAAGTTTAGCAGGCATGATATCCCCTTAACAAAGCTAAACTGTGTGGGTCAAGAGTTTGGAGATTGCCTATATCTTTGTTAAGCAGGTCCATAATGATGTGCTCCATAGCTTTACATAACAGTCTTGTCAGGCTAATGGGGCAATAGTTCCCAGGGTCTATAGTTGCTCCCCCTTTATGGAGCGGGATGGCTGTAGCAGTGTGCCATTTGTTAGGGACATAGCCTGAGGTAAGGCTGTGATTGAACAGGGCACACAGATGTGGTGCCAGTTCATTTTGTAGCTCATGTAGGATGCAGCTAGGGATATTATCAGGTCCCATGGATGATGTATTCTTGGCTTTGGACAATGCAGCTTTTACCTGTGCCACAGAAATGGTGGGTACCAGGCTTTCTTCTGCTATTGTGATAGGGCCCTTGGGGGATGAGGGGTAAAGTTGGCACTGAATCTGTCGGCCAGTATGTAGGCTATATCTGGTGCCATTGTGCAATAGCTCAGAGCAAATCTGGATATTGCATTTGAGGTTTTTGATATAGCTATAGAAGGCTTTGTGGTTGTTTCTGGTGTCAGCCTGAATTCTGCCTTCATAGCTGGCTTTAGAGGATTTGATAAGGGATCTCAGCTTTTTGTTGAGACTAATAAGGGAGGTTTTCCAGTCTTGTGACTTCATTTTTTTCTGCAGCAGTTTCTTCCTTCTCTTGTAGAGTTTATTGATGGCTGGGACCCACCAGATTGGCTTCCTTTTTTTGGAAGAGAGTATCTTAGTTCTATTTGGTATGGCAAGGTCCATGCATTTGTGTACATGCTCATACAGCAGTCATACAGCTATTTTCCATTGGCATGGGTGCTGAAAGGTTAGCCACCTCTGTTTTTAGGAGCCCAAAGTCGGCTTTAGAGAAGTTTTTCAGGGTGGTGGTCACCTTAGCGGGGGGGGGGGGGTGTAGGTGTGATGAAGATTTCCATGGTGATCACTTTGTGGTCAGATTTAACCAGGGAGGAACTGACAATAGGTGTGGAGCACTGGTCTCCCATGTTGGTAATAACCAGGTCGAGGATGTTGCTTCCTCTTGTGGGGGTCAGAATAAGCTGATCCAGGACATTGGAATTGCTAAAGTCCAGAAGCGCTGGGCCTGTACATTGGTACTTGAATAGCTCCTTAAAGATCTCCCAGACTGCATGCCTAGTAGCCATGAACCTCTTGTTATTGTTTGTAAGACATTTCCTATTTCTCAGCTGATCTAGTTCAGAAAATGTTTGGGCAATATCACAGACACGCTAATTTTTAATGCAATATATAGGACACTTATTCTTCAAGGGCAGCAGGCACTACATTTTATCAATGAAGCACTTCAAAATTGTTTTCCAGCAGCAATCTCTGCATTACTACTAGTACTCTTTGATGTGACATTATTCAGAAGACTTAGCATTTGTTATTAGGTGGTTGATATTTCTTATACTCTTATAAATACTCTTCTATTTAAAATGAGGTACACATGACTGGATCTTATGGTATGATGCTAGTGATCTTATACAATTTCATGTAGTTCATCTAAAGCTTCCAATAAAGCACATGCAATTTATTTCTTCATAACAATGGATGTACACAGCCAACTAAGTAGTTATATCTACTGGTGGAGGTGGAGAATGATCTCTCTGTAGATGAAAGCACCTTGTGTGTTTATCTGGTCATTTTTAAAAAGTCATTCTGGCTTTGCAGAACTAGTGCACGCGCGCGTGTGTGTGTGTGTGTGTGTGTGTGCGTGTGTGTGCGTGTGTGTGTGTGTGTGTGTGTGTGTGTGTGTGTGTGTGTGTGTGTGTGTGTGTGTGTGTGTGTGTGTGTGTGTGTGTGTGTGTGTGTGTGTGTGTGTGTGTGTGTGTGTGTGTGTGTGTGTGTGTGAGAGAGAGTGAGAATTAAGCTGGAGTACTTTGGTTACTGTCTGTTTACGTGAAACAATTTTGAATTATCTGACATTGGTCATTATTATTGTTTATTTTTGACACTGGCATCTGGGAAAGATATGGTCAACAATGCAACTATAATTGTATATGTAAATGTATACATAATCTGCCACTGGCTAGATACATTTTCAATGAATGTGAGTTTCAAGGGAAGAGACGTTTACTGTTGCTCATGCTAAGTCTGTTTTCAATGTGAGACTATTTTGCTTTGTTTTCATTAGCAAAAAGACATCAGTGCTTGTGCTATAAAATTTGAAATAAAGGTTTTAAATCAAATGTCTGTAAGCACTGTACAAGCAAAGAAGAAAATACTATGTACACTGACAGGTTTCAACAGTGTTTATCTTAACTGGGGAGAGACAGTTAAGTAATATGACACTGGAATGGTTGCGGGGAGAGGTGGGCCTTGTTCCATTACTCTACATAGGATCCCATTTGACCATGCTTTGTTCAGGATTTTCACTTTTGCCTTGGATAGTGAATTGTGGCAGTGCCTTTGAAGAAACTAGACACTTATTGGCTTATGACCTTGCCATCCTTTACTTGGCTATTTGTGCATGGCTCCCTATTACCTGATTTTCACCTTGAGATTCTTCAGAAGCACCCTGTATTATTCCCTAATTACATGTTACAATGGCACCTTCTTTGGTTTACACCATTTAGAACCTTGATACATAGTTTTTGTTTTGGTTGGCTTCAGTGGTTCATCAGGTAGCAGAAGACTGTGGGTTCTGTTCCTACACCAGGTAGTTGGATTGCTGATAGTGTAGTGCAGCATAAGGGTGAGTACTGTACTCTTGAGTGTGTTGCCATTTAGATGAGACACTAAACTTGAGGTTCATCTGCTAGAGTTAGTGGTAGCTGAAGTGGATGTAAAGGATCTCATGTACCTATCAAAAGAAATAGGTGAAGTTCACTGATGCTGTTGCCAAATCTCCCTTGTAGTATAAATACCACCTTAGGTGTCTCCTGAAAGGAGGCCACTAGCCTACTGAGACTAACTCAGTCAAGAAAGGATGAATAAAAAAAAACATTTTTTGTACTGCACTGCCAGCTTTCTCTCACATTATCTCCCCTCAAGTTCAAGACATGCTGTTTAGAGAACAGATAAGAGTTTGGGTGGAGCACCATTTAT
The DNA here is from genome assembly GCF_019279795.1 of Protopterus annectens. NCBI lineage: Eukaryota > Metazoa > Chordata > Ceratodontiformes > Protopteridae > Protopterus > Protopterus annectens. The sequence goes on along the minus strand of NC_056725.1, from coordinate 491,012,401 downwards.
CATATAAAATGTTTATGTGTGTTTTGCTCTTTGGTCATTCCTAATGACTGACACTTACAAAATAGCAAATTAAAACAAAATTACTCTAGTGGATTACTACAGAGTAGTTTATCCACTAGAGAGGTTTTGTTTTGATTTCTACTGTGTTTGCACATAAGGTGTAGTTATTTCATTCAGAGTAGCCTTTGGTTGAAATCTGGATTCAAGTGTAGGCATGTCAGTCCTTAATTGTCTTTAAACCACAAGCCATGTAGGACTTATTCTGGTGGTACTGTGCAGTACCATAAGCTTTGTAGGACTTACTCCTGTGGTACGGTGCGCAGTCCCATAAGCTGTGCAGGACTTACTTATGTGGCACTGTGTACAGTACCATAGGCTGTGCAGGACTTACTCCTGTGGTACGGTGTGCAGTACCATAAGCTGTGCAGGACATACTCATGTGGTACTGCGGCAGTACCATAAGCTGTGCAGGACTTACTCATGTGGTAATGTGTACAGCAGCATAGGCTGTGCAAGACTTACTCCTGTGGTACTGTGTGCAGTACCACAAGCTGTGCAGGACTTACTTATGTGGCACTGTGTACAGTAGCATAGGCTGTGCAAGACTTACTCCTGTGGTACTGTTTGCAGTACCATAAGCTGTGCAGTACTTACTCATGTGGTACTGTGTACAATAACATAAGCTGTACAGGACTTACTCCACAGTACCATAAGCTGGGCGGGACTGACTCCTGTGGTACTGTGTGCAGTACTTACTCCTGTGATACTGTGTGCAGTACCATAAGATATGCAGGACTTAATCTTATGGTACTGTGTACAGTACCATAAGCTGTGCAGAACTTACTCATGTGGTACTGTGTACCAGCAGCATAAGCTGTACAGGACTTACTCCTGTGGTACTGTGTGCAGTACCATAAGCTGTGCAGGGCTTACTCATGAGGTAATGTGTTTAGTACTTACTCATGTGGTACTGTTTGCAGTACTTACTTCTGTGGTACTGTGTGCAGTACCATAAGATGTGCAGGACTTAATCCTGTGGTACTGTGTACAGCAGAATAAGCTGTGCAGTACTTACTCATGTGGTACTGTGTACAGTAGCATAAGTTGTGCAAGACTTACTTGTGGTAATGTGTACAGTAGCATAAGCTGTGCAGGACTTAATCCTGTGCTACTGTGTACATTACCATAAGCTGTGCAAGACTTATTGCTGTGGTACTTTGTGCAGTACCATAAGCTTTACTTGAAAAGCTCACCCAGACTCTGCCACAACTTGCTGTGAGGGAAAGGTTAGTCTGTTTTTGCTTTCTTGTATTTTATGTTTCTTTATTAACTTATTAGATTTTGTGTATTGTGATTCCCTTTCTTTACACTGTGTTTTACTTATATTCTATTTTTAACTGTATATTTAAACTAGGAAAGAGACCACAGCTGTGTCTCTCATGAGTCACCCAGAAATTAGAACAGGTCAATTAAGTTTAATTACCTATGAACTGATGGTGTAGCTAGGATCTAGACCTTCTATTAAAGAAGTGTTTTACGTGTATTCTGCTTTTAATTGCATATTTAAACTAGGAAGGGGACCACAGCTGTGTCCTTTGTGAGTCATGTAGAAATTACGTTTTTTCTCACCCTGCCAGCCTGGTGCTGTCTTGTTTTTAAACTCACTGTCTTTTTAGTTCCCTGCCCATTATGTTAATTTGACCACACATCTCCTTCCCTCTACTCTTGCACTGGCTATTGTGAGTAAGCACAAAATTATAATTTTGTGAAGTCATCCCCCTTTAACTATTTAAATGTATTGGCCATCCCATTGTATTCCATAGAGCCAGAATACAAAATGCCCACCCATTCCAATCTATCTTGCTCTTTTAAAATCAGTGGCTATTTTTTCATCTTACCTTTAAAATCTGCAAGACCACCAATTAGTGGACAGTCCACATTCTGCTTCTCAGTAGTCATCTTGGGATTAGTGCTTCTGTTTTGCTCCTGGTGAGAGAAGGAGCATAGGAACATTATTTTCTGGGGGCTACTGATCACTGGAAAGCCTAATAACTGCTTCATAGGTGCCAGTTTGGAATTTGTGCTTATATTTTGCTCCTGGTGAGAGAAGGAGCACAGTGCATAGACTCCTGACTCTATCTTGTTGGGGTGTGAGTGTCAGAGCTTGATCTTCCTCATTGATCTGGTTGCATTCACAGCATCTATCAGGAAAACCTACAGGCCATTACATCATCTGGGACAAGACTATGGATCACCAAACAGGCTGTAGCCTGCTTCTTATTTTGGGATTGGTGCTGCTTCTAGTGAGAGAAGAAGCAAAGGAGCATTCTATCCCAGCAGTGTGAAGCTGTGGTGAGACCAGCACTAGTAGTAGCCAATCAGTAGCTATTTCGGTGACTCCCCGTGTTTCATCATTCTTGACAAGCTAATACTTTTGTTTCAGTAAGTACTCTTTGATTTGCTTCTAACATCAGAATATAAAATCATCAGGCTCTGCTTATCAGTTTCCCCTCAAATATTTGGCAGTGCCCTGTATAACCACAGACACCTTGAGTTGACATTTTTTCTGTAAAAGCACCATTGAGATTTCAACAATACCTAGTTGCATGTAAGACAACTAGTTTGCAATGGCAAGCGTTGCCCCCAGAGTTGCAAAACAGATACTCCTGGCATTACTTTGCATCGTCACTTCAACTGTCTAATCAATAAAAAAGGTCTGTTGCTATGGATATGAACTTTCCCACTACCTCTGTTACTGGCTTGGTGGATATGGGCATCCTAAGGCAATGTAGAAATTGCCTCATGTTTGCTGACAGCCAGTTAACTCTCAAGCAAACTGATATGGTATGTGAGAGATGTATTTACACAATGTCACTAAAGGCAAAATTCTCACATAAAAGTAATGTCAGTGAGATTGTCAGTAGCTCACACACTGACATGTCATGCACAATTCAGAGCAGACACATAGACCCACATATGCTGAGGGATTTAAATGTAATCTTCCTAAATCCCAAAGACCTCCTAGATGAAGTACACATAATACACACCCTCAGAAACCTCAAATGCACTCTTTCCAAACAACACCTGCATCAACACATACAGCTACATCTCATGGAGCCTTTACTTCTAAGACCATAAGGCAAGCCTCCTCACACTACATAAAATTCTAGTCAGTGGAGACACACTGAAGTCTCTCTCACTAGGCTGCGTAAGGAGAAAGTCACGATTAGTTGCTTTTCAGGAGCCAGGATCTGCCACATTGCACACGCACTCAGGTCACTGGACCACAAGTACCAGTATGACTCAATCATAGTCCATATGAATATAAATGACCTGAGATGTACCTCCCTAGACTATATGAAGAGAGACGTCATGGAGCTTTCAGAATATGTCCCAGGCTGGTATGAGCCAAGCATTGAGCAGCATTTTACCTTCTCCGAGGATGATGCCACAATATGAACAAAAGATGATGGATTTTAGTAATTGGCTTAATTTTTGGTGTCATTCTAAGGGGGTGCAATAGTTGTCAGCATGGAAGGAGATGGTCAACAGACCATGCTGCTTTACAAGTGATGGTCTGCACCTCTCCCCTCTAGGCTTTCAAATATTCACTAAAACATTGTCCTCCCCCATAGTGCCTTTTTAGGCAATGCCAAACTGAAAGTACTTCTGGTACAGCAAATCAAAACCAAGAAAATCAGAATGTGTTACTGATCAATGCTAGGAGTCTAAACAAAAAAACTCCACTCCCTAGAAGCTCTGTTCACCCTAGAGAATGCTGACATTTGTGCAATCACTGAGGCATGATTTAAATCCATGGAGAGCACACTGACAGTGCAAGGTTATAATGCCTTCAACATATTTTGACCAGCTACTACACAGACAGGAACAAAAGGTGGAGGTGTCTCGATTTGCTTCAAAAATAAACATACTTCAAGGCTCATCAAACAGGATAATACGCTTGAGCTTCTCCACATTCAATTCACCATAGGCAAAATCCAATACCACTTCCTTGCAAGCTATAGGTCTCCCTCTATGATCCAGGAAATCCATACCATGTATTTAAACTTATTGGAAACACTCACCATCTAACTCAATACCATATTTATGGGTGACTTTAATTACCCCATTATTAACTGGGAATCATGTCTGACACCAAACATATAGGCACAGAGATTTCTGGATTTTGTAAACACAGACTACCTGGGCCAGCTTGTCAATACACCAACAAGGGGTGCATCTATTCCAGATCTGATCCTCACTAATATGGGAGAGTGCTGCACACTCCCTAGTGTAATGTCTGCTCTGGTAAGGTCAGACCACAAAATGGTCTCCTTTGAAGTAAAAATAAAATCTGGAACCGAGATTAACTCTGGAATATTCAGGAACCACTCTAAGGCTCACTTCCTACTATTACATAATAACCTGGTTAAATTTCAAGTCCCCATAAACCCTGAGAACACTGCTGCCTGTTCACAGAAACCCTATACAAGCACGTTAATAGCTGCATAGAGGCAGCTGTACCCACAAGGAAGAAGTACAGAACTAACTCAAAAAACAAGCCAACCTGGTGGAATCACAACATCAATAGGCTGTATAACAGAAGGAAGAAAATCATGGTTTTACTCCTACCCAGTAGAATAAAAACTCCCTCATCAAACTAAACAAACAACTCAGAGGACAAATAAAGTTTACCAAAGCCAAATTTGAGGTAAATTTGGCCTCCCAGGCCAAGGACAACCACAAGGCATTCTTTAATTATGTCTGCAACCTTAAAAGAAACACACAATTGTGCGCAGAGCTCATTGTAAATGGAGCCCTCTGTACTGAGCCAGAAGATACAGCAAACCTAGTGGCCAACAAAATCAGCTCCAACTTTACCCCTCCCTCCCCATCAATCTTCACTCAGGAAATAACATAAAAATATAACTCCCTTGGCTGTCACTAGGGAACAGGTCCTAAATGCTTTCTCTAAGGCCAAGAACACTTCATTAGTGGGCTCAGACAATATCCCAGGATGCTTTCTAAACAGCATGAAAAATGATCTGTAAGGCCAGCTGGAATTAATATTTAACTGTAGCCTCCAAACAGGCTTCATGCCTCTTGAATGGAGAACAGCAGAAGTCATCGCTCGGCACAAAGATGGGCCATCTACAGACCCTAAAAACTACAGACCCATAAGCCTTCCTAGTCTCACATGCAAAGCCATGAAAAGAATAATCATAGAAATGATCAGTAATGATATAGTAAACTTCCAGACACTAGACCCAACCCAGTCTGGTTATATCAAGGATAAGGTCATGCCTACTCAGCTTAGTAGACTTCTTTGAGAAGGTCCCCAAAGCAGTGGATGAGGGCAAAATAGTGACTTGGCCAAGGCATTTGACACAACCCCCCACTCGGTCATTGTTGACAAACTTAAGAGGTTAGTTACAAACCCTTATGTCACTCATTGGATAGCCAGCTGGCTCACAGACAGGACCCAGGGAAGTTAGAAATGGGAAGTCCACCTCTACAAAGAGGCCAGCCACAAGTGGAATCCCGCAAGGATCAGTCTTTGGACTGCTCCTTTTTGGCATTTACTACTCTGAAGTCAAGGCCAATGTCAATCATCTCTGGCTGACTAAATTTGCAGATCATTGCAAATTAGGAGATGTCATTGATTCACCCACTGACACAAATGTTCTCCAGGAGAGGCTGACACAGACAAACAACTGGTGAAAGAGCCATGGAGTAAAACTAAATGCCAATAAATGCATAATAGTATCCTTTGGGAAGTCATTCACACCTGGAAACTATCATATTGACAACAAACCCATAAGAGTTGACCCAGTGGTTAGGGACTTGGGACATACATAGACAGTAATCTAATTTTTGACCATCACATGTCTACAGTAGTGAGGAAATCATTCTATGTTGTACAATTTATAAAGAATGGTATGGCACCTAGGTCCAAGGAAGTCATTGTTCCACTGTATTCGGCATTCACAAGACCTGTCATTGAGTACAATTGCTCATTTCTATGTACCTAACTAGGCATATCCAACAACTAGAATATCCACAGAGGTTCCTCACTAAAAGAATACAGGGTGTAAGTAACAAGTCCTATGCAGACCGCCTCAAGGCCCTATCCTGCATTCTGTCTCTCCTATAGACTGTTGAGGGGGATCTATGCCTGTCATACAAGGCATTGCCAGACCCCACTCTGATGGACTTCATGCATATCTGCAAAACAAACAGCAGCAGAATTACCCATTCTAAAGACTTAATCCTTGGCTATGATGTAAATAGGATCTGCTAGAGAGACAGGTATGTATCCCAGAGACTACCCTTCACTGGTACAGGCTCCCCATCCATGTGAGGCAGAGCTCCTCCCTAGCCCAATTCATGTGCAACTTGAACAACTGGATGGAGAACAAGAAATTCAGCACTGGTTTTGCACCTAAGTCTCTAATCAACACAGGCAGCCTGTAAATGGTTCATCACCCAGGCCTCTGCTTGTAAATATTTCACCTTCCAAGCCCCTGCTTACACTTATCAAGGGTATCAGAACTTGTCAGAGATTTGGTATGCTTGGCCAGCCTTAAAAAGGCCCTTGTGATAGTTAGCTTAGTACACACTTATGAACCTATGAACATATGAACCTGCGTAGGACTTAATCCTGTGGTTCTGTGTATAGTACCATAAGCTATGCATGACTTAATTCTGTGGTGCTGTACATAGTACCGTAAGCTGTACATGCCTTATTCCTGTGGTACTGTGCGCAGACCATCAGGTGTGCAGGACCTAATCCTGTACTACTGTGTATAGTACCATAAGCTGTGCAGGACTTACTCATGTGGTACTGTGTACAGTACCTTAAGCTGTGTAGGACTTGCTCCTGCAGTAATGTGTGCAGTACTTGCTCCTGTGGTACTGTGTGCAGAACCATTGGCTGTGCAGGATTTACTGCAGTGGTGCTGTGTGCACAAAAGTATAAACTGTGCAGAGCTTTCTCCTGTGGTACTGTGTATAGTACCATAAGCTGTATATGACGTACTCCAGTGGTGCTGTGTACAGTAGCATAAGCTGTACAAGACTTACTCCTGTAGTATTGTTCCCAGCACCATGGTGAGATATGAGAACTCTGTGAGGATTTGGTTGTCTGAAAATCTTTTTAGTAGTTTGGACTGATTTATCAGCAGCTCCATTGAACTGCAGATAGTGACAGCTTGGTGTAGTATGCATGCAGCTACAGTCCTCAGCAAATTGTTGGATCTCGTTGGATATAAATTGTGTACCATTATCTGTAATTAATTTGTTGGGATGCCATATTTGGTAGACGTAAACTTAAATCTTGAAATGAATTTATTTGGCTAGTTGTGTCTAGTGCAAGTATCTCTATATATTTACAGTAATACTCCAGTACTGCTAGGTAACTCTTGCCTTTGAAATCACATTTAGCAGCTACTTTTTGCCAATGACCCTGTAGAAAAAGAGTTCGTAGTAATAGTTCTCTTCTTTGTGGTAGTATGATACATAATTGATATTTTGACTCAAATGTTGCAATGTCCATGTTGGTGTTAGGCTAACATACAGATTTCTTGACTTTTTCAAAACATTTTGATAGCCCTCAGTATCCTTTGTGTATTTACTTTAACACCCCAGCACTTTATGAATAGAGTACAAGAATTCTGCTTTGGTACTGCAGCAACCCATCATGTTTGGACTTTTGTGGTCTGACTGTATAGTATTTATATATCAAATGTTTCTTCTGAATCCAGTGGTTAGACCATTACATATTTAATAACTGCCTGTAATGCCTTGTCATTTTGGGCAGCTTATTTTAGCTTTTCTGGCCCTTTCGTGGTCACTGGTTAAGTTGTTATAATGCTTTGCATATAAATAACAACATCTTTGTTGGCATTACTCTGTATCTGGTTAGGTATTTGATAACACATAAACCATGATTTATTGCTTCTCCTGTACGTGGATTGCGTTGGTTATGTAAAAGTCTAAGTCTCATAAGCAGCCCTTTGCCATCTAGGTGGTACCTTGTCAAAACTATAAGAATTAAATAGCAGAGCAGAAACAGTGATTAGTGGTCAGTTTGGAGTTGGAAACTTCCTAGCCCCAAATGGTGTCTTGAGAATGTCTCACATGCTCACAGAAGTGTAGCTGGCTCAATTAGTGCTCTGTGCCGGTACCATGAACCCCCCGCCCCCAAAAAAAAAGCAAAAAGCAAAAAAAAAAACAGAATTTTACTGTATTAAGCTGATTGTCAGTTGGATCCATGCCTTCCCCCCAAAAAAGGCACTTTACTGCTAAATACTAAAGTAAAGCTAAAAACACTGCCTCCATGGGACCAGATGGTGTCCCAGGCTGTGTCATATGCGAGCTCCAAAAGGAATTAACCCCGCATATTAATACACTGTTCAGTCTCAGCCTCTCCACAGGATATGTGCCCATAGAATGGCGCATGGCAACGGTGGTCCTGCTACACAAGGGTGGGGCCACAACTGACCCTGGGAACTACCGACCAATAAGCCTGACCAGTCTGATCTGTAAGGCTATGGAGCGAATCATTATGGAACTCATAAATGGAGAGATTGGGAACCTCCAGTCGCTGGACCCTACACAGTTCGGCTTCATCAAGGGCAGGTCATGCCTCCTGAACCTTGTGGATTTCTTTGAGACAGTTACTCAGGCTATAGATAAGGCAAAGGAGGTACACACGGCGTACCTTGACCTTGCTTAAGGATTTGACACCATTCCCCATTCAGGTATTATTGATAAGCTCACCAGCCTGGGCATAAACCCTTACGTCACAAGATGGATCGCAAACTGGATCTCAGACAGATCCCATAAAGTAAGAGTAGCAGGATCTATGTCCGAATCCAGACCAGTAATGAGTGGTGTGCCTCAGGGCTCTGTCCTGGTGCCCCTCCTGTTTGGCATATACTTCTCAGAAGTACAGGCAAGCATGGAAGGGCTGTGGCTGACTAAGTTTGCAGACAACTGCAAACTGGGTGCTATAATAGAGTCTCCAGCCAATGTGAAGATCCTCCAGAAGGGCCTAAATGAGACTGATGCATGGTGTCAAAGCCATGGCCTCAAGCTAAATGCAAAAAAATGCATAGTAATCCCCTTTGGAAAAAACAGAGTACCCGCAAACTACAACATAGGAAGTAATCCCCTGAAATCTGAAGAAGAAATAAGGGATCTAGGGACCCAAGTAGATAGTCAGCTTTCCTTTGATAATCATGTTGCCAAAGTGGTTAAAAAATCCTTCCATGTGACCCATCTGGTCATGAAAGGGTTTGCATCAAGATCTAAGGATGTAATGGTGCCCCTCTACTCTTCCCTCATCAGACCCATTATTGCGTTCAATGCACCAATTGGAATGTACCTGGCTAGACATCTCCAGCAGCTGGAGTGACCACAGGGGTACCTAACCAAGAGGATTACTGGCCTCAAACAGTTGCCCTATGCAGCTTGATTGAAAAAGCTAAGACTGTTCTCTGTTGCATACCGCTTTCTCAGAGACGATCTCTGTCTAACGTACAGAGCCATATCCAACCCAGAATTGTTGAACATGCTCCATCTTAGCAAAACCAAATCAGCTCGAGCTACACGCTCTAGGGATATAAACCTCAACACAACAATGAATAGAACATGCTGGAAGGATAGATTCCCTTCGCAGAGACTTCCCTTACTATGGAACAGGGTCCCGATCTACATAAGACAGAGCCCCTCACTATCACTCTTCAAGAGGAACCTTGATGAGTGGATGGGTAACAGCAAGTTCACACCAGGGATTACACCAACAGCACTACTAGATAGGGGCCAAGGGTACTAGCTGCTAGTACAAGCATCTAGAGAACTACTAAAGGGGTGGTGAATACCGCACAACATGGCTGGGCTAATATATGCCTTCGGGCAGATAGCCCAGTACCAACCTATGAACCTATGAACCTATAAGTTGGTCTCACATCACCCATGTGGCCATATGCATGACACCCCGGCATCTCAGCCATTCAGGTCCTGTATCTGTGCCCTGACCCTCATTCAACACATTTTATAAAAAAAAATGTTCTTTTAAACTGTAACAGCTACTTGCTACATTTGTAGCATTTATATCCTGCCTATATGTCTTCTTTTACACTCTAGCAAACTACTTGCTAAAATGTAGCAAGCAGTTGCTAAAGTTTATACGCTGACTGAACAGAGTGCTACAGTACTCAGGTTTTACTTTAAAATAAAAATATTTTTTTTACTTGTAGCAAGCACTTGCTACAGAGAATTTAGACCACACACAGAGTATTGCAGTGCTCATATTTGTCCGCAAATGCAATACCAACTTTTAAGAGAGAGAGAGATCGGAATTAGCTTATGGCACCCCCCCAACACTTTGCTCCTAAGGCTGTTGCCCCACTTCCCCCAACCTAGCTACACTAATGTAAACTCACATACTCACAAGACATTCTTTCTCTGTTTGTGAGTATCTTTGTCCGGCACCATTTACAGATTCTGAAGCAATATGCAACTGGTTGTGATGTTTGTACATCCATCTGGAATAAAGCTGTACCTAATCCATTGCTACTGGCATTAAAACCAACAGCTGTTGGTTTGGTTAACATAATAGTAGAAGGGCATTTCTTTTACTTTGCTGAAGGCTTGGCCTTGATCACCTCCCTATGACCAGAGTACATCCTTTATTAGTAAATCTGTCAGTGGATGTATCATTGTAGACAGATCTGGCATGAACTTGCCAGGAAATATGCATTTGGAAGAGTATTTGGTTTCAGTTTGATTTTGACTGATTCACAGTCAAACAGGCCAACTTAACAAACACCTCCACACTGACTTCATTTATTATTATAATTAAACCCATCTCACTTGCCATATATTGTATTATTTATGAAAGGGACCATCCAATACATAAAGCCAAAGCTCAGACTTGTGTCCCTCCATCTCAGGCATGGATAGTTTGCATGAGGGGTATGAACTTCAGTGTCTACTGTATGCCACTGAAAACCCCTGCATGTAGCACATGATAGCACTGTAACAATAGGCATGTATCAATGTTAAAACTCATGGACTGTTCCATAAATTGGAATTCTAACTTACCAGTTAGCTTCTACAGCTTCCACAACAGTAACTGAATTCAGGAAATGCTTTTTGTACATTATCTTTAGCTTCATTAACATTTTCAGCAGCAATCTTTTTGAATTGCTTTGTTTTACAAATGACACCAAAATGGTTCAGTCTTTTATATCCCTTACACCTTCTGGTACATGCAGTACACTGCTCTGACTTAGTATGGTGATGGCCACACTTTGTGCATTTGCCTGGTTTACTACTACTATTTTCTCAAACACTTGTTCATTCTGATCAGCATTATACCTTTATGGCACTTGTTATTAACTTTGCATCTTACTTCACACACATTTGTCATGTTTAAATTAGCATTTTGCCTTTTTACTTATTCAGCCTCTCTGGTGATTGGTATTATTTTCTCTAAGGTTAGATTAACTCGAGGCTGTAACTTTTGAAACATTTATATATCAGTTGACCAAATGGCAGTTTCATCCCTTACTTTTTCATTTTTATTGTCATTAAGCCGTTTACTGCCAATTCCTATACTTTTCTCACAAATGCTTCCACACACTTGTTCCTGTTTGCTCACTTAATTGAAAACACACTTTCTCATGAATTATGTTTCTTTTGGCACAGAATTTTCAGTAAGTTTGATAATTACTGACTTACATGTAATTCTCTGGCCATCTGTAAATGTACAAGAACTGTATATGGCCTCAGTCTCTCTGCCCATTGTAGACAAAAGCATGTTAACTTGGATCTGTTCTCAGTGTTTATCTAATTTCATATCTACTTACAGCAGTGCAAATCTCTGCCTGTAAGCAGGCCAACAAAATGGTTTTGAGAAGTCGGACATCTCTGGAGCATTAAACTTCATCATGGCAGGAGAAGTTCAGTAATTTTGAAAAATAAACAGTTTAAATTCAGTAAAATAAGGACTTGGGAAGGTAAAACACTTTTCACTAAAGGCACTTTACTCTGAACATTGTGGGTCACACAACACGGTGTGGCAAATTTTCAGAACTTGTGAAGGGGAAGGCATTATTTGGTCTTCCTGAATTGAGAAAATCCCAGTTCTGACATCATGTTATAAGTCACTAAGTCACAACGAAACACGTGCTACTTCTACTGAGAGTCATCTCAGAAATGTGAAGATTCACCAAGACTGGTAACTTTATTAATAGCACCTCAGCATAAACAATATTAACAGTTCAGCATATTACAACCAACTAACTCCTGTTTAGGATTTGTGGTACAAGCTAATTCTTAAAAATGCCATGCTATACACTAGTTTTAAAATGGCAATGTTAATATGTATATATAAAAAAGCCCTGGAATTCCGAAAAAAAAGATCACCATTAATTCTAATTGCCTACTGCAGTAAGATTAGTTACGGCAAAGGTTCAAAAATGTGATTCAGAGACAGCTAGCTGCAATGAGAAAGACCTCAATATCATCTCATTAGTATGTCTCTGAACTGCACTTTGGTTAACACTAGGACTGCAAAACCTGATAGCTGTAGTGTCATTGTTAGAGGCCCATGTGTTTCACTGGTAAGGCCAACCTCCTACACCCTGTCTCACACATACACACGCACACACATATGTATACACACACAGGCGCACATGCACACGCACACGCGTGCACACACACACACGCACACACACACACACACACACACACACACACACACACACACACACACACACACACACACACACACACACACACACACACACACACACACACACACACCCAACCGCCATGTCTTTGCTGAACTTGAATGCACTGCAACTGCTTCCATAGGAGTGAATGGGTGACTGCGTTCTTTTTGATGGCATTCACATTTTCCTGCAATAGTGAAATGTTGCATTGCCAAGCAATTGTATGAATTTCTCAGCAGTATAAAACAGTAGCTGCTGGCATTTCCAAAGAAGATCACATGGCTTATTAGTATTAGCCACATCCCCAATTGGCACATTAATGTGCAGTTCTACCAATGAGACCATCTATGATGTTGAGGCCCCTGCAAATGGGAAATCTCAATAGCAGAATGGTCTAAGTGTCAAAAAGTCTTACTGTGAGGGATAACATGTGTGTGTTAATATTCATGGTAAGTCTCATGGTAAGCCTTTCTGAATCCCAGCCATGATACTCATGCATTTAGCAGTTCTAATTTACTTTTCATCACACATTGAAAGTTGGTATTTTCACTTACAAACATTTTCAGACTTTCACTATTAGTTGTTCCAGGAGTTGTCTGACCTTCCAACACAAGAAACTTTTGCAAATTTTGTAAATAATTCTTAAATAGTGGCATAATTTTTACAGCTTCAATACTAATCCTCATTTTTGGCTACATAATACTTATTTTGTATTTCTATAAACCTAATTTGTTAATGTTTGTAACTGTCATGCATTTTGCTCTGTATACTTCTAACGCTAATAAGCCATGTGATACTACTACAGTGTGTTCTGTTTCCTCCCAGGATGAACCAGTCAAATGGTAAATAAAAAAGAAATAAAAAACTATGACAATTATGTGTCAGTTTTTGTTCATGAGTACTAAGCTAGCTGCCCTTGGGAGCAATTTTAAGTCTAGTCCATTTCTCTTAGTGAGAATCAAACCCTATACCTCTTGCCTAGAGAGGCAAACACCTTAACCCCAACCTCAACCAAATTTCCATGTTTCCCCCAAGCACTGTCTGGTTAAATTACTTGCTCAAGGTCACACAGCAGACAAAAAATGGGGAACAAACCTTGCACCAGAGGAAGAAGAGATGACCAACATAACCTTCTGTGCCAACTACCAGATTGGGGCTATGCCACTCTAGACTGGACTTGAACCCACAATCTCTGGTTTAAGAGGTCAATGTCCTATCCATTAGACCACTGGAGCCTGATAAAATAATAAGAGTTATAGACTTCTTTTTTACTTGCGAAAATGTATATTAATTTGCATTCTCTTATTCTGTCAATATCACAAGTTAAGAGAACTAATATTTTAAGTGTCCCTGATTACAGGATTCAATAAAGCCTGCACAGTCATTTTTCACTGTGTGTATGTAACACATAGCCACGGAAAGTTTTAGATTCAATAAGCACCATGTAGAGGTGCGCACCCCTGTGCAAACCAGGTAAACACTGAAGTATGCTAATTACAACATAAGCAGTTGAGTTACATGCTAATCAGCCAATCCAACCTGGTGGAGCTATTCAATAAGCTAAAAAGCATAGGTGTAGACTCCATTCTGGTTTTGTCCTCTGTATTCCAAAACTTTTGGAATACAAACACAGAAAGGAGTCTACCCAGACAGAGCCATGTCAACTGCTGCATTTACAAGGTAAGTCTTGAACCTGGGGTGTATTGTGTAATAATAGGAATGAGCAGCTTATCCTTGTATCACATTAACAGAGCAACATATTCTTGTTTGTGCCATAATAGTTACTCACCTTTGCCCTCCCCCTCCACAAAAGAACAGTCTGTCCTTGTTTGTGCCATGGTCACCTATGCTCCCCCACAAAAGAACAGGAAAATAACGCAATTTGCTAACAAACCCTCTTTGAAATGCTAAAAGTTCTATAAAAGGAACTGTCCCTGAAACAACTGTACATATTTATCACTCAGCATTCTATTTTCAAGTATTAGCAGTCATGTATACCTCTGAAATGGCTTGACAAACATGCACATGCCATCAGTACAGTTATAACTAATACACACAGATAAAAGTTTAAAAGCCTTTGCTTCAGATATTTCTTAAATGCATCCCAGCATATGGAGAAATCTCAATAGCAGAATGGTCTAAGTGTCAAAAAGTCTTACTGTGAGGGATAACATGTGTGTGTTAATATTCATGGTAAGTCTCATGGTAAGCCTTTCTGAATCCCAGCCATGATACTCATGCATTTAGCAGTTCTAATTTACTTTTCATCACACATTGAAAGTTGGTATTTTCACTTACAAACATTTTCAGACTTTCACTATTAGTTGTTCCAGGAGTTGTCTGACCTTCCAACACAAGAAACTTTTGCAAATTTTGTAAATAATTCTTAAATAGTGGCATCATTTTTACAGCTTCAATACTAACCCTCATTTTTGGCTGCATAATACTTATTTTGTATTTCTATAAACCTAATTTGTTAATGTTTGTAACTGTCATGCATTTTGCTCTGTATACTTCTAACGCTAATAAGCCATGTGATACTACTACAGTGTGTTCTGTTTCCTCCCAGGATGAACCAGTCAAATGGTAAATAAAAAAGAAATAAAAAACTATGACAATTATGTGTCAGTTTTTGTTCATGAGTACTAAGCTAGCTGCCCTTGGGAGCAATTTTAAGTCTAGTCCATTTCTCTTAGTGAGAATCAAACCCTATACCTCTTGCCTAGAGAGGCAAACACCTTAACCCCAACCTCAACCAAATTCCCATGTTTCCCCCAAGCACTGTCTGGTTAAATTACTTGCTCAAGGTCACACAGCAGACAAAAAATGGGGAACAAACCTTGCACCAGAGGAAGAAGAGATGACCAACAAAACCTTCTGTGCCAACTACCAGATTGGGGCTATGCCACTCTAGACTGGACTTGAACCCACAATCTCTGGTTTAAGAGGTCAATGTCCTATCCATTAGACCACTGGAGCCTGATAAAATAATAAGAGTTATAGACTTCTTTTTTACTTGTGAAAATGTATATTAATTTGCATTCTCTTATTCTGTCAATATCATAAGTTAAGAGAACTAATATTTTAAGTGTCCCTGATTACAGGATTCAATAAAGCCTGCACAGTCATTTTTCACTGTGTGTATGTAACACATAGCCATGGAAAGTTTTAGATTCAATAAGCACCCCTGCGCAAACCAGGTAAACACTAAAGTATGCTAATTACAGCATAAACAGTTGAGTTGCATGCTAATCAACCAGTCCAACCTGGTGGAGCTATTCAATAAGCTAAAAAGCATATGTGTAGACTCCATTCTGGTTTTGTCCTCTGTATTTCAAAACTTTTGGAATACAAACACAGAAAGGAGTCTACACAGGCAGAGCCATGTCAACTGCTGCATTTACAAGGTAAGTCTTGAACCTGGGGTGTATTGTGTAATAATAGGAATGAGTGGCTTATCCTTGTATCACATTAATAGAGCAACATATTCTTGTTTGTGCCATAATAGTTACTCACCTTTGCCCTCCCCCTCCACAAAAGAACAGTCTATCCTTGTTTGTGCCATGGTCACCTATGCTCCCCCACAAAAGAACAGGAAAATAACGCAATTTGCTAACAAACCCTCTTTGAAATGCTAAAAGTTCTATAAAAGGAACTGTCCCTGAAACAACTGTACATATTTATCACTCAGCATTCTATTTTCAAGTATTAGCAGTCATGTATACCTCTGAAATGGCTTGACAAACATGCACATGCCATCAGTACAGTTATAACTAATACACACAGATAAAAGTTTAAAAGCCTTTGCTTCAGATATTTCTTAAATGCATCCCAGCATATGGAGTATGTAGCTGACCAAACGAAGCATACATTTTGAAGTGCAGTACTTCTCTGTACAGATATAGCCTGAAGAAATAGCGTTATGTGCAGTCTTTCCAACATAAACAAGTGCCCACACCATCAGTTTGTCTAGCTACATGGTTGCCTTTCTATGGTGTAGATTCAGGGCTGCTAGCACAGTGAAGATACAAATGAGGTGTGAACTCATTAGAATTGATGAATCCCAAAAAGTTAGATCTGTGTAGGAGATGTAAAAACAGTGCAGACACTCTCTCATTGTTTTTAATGGATTGTAAGTGTGACTGATTAGTGGTTAGGAGAAGGAAAACACAAGAGCACTGCAGACTGCCTTACTTCCACTGGGTGTGTCAGATTAGATTTACAAAGTGTTAAATGTAAGGCTGGAAATATAAATAAGCAGCACACAAGTCACAGGTTGTGTTCCTTAACATCCAACCTGCCCTTCATTTGTTGGCACCTGCATATAAAATTATTTCCACTTAATATCCTCACACATATTAAGATCAATGATATAGAATGGCTTACACACTGCATGTCCCAGAGTACTGCTCAGGTAAATGAAGAATGGCCAACAAACACACAAATGTAAGACAGAGCTGTATATTTGCAAGCAATACTCATGATAGATTGTGTGATCACTAGGTGCACTACATCCAAAATTAATACATGTACAAATAACACTTGTATGGTTTGATATCAATGTAGATGCTGTTGCGGCTGGTTGTGTGCATATTGAGTTAAGTTTTTTACCGTAAAGCTGTTTATGTGGCAAAGAGGGATAAGGCACTCATCCTGTGTTCTGAAGGTGCATTGGAGTGAGAGTTCAAATCCAGTTCTAAGTAGAAATATCTGATGTGTAATAACATTTCTACTGCGATCTCATAGATTGCTTTTCCTCATTTCAACTACCTCTCCTTTTTCCTTCTTTTATTGTTTGGCCAGTGTTTGGGTGATGAGATGCTTAGCACAAACAGGGGAAATGGAGAACAATGAATGTCAGGTTTGCCTGTGCTTATCTGGTTTGCATGAAGCACAGCAGTGCACAAACTGGACAACTGACCCACCCAGGAAGCAGACAGGACCCAGACAGTTAAAATGGAAGCCAGATGCATTCAATTAATACTATTGGGCATCACACAAACCCAATAAATGATGTTGCACCGTGGTTACCAGTGAAATTTTAAGAATGATTAGTAAAATAGGGAATGTTATGTAACTACTCCTGCGGCACCAAGTGTTGAGTGTAGGGATGGAGTACAGATGGTCCTGGGTTCTAGTACAGGGCATGCACTCTTTGTTTTGCTTTTGTGACATTGCAGTTTATAGCAATGAACTGCAGCACAGACAAATGCTTTCTCAACCTTCTTGTGGTAACAGGTGTAATTGTAGCACTGCCATACACATGGTCCTAGGTTCAAACATAACAAAATTTCAGACATTTTTACTGTTGTTCTACTTACTATTATAGTCAGTCTCACTTATAACACGTGATACAGTGTAGCTGATATTAATTATATGTATGAGGGCTGAGGCACTAGTATTGTGTCAAATATGTAGTCATTTATCTATGTATTATCACATTTATTCTCAAATGTATGATTGTGGGTACATTGTGTACTATAATCCTGTAAATATACTTCTGCTATCTGGGCTGCCATGGCCTTCACATTTGCCTAACACACATGCACAACTGCCTGTACATTCAATAACCTTGTACTTTGCTTACCATCATGTAAACACGGTGCTTGGAGGTGTGTACTGCCAAGCACCGTGTTTGCACAATGGTATGTGGAGCACAACATTTCAAACAGTGTGCGCACTCCCAGTAAATGTGATAACTGGAATTGGTGGGAAACCATCACTCACCAGTGCTCTTGATCCATGGTAGACATGGTAGGCATTTATGGAGATGGTGTCAGATTTAGGGCACAGAGACGGGGTGTCCAGGAGTCCAAGATTTTTATTGGACTCCTAGTTAAACACCACAGTGCCAGGCTTCTGCAGGTGGACTGTTCTGGCTCCTAGTATAAGTCAGAAACTTGGGATAGTTTGGCTCAGGCTGTAACCAGTGCCACCGGTATCCAGCACACTGGTGACCAATGTAGGCATTACTATAATGACCTACAGTGGAAGAAGAGGGATACCTATGATACTTGGATCGAGCAGTTTATGACTGTGTACATCCCACAACTGTGTAAATATCAACTACAGAGAGTATGTATAAGACTTAAAAGCTGAATATAGGAAAGACTGGTATTCATAATGGTATTCTGTTCTGTTCTGTTTTTTCCACAGCTGACATGCACCGGAAGGTCACTATAAGATGGGGCTAGACTGACGAGGATGAGGGAAGCATGTGGTATGCATGCAGCAGAAGAGTAGTGTTATTGTTGCATTAAAAGTTAAAAGATTTTTTTTTGGTATTTTATAAAGTTGTATCAAATTGAGCATGAGTATCTCAACTGTAAAAGCAAGTATGACTGCATTAGTCTGTAGCACACACCAAGAGTACAATATTTGACTTTAGTAAGAGATTGTGGATTCAAAGACCACACTCCCAACTATACAATACTGTTAACTCTTCAATTATGTGTAAACTAAAAGTTTAAAGTAAATGTTCTATACCAGTGGCACACATGCCCTGCTGTAAACTGTAATCTGTATAACTGGAACATGCATATGTGCAATATATGTACATGTCAAGGAGTACTTGCTGCAATCTGTAGTATAGTGTGCATCTGTTAGGAGCTGGTAGTCGTAAAAGTAAAAGTTTTCAGTTAGGAGGTGGTAGTCTTAAACATAAAGGTTAAGATAATAGAGTCAAATAATTATATTAATGCACTGTATGTTGCATATGAAGGTACTAATCTTATCTCTTTTTTCATCTCACCCCAACCCTTATCTCTCTTTTATGTTATTTTTATTTTATTTTATTTTTTGTTGTATTTTATTATGTGTCATCAAAATGTGTCCATGTCTTCCATGTATACCACATCATTAAATGTTCCACAGCACAGTGGGATAGGCTGACCCCACAGGATCTGCCTCCCCCTCACCACCAGCTCCAGTACCATTGCCCAGCACATCTGGGAGCCACACTGGCAGCACCACCTCAGCTGCCCCTGCACTACTTACCCCCTCAGGTAGTCCTGCCTTGGAGACTGGTACTGTGGCTCCCTCCAGGAGCAGTAGAGGAGATGATGATTTTATCACCCACACTGAGATGCCAGGGATGAGCATAGGGTTGTGTGCCACACTGTTGGTGCATGCCTATGTCGGCTGGAAAGGCTGCTCTTTCTCATTTTGCATGGTGGTAGTAGTAGGAGGAGAAGGAGAGGTCAAGTACTCCAGCCAGTGGTGGAGAGAGGAGATAGCAATGACAGTCCAGAGTGTGAGGACTCGATTCTCACTGTCACCCAGTTTGACGACCATGGGTTCTGGATGTCCACACCCTCACACCAATCATGGTGTCCCCCAAACATTTGTGTCTATCACTGTCCCTGTCTCTTGTCTTGTTTGTCTTGTCTGTCTGTAATTGCTTCCTCATCTACTCAACTTACCTGACTCAGACATATCTACATCCCTTCCCTAACATTCCTCTCTCGCTCTCTCAAAAAAAAAAAAAATGGACACCTGTCTCACAAAAAAAAAAATGTCATCCCATACATAGCTCTCCATTTTGCACACGTGTCTTCTTGACACACTTGATTTGGTCCAATTGGCTATGCAACATAATTGTGGTCTGGTCACCCCTCTCTCTGGAGGTGATAGTCCAAATTCAGTTAATATTTTGCATATATTTTCACTTTACACTGTTAAAGAAATGGATAACTGCGGTTCTTTTCTACCTCCCTCCTGCACATTCTCTTTGTTCTTCCCCCTGCTTGCTCCCCATTTCACCACTGTCCTATCTTCCCATTTATTTTCTTTATTGCATTATTGTGCAATGGTGCCCATCGCACACAAATGAGCAGCAACGGTAATTTGAAAGTCGTTAAAAGAATTACATACAGCTGTATTCGAACCCAGTATCATTTGGCCCCAAAAAGGACTGTATTGATGCATTAACACAAGCTGCCACAGAATCAGTTAAATAGCAGATGTATTCCAGAGACTCAATACTGTCAGACTTTGTTCTTCCCCCTGCTTGCTTCCCATTTCACCACTTTTCTATCTACCCCATTTTAACACCTTTAATCTGGTGAAAAAATAGAATCACACACAACACATAAGTAGCAGAAAAAGCAATGGACTCCTTCACTTTTTTTGGCTCCATGTTTGTGAGGACCTGCACATCATGCACCAATGCACAGCGACAGTGAGTGGCAGCAAAATGCTGTGGTTACCTAAGCAAAATACCACTTAATGCCTCTGCACTATACCAACATACAGCAAAACATTTTGTATAAATAATTCATGTCATTGCATTAGCACTTTGCAATGGAAAGTGTTTTAAAGTATTACATACACCTGCATTTGAACCAAGTACTATCTGGCCCCCAAAAAATGCAACAGTGCATTCACATGTGCTGCTACAGAGTCAGTTAAGCAGCAGGTGTATTTCATAGACTCCATACTGTCAGGCTTTAGCAATGTGCTCAGATTTGTGCACTGCTTACCTATGCACAGACATGAGTATCTGACATGCGTATTCACTTTGCTAACCATCGTGCAAACATGCTGCTTCCTACATTATGGAAATGTTTATATTACACTGTATTCTGACTATTTACTGTTCATTTCCTATGTATGACATGAAATTGAATGTGGTAACATAACAAACTGAAGGCCCTATGTAATAGTATGTCACATATTTACAATACATCCATGTGTTTGTACCCCCCAAGCACTACAACACTGGGGTATCAGTACTTTTTCCACACATATATCAACCATACTACAACATGTAATATTACATGTTGTGTGCTATGCAATGCACATCAGTCTGGTAACATGCAGAACTATAGCTATTGATCCATACACCTAAAAAGCCTTATCTGCAAGGCTATTGCAGAAATTAGCATGTACTATATCTACATGGACATATGTGACCTTCAACACACTTGACCCTACTCATTTTGATTTTGTCAAAGGTAGATCTTGCTTATTGACCCTTTTGGACTTCTTGGATACTCATCCCAAAGACCTTAAGAGGACATAAAGCGTATGTTGAGTTACCCAAGGCCTTTGATACTATTTCTCATTCATATCATAGTGAAGATCTCCCATCTGGGAATTAGGCCATACAGTACTAGATGGATAGCCAGCTGGCTCAATGACATAACCCACGCTCTCAAAGTTGGGGACTGCACCTGCACCACTAGCCCACTCACCAGTGGAATACCACAAGGATCTGTGCTGGGCCCTTAACTGTCTGGAAAATACTTCCCTGAAGGACAGGCCACAGTAGATTGGCCATAGTTTACTCAATTTTCAAATGATTAACTAGATGCACTCATATAGAGTCCCCCAGTGATGGTAACATATTACAGAAGGGGCTGACACAGTCTAATGATTGGTGCCAAACCCATGGACTAAACCCTAAAGCATACAATGACCCATCGTCCCCCTTTGTCAATGATATACCCTTGCTAACTATGATATACATAGCACCTCCCTAAGCTCAAACACAGTATTGTGAGACTTGGGAACACACGCTGATAGCAATCTACACTTTCATGACTATGTCCCATAGTGGTGACACACACAATCTGTATTGAGCCCATCATACATATGGACATCACCTCCAAGGCCAGGGTAGTTATACGTCTGCTGTACACAACCCTTATCACACAAATAATTGAGTACAATGCTCAGATCTGTCTCTACCTCACCAGACACCTGCAGCAATTGGAGAAAACACAGAGTTGTGCCTGGGAGAATTCCAGGCCTCCAAACATGACATACATGGAAAGACTGACATATCTGTCATTGTACTCAGTATCATGCAGGCTGCTGAGAGATGACCTATGCCTGCCCAGCAGAACAGTCTCAAACCCTGCCCTTTTGGAAATGATGGACATCTGCAATTCAAATGGAACAAGAATAATTTACCCCAGGGTTCTCATCCTAGCCTGTGACATAAACAAAGCATGCTGGGGAGGCAGATATATCCCACAACGATTCACACTCCTCTGTAATAAGCTCCCACTGCATGTGAAGCATTACTCCTCAATGACCCCCTTCAAGCACAACCATGAGTACTGGTTGGGTGATTGTAGAGTCACCTCCGGTCTAGCATATATGTCCCTCTTCAACAAGGCCTGTTGGTGCTGCTCACAAACTTGCTCTGCTAAAAATAACCATCCAACTATGCTCAGTAAGGGTTCTTGTGTTTTTACAAAGCTAGGCTTCTAAGCACTCTAGTGCTATTAGGCTAGTGGCCTCATATGAATCTATGAAGCTATGCACCTATGCAGGCCTTCCAAGTTGTTGTTCACCACATGGCCTGCTGATGTCATCTACTATAAGTTCATCTGCACTCTTGTATAAATCAGACTTGTGTCATGGCACTTGCATAAAGTACTGGGTTCTGTAGTCTGTGTACTTAGGTAGGGGTTCTGTTCTCACTGCATTTGACTTGGTTTGTGTCTAGACAGCAAACTAGAAGTGTATATCCTACAGTTACTTCTCCAATGACACAGATTGAAAGTATCTGGATACTTGTGCATGTCTACACATTCACTTCATGTCTATGTTGAGTTATCCAAAGTCTTTGACACTATTTTCCATTCATATCATAGTGAAGATCTCCCATCTGGGAAATAGGCCCCTTGTCTCCCACATGGCCTGCTGATGCCATCTACTGTAAGTTCACCTGCACTCCTGTATAAATCAGACTTGTGCTGTGGTGCTTGTGTAAAGTGCTGGGTTCTGTAGTCTGCATACTTCAACAGATAGGAGTTCTATACTCACTGCAATCAATGTGTGTATGTGTGTGTGTGTGTGTGTGTGTGTGTGTGTGTGTGTGTGTGTGTGTGTGTGTGTGTGTATATAAGCTGTTGCTTGACATTACAGACAGCATTTTACACCAGTATGTAGGACACTTATCTTCTCCTCAATGGACACTGCTGATGTCGTCAGCTATAAAATGTTGTCTGACACACTGCAAGATGGACTTGAGCTGTGGATCTTGTGCAGACCTCCCAACCATTCTGAATTACTCGGTTTTTACCAAGTTTTTGGGGTCTAAATGAAGGGGTGCCATGATTCCCAAGTGGCACCCCTTCATTTCCGATTTTTTTTTACATTTTTAAAATTTTCGCACTGTCGGAGCTGATGTCATTACATGCACAATGACGTCAGCTCTGCCAGGCTACCAGCCAGTCGGAAATGAGCTCAAGGAGCTCACATCATCATTTCCGGCAGGCTGAAATCTTTTTTACACAGGAAATAAACCTCTGTCCTATTTCAGTAATAAAACAACTCATAAGATAGCATACATCCTTAAAAGCTGGCTAGTAAGGGAATATCACGTACAGCTGAATTGCTTTACAATAGCTATGGTGCAGGATATGTGTCAGTTGCTCGAACATGTCTGGTTTGTTTATGTGAGAAATTGTGGTACGGTGGGAGTAAGGGAATCTGCCCTTTCCCCACTGTAGTGTGATATCACATTTCGTATATATAATTAGTAAGGGATGGGGGTGCATCCCTCCCCCACCCGGAGTTTACTGTCATTTTGGGGTTTTTTTGATAGCATAATTTTGAGCAGTTGAGCTTCAATATGCTGCTTTTCAGATAAATCAACATATATCCATATAACTATATATATATATATATATATATATATATATATATATATGTATATATGTATCAGACCTCCCAGCCATTCCGAATTACTCGGTTTTTACCAAGTTTTGGGAAATACACTTGGTAGCTAGAGGTATTCAGGCTCAAACCCTGTACCTTTAGTACAGGGTAAAAAGAGCCTACTATCCCTAGTCACCACCATTTCTGAGTGAGTTGAGAGCTTTTTTCTCTAACAGTTCAAAGTTATGTTCTGCGCTTTGTTCAGATTTTTTTTTTTTTTTGTACTAAGAGTTCAGAGAGCTATGATGAGAAGTAAAAACATTTTTGTGCTAACAGTTCAGAGATATGGTGAGTGAGAAGTGAGAACTGAATTTGTATTCCCCCATTATTGGCTTTGTTGTTTGTCCATGTTTTTTGTGTTGAGGTTAAGAGCTATGTTGAGAAGTGAGAAATGAATTCACTAAATGATTTCAGTCTTCCTATTTTTCAGGCAGCTGCTGATTTGGGATAGTAGTATGTTGTTCTGAATGTAGTGCATAGAATCCTGGGTTCAAAACCTGCCAGTGAAATGCATGATGGTAGCACAGCATTTTATTCTAGCAACTTTACAAAATTATACAAGCAATGTTTAAAATGTGTCCCTGGTTTTTGACCTTTTGTCCCCCTCCCCCCAAAAAAAATTTAATTGAAAATAAGTGCGAGACGCTGTGCAAGATGCCTATGGAATTTACACTACTGTCATTCTATTTATAGTGTGGGTGTGGAAGCAGACTTTTATGATGGAAAAGTTCTGAATTGGGCAGTTTTGTCATTATTGGTTCATGTGTTTTGTTTCATTGCCTACAGTACAGATTACTGGTAAAATGTTCAAACAATAAATTTAAAATGCGCTCTAACATGTGTGTTGTATTATACAAGGAATATAATTTAATAAAGTCACGAAGGTGTATAAAGAAAAGAACACATGTATGTTTCTTGTTTTGTATGCAAGGGGCCAATGATTTGAAAACAGCCCAAAGGTAATCTTTATCCACCACTGGCCAGATGCATTTTCTTTGGATGTGGTGTGTGTGGGTTTCAATGCTGTTTCAATGAATGTGAGTTTCAAGGGCAAAGTTTAATGTCAAGCCTATTTTCATTGTGAGACAGTATTGCTTTGTTTACCAGATGATGTCTTTTAGTGTTTCTGCATTGTTGTGCTGTAAAATATGGAAATAAAATTCAGATCATTGTAGAAGTAAAGCAGTATGCATACATTAGTAGTGTTTATGGTAAATGGGGCAAAATAGCCAGGTAACAGGACACTGGAATGGCTGCAGGGGGACTCTGGAGCGCATTTTAAATTTATTGTTTGAACATTTTACCAGCATGTCCAAAGGTCAGTTCTCAATCTCTTCTCCGGTCCAGCTGGTGAATCTGCGAATCTTGAGACAATGTTACAACTGCCTCATGTACACAGACAACCTTCTCCTCCTCCCAACAAATTCCAACACATGTGAGAGATGCAACCATATAGCCAAACTGGCGTAACCAGTCAGGAGGAAAAGGAAACCACACTCACTACAATTCCAGTCTCACATAGACCTGCCATGACAGCAAACCAAACACATAAACACACAAAAACATACTCGGAGGCTCTAAATAAAAATCTGGCTAAGCAGCAGAGACCTCCAAAGCAGACACCCAAGCAACTGCTACCCCAAAACAAAACATGTGCAACACATAGCTCACAAAGCCAGTGTGCAGAACAGTCACAGCCCTTAATGCTAAACAACACACCTGATACACTTGTAATAGGTGACTCTATCGTCAGGCACACTGACGTCCCGCTCACCAGGCTGAACAAGGAGAAGGTCACGGTGAGCTGCCTGTCGGGCGCTAGGATCCGCCACATAACACAAGCACTCAGGTCACTCCAAGGCAAGTACAAATATGACTCAGTCATTGTCCATGCTGGTGTGAATGACCTGAGATGTACCTCCCTGGACTACATGAAAAGAGACATAGAGGAGCTCTCTGAGCATGTAGCCCAGGCCGGTATGACCCTGACCTTGAGTAGCATCTTACCCTCACCAAGAATTATGCCACAATATGAAGACAAGATGATCAATTTCAACAATTGGCTTAAGTATTGGTGTCATTCAAAGGGGATTCAATGCCTGTCATCCTGGGATGACATGCTCGACAAGCCACGATGCTTCGCTAGGGACGGCTTGCACCTATCACCCCTAGGCTTTCGGATATTGGCAAAGGCTCTTGCTACCCCCATAGTGCCTTTTTTAGGCAAGGCTTAAAAGACAAACCCACCTCCATAGGTATCACAAGGGATAAGAAACTAAGAGTAATGCTACTCAACGCCAGAAGTCTAAACCTCAAGATGCATGCAGTCGAAACTCTCCTTAGCATGGAGAACATCGATATCTGTGCAGTAACAGAAACCCGGTTCAAGGCTCCCGACAGCACCCCAGCACTACCAGGTTATATCTCATACCATGCTTTTCGGCCCCAAAACTTGAACCGAACCACAAAAGGAGGGGGAGTATCAATATTTGTCAAAGATACCCACACCTCCAGGTTGGTGGCACAGCACGAAGCATCAGAGACTATCCATCTGCAACTAACAGTGGGCAAAACTGCCTTCCAGTTTATAGCCTGCTACAGACCACCCTCCCAAACCCAGGAACTCCACTCGGCCTTCCTGAGAACACTGGAAAATATGAAGATCTCTCCAAACACCATTATATTGGGCGACTTCAACTACCCAAACATAGACTGGGAGCATTACTCTAGCTCCAACACCCTAGTCCAAAGTTTCCTAGAATTTATAAACTCAAATGCTATGGAACAACTTGTTACCACTCCCACAAGAGGGGAAAACATACTGGACCTGATCATCACCAACATGGGGACTCTATGCTCCAGACCAGAAGTGTATCCCTCACTGGTAAGATCAGACCATAAACTAATCTCACTGGATATTCACATCCCGACCCCACCCCTCCCCAGAAAACCACAGTGAAAAACTTCTTCACACTCCTCAAAACCAAGGTGGAATCCTTCAAAGCCCCGGCCTGTGGAAAATACGCCCAGACCGCAGATTCCTTTATAAATGCATTCTATGAACACCTTCAGGAATGCATAGATCATGCAATCCCAAATAAAACCAAGACCCAATCCTCCAAAGGCAGACGTCCTGTCTGGTGGACCCCAGCCATAAACAAACTATACAATAGAAGGAGGAAGCTACTACATGATAGAGCAAAATCCCAAAAGGGAAGGCATCTCTGATCAGTATTAGCAAAAACTATGGGCACTCATAAAATCGCTCATAAAATCATCTAAGGCCAGCTTCAAGAGAAAAATTGCACAGGACACTAAGGATAATCACAAGGCTTTCTTTAGTTATGTTAGGAACCTGGGTGGGAATTCCCAGATGTGCTCAGAATTAGTCCAAAATGACAAAAAATACACTGAACCCACAGACATTGCCAACATCCTAGCTGACAGGTTCAGCGCAAACTTCTCCCCCCCATCCCCACCAAAAGGGCAAATATCTATCCCAGCAGAGTGCTGCCCCCCTGACATCACAGATGCTCAGGTATGAGCCACCCTCTCCAAAGAAAAAAACACAGCATCAATGGGACCAGACGGTGTCCCGGCTGCATCCTACATGAACTCCAAGAAGAGCTAAACCCAAACATAAAACTACTGTTCAATCTCAGCCTTACTACAGGATATGTACCCAAAGAGTGGCATACAGCAACAGTGGTCCCTCTCCACAAAAGTGGTGCCTCAACAGATTCTGGAAACTATCGCCCCATAAGCCTGACTAGCTTGGTCTGCAAAGCTATGGAAAGGATTATCATGGACCTTATAAATAAAGATATTGGGGACCTACAGACACTGGATCCTACCCAGTTCGGCTTTGTTAAGGGCAGATCCTGCCTCTTAAACCTGGTTAATTTCTTTGAAATAGTCACCAAGGCCATTGACGAGGGGAAGGTGGTCCACACAGCCTACCTGGACCTCACAAAAGCCTTCGATACAATACCCCACTCGGGCATTATAGATAAGCTCACCAGCTTAAATATAAACCCCTATGTCACTAGATGGGTTGCAAACTGGTTCAAGGACAGAACCCACATGGTTAGAATTGCTGGAGCCATGTCAGACTCCAAACCAGTTACAAGTGGCATCCCACAAGGCTCAGTCCTGGGACCTCTCTTGTTCGGTATATATTTCTCAGAGGTGCAGGCCAATACGGAAGGACTGTGGCTGACCAAGTTCGCAGATGACTGCAAACTGGGCGCCATAATCAACTCTCCAGCCAACACAAGCATCCTACAAAAGGGCCTCATAGAAACAGACAACTAGTGCCAGAGCCATGGCCTCAAGCTAAATGCCAAAAAGTGTATAGTCATCCCCTTTGGCAAAAATAAAGTGCCCACAAATTACCACATAGGTGGTAATCCATTAAATCTGGAAGAAGTAATTAGGGACCTGGGGACCCAAGTTGATAGCAATCTCTCATTTGACAACCATGTGGCCAAAGTGGTTAGAAAAACATTTTATATAGCCCACCTAATCATGAAGGGATTCACATCTAGATCAGGGGAGGTCATCGTGCCTCTTTACTCATCCCTCATCAGGCCCATAATTGAGTACAATGCCCCTTTTGGGATGTACCTTACCAGACACCTGCAGCAACTGGAAAGACCCCAAAAGTACCTCACCTAGAGGATCAAAGGGCTCAAACAAATGCCATATGCTGCCTGGTTAAAGAAACTCCATCTCTACTCAGTGGCATACCGCCTGCTCAGAGGCGATCTGTGCCTGACGTATAAAGCCATGTCCAACCTGGAATTAATGGACATGCTACACCTCAGAAAATCCAAATCCCATCGAGCTACACGCTCGAGAGACTTGAACCTTAGCACTGAAATAAATAGGACATGCTGGAGGGACAGATTCATAACCCAGAGGCTTTCTTCACTCTGGAATAAAATCCCAGTCCAGGTTAGGCAGCATCCCTCATTGACTCTCTTCAAGAGGAATCTTGATGAGTGGATTCACTTCTGTGTCACTGTTAGACAGAGGCACAGTATACTAACCTCAAAAAAGGGCATAGCAAAATTAATTTAAAATGGGTGGCGAAAGCCAAACACTCTGGCTAGGCTTATAAATGCCCTAGGGCAGATAGCCTAGTATGAACCTATGAACATATGAACCTATGTTTTGGTTGTCTGTTCTTCAATTTGCATTCAAAAGTTGGTATCCCACAATTCCATTGGAGTGGGTGGGGTTACATAATTATGTATGCAAATTAGATGTTAATCAGCATACAGATTTGTACCTATTTTTCATGGGCCTTGTCCAGATTTTTGATGTTTCCAGGTTGAGAGGTATGGTCTTGTGTAAATTACTGGGCTGTGTAGTCTGTGTAAATGGGTAAGAGGTCTACTCTCACTGTAGTCAGCTGTCTGAGTGTGTGGGTGTGTGTGTGTGTGTGTGTGTGTGTGTGAGCTGTTGCTTGACATTACAGAGAGCATTGTACACTAGCTTCTCAAAAGACACTGCTGATGTCATCAGATACAAAGTGTTGTCTAACACACTCCAATTGGACTTGAGCTGTGGTGTTTGCATAAAGTACTGGGTTCTGTAGTCTGTGTAATTAGATAGAAGTTCTATTCTCACTGCAGTCAAGTGTGTGTGTGTGTGTGTGTGTGTGTGTGTGTGTGTGTGTGTGTGTGTGTCTGTCTGTATGTGAGCTGTTGCTTGACATTGCAGAGAGCATTTTACACCAGCATTTGGGACATTGTTATATTCTCAACAGACACTGCTGATGTCATCAGCTATAAAGTGTTGTCTGATTCACTCAGAGGTGGACTTGAGATCTGGCTCTTGTATAAAGTCCTGGGTTCTATAGTTTATCTAATTAGATAGGTAGGGGTTCTATTCTCACTGCAGTCAACTGTATATGTGCTTGCGTGTGTGTGTGTGTGTGTGTGTGTGTGTGTGTGTGTGTGTGTGTGTGTGTGCTGTTGCTTGACATTACTGACAGCATTTTACACCCACATGTGAGACACTATTATATTATCCTCAACAGACACTGCTGATGTCATCAGCTATATCACATTTTTTGGATATGCAGTATTCCCACAAGGGCAGGGTCAGAGACTGACCTGGAGGCCAGGCAAAAGTCACTTCATCCTATACAATAAAGATTGCAGTGACATGACTTTTAATCTATCTACATACATGATGGCATTGTATATAGGCACTGTGTTATCTTACTGAGAAGCCCTGTCGTCTATCCAGCTGTTACACATCGTGAGATACATGTGAAAAAGAGCATTATACTCTATTAGTGTTGTAATGAGGTTTGACTTCAGTGCTGTCATACAATCCTAAGATCTCAACATGACATGACATATGATGTGCACAAAATAGACTTTTAACAGTAGCGTGGACACTTGGTGGTCTTTATTCAGATTGCAATCTACGTGTTCCCAGTGCTTGCATCACTGGGTTTCTGCATAACAGGACTGTTGTCACTGCTGTGATTAACATGGAACTTCACTTTTCAGACAGACAACATTACAAACACACATTTCTGCATTTATTTGTACAAAGTGTGTCTTCTCACCATTAAGTTGTTGTGTTAGCTCCTCGTATACTATGTTATCACCACTGGTAGACTCAATAATTGCACACAAGATGAAAGAATCAGCAAATTTGGTAAGCCAAAGGCCATATACTTTAGCCTGAACTGCTGAGAAATACAGTTCAAACAGTGAAGGGCCATGCACAGATCCCTGGGGTTTGCCAGTGGTGACAGATCTACTATTACAGGTTGATTCAACAACTTCCACATGATGTGTTCTGTTAGTGAGGCAATTGTTTACCCATCAACTGACATAATCCCCAGCTTTGGGGCTTTCTCAATGATACCTATGTATGTGATTGTGTCAAAACCCTAGGCCAGATCACAATAGGCAGTACCTTCATCCAGGCCTATCACATAGAATCAATGGGCTGTGACAACATCACAGATCACCTAGAGCATGAATCAACACATACGCCTTCCTGATACAGTGTTCTCTCCTGCCTTTCTAATGAATCTGGGCATCTTGGGGCAATGTAGCAATTACCTCATGTAAACAGAAAACCCTCTCCTCCTATCACCCAATGCCACAACCTGTGAGAGATGCACTTATTTAGCCAAACTGGAGGTAAAGCTCTCCCCAACCAAGACTGAACTTGACAGTCAAGAGGAGAAGGTAAACACTTGCACCAGAGCACACTCATCACATAGCCCCACTAAACCTACACCATCAACATCCACGCATAGAAACACAAACACATTCACTGAGGCCCTCAATAATAATCTGCTCAAGCATCAGAGACCTCCAAAGCAGATAACGCAAGCAAACTCCACACCCCCTAGCACAACCCAAATGACACATAGCCCACAGATTCAGTGTGTCAATAAACCACAGCCCATAAGGTAAAACAACGTACCCAACACACTAGTAATAGGTGACTCTATAGTCAGGCACACTGATGTCCCACTCACCAGGCTAAACAAGGAGAAGGTTACTGTCAGCTGGCTGTCAGGTGCCAGAATCAGCCGCATAACCCACGCACTCAGGTCACTCCACAACAAGTACAAATATGACTCTGTCTTGTCCATGTTGGTGTGAACGACCTGAGATGTACCTCCCTGGACTACATGAAAAGAGACATGGAAGAGCTCTCTGATCTTGTAGCCGAGGCAGGTATGACCCTAGCCCTGAATAGCATCCTGCCATCATCCAGAATGATACTGCAGTACTAGGACAAAATGACTGACTTCAACAATTGGCTAAGCTTCTGGTGTCATTCTAAGGGGATTCAGTATCTGTCTGCCTAGGATGACATAGTTGACAGACCACAATGCTTTTCCAG
Source organism: Protopterus annectens (assembly GCF_019279795.1). Taxonomy (NCBI): domain Eukaryota; kingdom Metazoa; phylum Chordata; order Ceratodontiformes; family Protopteridae; genus Protopterus; species Protopterus annectens. Next base: position 490,980,098 of record NC_056725.1, on the reverse strand, counting down.
AGATGGCCTGCACCTGTCGCCCCTGGGATGCTGGATACTAGCTAAGGGTCTTGCTGCCCCTATAGTGCCTTTTTTAGGCAAGGCTCAAATGACAAATTCACCGCCATAACAGGAACAGACAAGCAAAAACTGAGGGTAATGCTACTCAATGCTAGAAGTCTAAATCTCAAAATGCACTCACTCTAGGCACTCCTTAAAATGGAGAACATTGACATCTGTGCAGTGACTGAGACCTGGTTCAAGGCTCTAGAGAGCACCCCTGCATTACCAGGCTATAACTCATGCCACACTTTTCGGCCATCTAACCTGGACCAGAACATCAAAGGTAGAGGTGTGTCCATATTCATTAATGATATCCACACCTCCAGGTTAGTTGTGTAGCATAATGCATCCGAGGTTATCTAAGTGCAACTAACTCTGGGCAAAACTGCAATCCAAATTGTAGCTTGCTACAGATACCCCACCATGGCCCAGGATTCCCACTCCTCTTTTCTTGATATAGTATACTGGAAAATATTAGGGTTCAACCAAACATCCTAATAATGGGCGATTTCAACTACACCACCATTAACTGGGAAAACTACTCATGTACCAACTCCTTCTCTCAACGCTTTCTGGAATTCATAAATTCCAGTACCCTGGATCACCTTATCCACACCCCCACCAGGGGCAACAATATCCTAGACCTAGTCATTACCAACATGAGTGACCGGTGTTCCACACCAGAAGTCAACTCCTCATTGGTCAGATTCCACCATAAACTATTCATACTAGATATCTGCATCCCACCAACCACCATTAAGGAAACCACTATAAAAAATTTCTCCAAAGCCAACTTCATGCTTCTTAAGACAGAAGTGGCGAACTTCATGGCACCCACGCAGATGGACAATACAGTTACGACTGCTGAATCCTACACAGATGCACTCTATAAGTATTTACACGAGTGCATGGATCGTGCTATCCCAAACAGAACCAAGATGCTATCCTCCAAAAAAGGAAGCCAATCTGGTGGTCCCCTGCCATAAACAAATTCTACAACAGAAGAAAGAAACTGTTGCAAAAGAGAGTAAAATCCCATAAGTGGAGGAGCTCCCTGGTCAGCCTCAGTAAGAAGCTGAGATCCCTTATAAGATCCTCCAAAGCTAGCTATGAAAACAAAATCACCACTGATTCTAAGGGCAACCATAAAGCATTCTATAGCTATGTCAAGAATCTCAATGGCAACACCCAGATCTGCTCTGAGTTACAGCACAAGTCACGAAAATTACAGAACCAACTGATATTGCCAACATCCTGGCAGATAGGTTCAGTGCTAACTTTACCCCACTCTCACCCCCTAAAGGGCCCATATCTATACAGGAAGAATGCAGAGTCCCTGTAATCACAACTACGCAAGTAAAAGCTGCACTCTCTAAAGCCAGAAACACAGCATCCATGGGACCGGACAACATCCCAGGCTGCGTTTTACACGAACTTCAGAACAAACTGGCTCCCCACCTAAGCACCATGTTCAATCATATTCTCATGTCAGGATTTGTGGCCACACTGAATTGCGCACAGCAACAGTTATCCCACTCCACAAAGGGGGAGCCACCACTGATCCTGGGAACTATTAGCCTGATGAGCCTGGTCTGCAAGGCCATGGAACATATCATCATGGAACTCATAAACAAAGACATTGGTAAACTCCAAACTCTGGACCCCACCCAGTTTGGGTTTTTGAAAGGCAGATCATGCCTTCTGAACCTATTGACTTCTTTGAGGCAGTCACCAAAGCCATAGATAAGGGTAAGGTGGTTCAGAAAGCCTATCTTGACCTCACCAAGGTTTTCAACACCATCCCCCATTCTGGAATTACAGCTAAACTCACTAGACTAGGTATAAATTCCTACGTCACAAGATGGTTTGCCAACTGGCTCACTGACAGAACCCACACTGTAAAAGTTGCAGACTCCAAATCTGAATTCAAACCAGTGACAAGTGGAATACCACAGGGTTCAGTCCTGGGACCTCTCCTGTTTGGTATCTACTTCTCTGAAGTACAGGCTAACACAGAAGGCCTCTGGCTAATGAAGTTCAGAGATGACTGCAAACTAGGAGCCATAGTCAAGTGCCCAAATGATGTGGACATCTTACAGAAGGGCCTCACTGAGACAGATGCCTGGTGTCAGAGGCATGACCTCAAGCTCAATGCCAAAAGGTATATTGTCATCCCCTTTGGTAAAAACTCTGTACCCATGAACTACCACATAAACGGCAGTCTACTTAATGCTGAATGTGTGATAAGAGACCTTGGGACCCAGGTGGACAGTAGTATCTCCTTTGATAATTACATCGCCACAGTAGTCAGGAAATCCTTCTATGTGGCACACCTCATCACAAAAGGGTTCTCATCCAGGAAAAAAGAGGTCATTGTTCCCCTCTACTTGGCACTCATTAGACCCATTATAGAGTACAATGCCCCTTTTGGAATGTACCTCACAAGACATCTGCAGCAGCTGGAAAGGCCACAGTAGTACCTCACAAAGAGGATTACTGGCCTCAAACAGATGCCCTACCGTGACCATCTCAAAAAACTCCAGCTTTACTCTGTAGCATATTGCCTTCTCCGAGGAGATCTCTGCCTAACATATAAAGCTATGTTAAACCCAGAGCTGTTGGACATGCTACACCTAAAGAAATCCCAATCTCTCTGAGCTACATGCTCTAGGGACCTAAACCTTGTCACCACAATAAACAGGACATGCTGGGGGGATAGATTCCTGTCCTAGAGACTTCTTATACTCAGGAACAAGCTACCCATCTATGTCAAGCAAAGTTCCTCATTAGCACTCTTCAAGAAAAATCTTGTTGAGTGGATGGGAAATAGGAAATACACCCCAGGGATCACTTCTGTGGCTCTGCTCGACAGGGGCATAGGAAATTAACTTGGATGGCATAAGCCAGGGAACCTTGTTGGCTAGGCTTACTTAGGCCCTTGGGTCGATAGCCTAGTACCTACCTATGAACCTATGAACACACAGTTCAACACACCCTGCACATGGCCTATGTTCCCATACAAGGATATATCAACATGCATCCACCTGAGTTGGGAGGAGAGCACCTGATGAATGCATGTATGGAAACATTTTGACTCTTCTCAACTGTGAGATAGACCAACATGTCATCATGGATCTCTTCTACATGTACACACGAGTAATATTCCAGGTGTCTGCAACAGACCTGTGTAAGTTATTAATGCTACATCAGGTAAGTTACATCTGATAGATGTCCTAAAAGAGGTCACTGAGGGCATGCATGATGACAACAGTATTATCTTGTAGAACTTGAACAAGTCAAGGCATTTCACACAAATCCACACTGAGGTATTCAGTCAACACTGTCATATGTGGCCATAAACAGTTATATCACCAAATGGGTAGACCAGTGTATGATATACGTGGTATCTCACTATGTTGAAATGTGTGATGTGACATACATTTCTGGTCCAGTGATGAAGTCGGTGCATCAGGGGTGTCTGCTAGAACCTTTCCTGCTTGGTAGTTAAGTGATGGACATCACAGATGACATATACATGCTGTGTCCAAACAGCTGCCTGAAGGACCACAGTTTGTGGGGAATCATTGACTCCAACTGTGATATTAGTAAAATACAGACATTATCAACACATATAAAAAACTGCTGCCATAGCCATGACAACACCTGCATTGACATGAAACATGGAGGGATTTGTTGAATCAGGAAACAGACACACCACCCAAGTATAATGTGGATATCACACCCTATAATCAAGGCAATAGTTATTGTGGCCTGTGTCCTTGGGTAGAGGTTAAGTGGTGCATCTACCAGCATGTGGTCACAGTGCTGACTACTCCCTTGAATGTAACACAAGTACTGGGTATGTGAAGGACAAGCACATCAGAGGCCATAATACTTTTATGGTTTCCAGTATTCATCACACCAATAACTGTGTACAATGCGCCCTTCTGCATGTACCTCCCTACACACCTTCCAGTGATGTGTAACTGAAGTGTACCACATTTGGCACAGTGTGCTGTCACATAGCTTATTGGCCATACTTAAGTATTCTTTCTGTGGAATATATATGACTGTTTGATCATGCAGAACACCAGTTAAGTTGTTCATAGGTTCATAGGGTCATAGGATGATGCTAGAATATTGGCCCGGAGACCCTTATAAGCCTAGCCAAGAATTTCACCCATGTTCCATCAAAGTCAGCACCTGTTTCCCCTGTCCATCAGGGACGCAGGTGGGATCCCAGGGGGTATATTTTCTGTTTCCCATCCAGTCGTCCAAGTTCCTCTTAAAGAGGGCTAGAGAGGTACTCTGCTTGACATGGAGAGGGAGTCTATTCCACAGATGGGGGAGTCTTTGGGACACAATTCTATCTCTCTAACAAGTTCTAATAATGTGACAGACCAGGTTAAGGCCTTGAGTGTGGGTTGTGTGAGTGGAGTTTGTTTTATGGATATGCAGCAACTCCATCAAGGCTGGGTCTGAAATGGCCTTATAAGCCAGACACAGGTTACCTCTGAGCAGTCTGTATGAGACTTGAGTAGAGGGACAGGACTTTTAGCCTATCGGTATAGGATAGGTATTTGAGACCCTGGATTTTCCTGGTCAGGAACCTCTGTGGTCTCTCCAACTGCTGTATGTGCTTGGCAAGGTACATGTTGAAGTGGGCATTGTACTCAATTATGAGTCTGATAAGTGAGGAATACAGGGATGTTGTGCCCATCTTGTTTCTGGATGAAATACTTTTATTTATGAGGTGGGCCATGTAGAAAGCCTTCCATACAACGGAGGCAATGTGGTGGTCAAAAGTCAGGTTGCTATCAACCTGGGTGCCCAAGTCCTTCATGACTGATTGCATGATTAGTACATTGTTATTAATGTGATAATTAGTGAGGATGACATTTCTCCCAAAGGGGATAATGATGCATTTCTTGGCATTCAGTTTTAGGCCATGCTTCTGGCACCAATCATTAGTTTGGGTAAGGCTCTCTTGGAGGATGTTCACATCACTAAGGGAATTTAAGACAGCTCCCAGCTTGCAGTCATCTGCAAACTTGGTCATCCACAGACCACTGGTTTTGGCTTGCACCTCAAAAAAGTATATTCTAAACAGTAGAGGCACCAAGACCGATCCTTGGTGTACAGCTTGTTATGGGTCTACTACTAGAGGTGGCTTCCCCTACTTTGACTGACTGGGTTCTATCAGTGAGCCAGTTAGCTACCCATCTGGTAACATACGGGTTGATGCCTAGCTGGGAGAGTTTATCTATTATGCCCGAGTGAGGAATAGTGTCAAAGGTCGGTCAAGGTAGGTGGTGTGCACAGTCTTCCCCTTGTCCTTGGCTTTGGTGACTGTTTCAAAGAAGTCAACCAAGTTTAACAGGCATGATCTCCCTTTGACAAAACCAAGCTGTGTGGGGTCAAACATTTGGAGGTTGCCAATGTCCTTGTTACACCATATGCATGTGTGCTATATGTTCTACTTATGCACACACTACATACATAGGTGTGTGACAACATTAATAGCATGTATCTCTTCAGTGACAGTGTGGCTTGTGCCATATACACACACACACACACATATATATATATATATATATATATATATATATATATATATATATATATATATATATATATACATATATGCCATTCACACAAGGCAACTATCCTGTATTCCCCATACTATTGCATACAGGTATAGCAGTGTCCCTCCTAACACCTCTAGTAGATATTACAATGCCAGGACAGTGTGTGTGTGTGGTGACTCTCATACAATGTGGATGTATCATAATAGTTGTTCAAGTGTGTGTGTGCAAATTCGTTTCTTATCACACTAGAGCACATATGTTATGACAGAGGCATAGGATTATTGGTGGTATTATTCTGATATTCAAACAGCAGAAAATAAAATATGGACTCATTCAATGCTTCAGGTTCTAGTATAAAATTCGTATTTAATGCAAAGACACAAGCACTTTCACAAGATGCTTCCTCAGGTGTTTAATAAAGACAAAACATTTTTTACCCTTATATACTAATCTAGTTACTATCACATGATAGTGAGACTTTGTCACATGATCTTAAAAAAAATCACCTGCTGTTAAAAACACGTCATTTTCCTCCATATTATTAAAAGTTTACTCAGTCACATTCAGTAATAAATAAGTGCATATATAAATGTAACCTCATATGTATCTTAAAAGTACACTTTTGAAAATCTATGAAAAATGTGACAATATATATATATAAAATATGAAAAATATATGAAAAATAATATAACAATATATAAAAAAATCAATACTTATAGTACATGACAAGAAGAAATGTGTAAACATAAAATTACATAACATAGAGCCAGTAAACTTATAAACCCATTACTATCGTGCAAGGGTACCATATAGCTTTACATTAATCTAAAAAGGGGTCTGGATTTCAATTTTGGTTTCAATGGTACGTATTAATTTAACCCATGTCCTACATCACCCCTGAGCCTCACTATCCACTTGGCTTCTAGGTCCTCTGTCAAATTCCGTATATCTCCACCTCTCCTGTTCTCAAAAATCCTGGCAATAGCCATAAACTTAAATGTATGTACAGGACTAGTATTAATAATATGCTTAGTGAGACCATTTAATTTATTCCTTTTATTTATATGGTATATATGTTCATGCATCCCCTCCTTCAAAGTCCTATCAGTTTTTCCTATATAGAACTTTCTACATTCCTGACATTGGGCTAGGCAAACTATGCTCGCTCTTACATGTAGCCTGGACTTTAAACCTGTATGTTCTCTTTGATCAGGATGGTCAAACTGTGTACTGACATCTATGTAGGTATAAAAAAAAACATCTACCACAGGGTTTAGACCCTAATTCAGCCTGTGATACAGGCATGCACATGGGGGCACATAAATGTCTTTTCAATGATTTCATGTTCCTGAAAAAGAACCTAGGTTTGTCATCTATCAGTTTCATGATATCTCTGTCCATTGTTAGGATACCCCAGTGCTTACGTATAATGTCAATATAGGATGAAACATTATTCGAGTAGCATAATGGTACTTTTAAGTTAATGCTATGCCCTTGATTGCCTCCTTTGGTATTCCCTTTACTTCTATCAGAAAAATAAGGTGTCTTTCTCATACCTATAATCTCTCTAACATTATCTTGAATGTCTCTCTCATTGTATCCCCTTTCCTTCAACTCTTCTCTGGTTTTATCTACTTGTTGGTGAAAATCCACATCTCTTACATTAAGTCTAGATGCCCTAAATATTTGGTTACATATTACATTTTTAAAAACATGAGGAGGATACATGCTATCCTTGCAAAGTAAGTGATTAACATGACATTCTTTTCTATACAATTGTGTATACATGTTGAAATCTTTATTTTTATGGTTGTCCAAGAAATTTATCTCAGACCAGAAATATTTGGAAGTAAACTTCAAAAACTGAGTACTCTCATTTATGTACCTTACAAAATCTGTAAAACAGTCCTCAGTACCACCCCAGACAGCAAACAGGTCATCTACAAATCTTCGAAAGAGTAAAATATGTTGTTGAAAGGGGCCTTGCAACAGTTGCTGTAATTCCCAGACCACCATAACTGCATTGGCGTAACTATTGGCACACAAAATCCTTTACCTGTGTTCCACTTGCTGGAGACCTCTGCTGAGAGTACACTCATATTCAGGCATATCAGTTTGCACAACTTCACAATATGTACTCTACCTCAATTGTATGTCAGATCACTGCTAGATGTCCTCTACATTATTCATGTAAGGATGCATATCTCACACAGACATCCTCCCCATTGTTATGTCACCTTGTGTGATAGTCACAGTATTATGTCAAAGTCTGTACTGTACTGTACCATATAGATATGTGTTTGGTGTTGCTGCTACAACCATATTCTACTGACATGCCCTCCTCTGCTGTATATGAGGGAGTTTCACCTGTTCTGTTTCCATGTGCTCATTCCTACAATTCTTCTGTGTGTCATACCTGTCAACCTGGAAACATCAAAAATCTGGACAAGGCCCATGAAAAATAAGTACAAATCGGTATGCTGATTAACATAAAATTTACATACCCAATTATGTAACCCCACCCACTCCAATGGAACTGTGGGATACCAACTTTCAAACACAAACTGAAGAACAAAACAACCAAAATATGGTACCAGAGTTCCCCTGCAGCCATTACAATGTCACATATTACCTAGCTATTTCGTCCTATTTACCATAAACACTAATGTATGCATGCATACTGCTACTTTACTTCTGCAATGATAATTTTGATTTTATTTTTACATTTTATAGCACAATGCACAAACACTAATATATCTGCTAAACAAAGCAATACTGTCTCAAAATGAAAATAGACTTGGCATTAAAACTTCTCTCCCCTTGAAATTCACATTCATTGAAGCAGTACTGAAACCCACACCACTTTCAAAGAAAATGCATCTGGCCGGTGGTGGCTAAAGATTAACTTTGGTCTGTTTTCAAATCATAGGCCCCTTGCACACAAAACAAGAAACATACATGCGTTCTTTGATACACCTTCCTGACTTTATGAAATTATATTCCTTGTATTAATGATATAAGACTCAATTATTTCAATTTTCAAGTTGCAAAGCCCATTTATTACAGCAGTATCATTCAAAAGACAATGGAGGGCTACTCTGACAGTGTGGTACAGTACCTGGAAAAAAACTCTTAGAGACTGCATTATTCTCAGTCCAAAATGCTAACCACATCAGCTCCTTTAGACTGCAGGCAACATTTAAAAGTAAAAACAGCAAATATCATGTTTAAAGGCAAGCTTATTATTTGCTTTATAAAACATTCAAATACCTCACCATGCATTCCAATAAAGTGGTAAATCACGACTTTATTTACTGATTGGAAACCTAGTCAAGCAGGAATAGTGGTATACAACTAATTATCCTAATTGCTAAATTATCCGATATTTTATAAACCATGCTACCTATAACCCAGGCCAGAACCCAACAGCACATAAAAAAAGGCTAGCCAATGTACTTAACATCCAAATATTATACATAAGAAATGGTTACAAAATCAAGAGTTCTGATGAAAATGATTTAGGTTGTGTTTTATTAAAACCAACAAGGAAAAAATCAGCAAGTAGTTTAAGCTTGTTTGATGATGCATCATCCAGCCCTTCTAAACAGATATTCTGTGTGTTGTGGATATAACACTGCATAATCAAACATGTCTCTGTACTACTTACTATGTTGCCACTTACTCAACTCCATGTGCAACGCAACATTAATAGCAAAAGAAAACACACATACAACTACCCTCTGCAAATTTGTTAGAACTAGTGTTAATGCAGAAGAGAGTGACTGTTGTACAAGTTTATTCCACAATCTTCAGAGATTCCCGTGCACACTTTCCAAAATCCTACAGCTTCCCTTATATGCAAGAAAACAATGCATCTACATTCCATAAGCCAACAGTTTGCAATATTGTACTTAAAACTTAAAGTACACAAAATTACTTTGGATCGCTGCTTTTATCATTCTCACATGCCCAACACCTCACTTGTTTATTTCTCCTGCTGACCTGTCTCACACACACATGCATACCAGTTGTTGTGTCTTTTACAGTGTGGTCTCTTCCTCTGCATGTTCTACTGTTGCCCACATTTCACGACACCAATGCACAGTTGGTCTTTCCTGACAAGAATCCGTTTTGAAGACACACACACACACACACACACACACACACACACACACACACACACACACACACACACACACACACACACACACACACACACGCACACACGCACACACACACACACACACACACACACACACACACACACACACACACACACACACACACACACACACATGTAAGGTACCTTAAAGGAAAGCAGTTCTGTTCTGCCCAGACCCATCTGGCTCACTCTGCAACAAAATTAAAAGGCAGTCCCAGTAGCTGTGTTCTGCCTGGACCCATTAAATTGCTTAAATCCATCCATCCATAACGGCGCGCCAGTAGCTTAAATTCATCCATAACAGCGCACCAGTATTCAAACAGATACGCTCCCGCGCACATCCCTTAATTCTGACAGGCTGACGGAGCTGACATCATCGCACATGTGATGACGTCAGCTCCAAAAGCGCGAAAATTAAAACGTTTCAAAATCAGATGAAACAAATTGGAAATGAAGGGGTGCCACTCGGGAATCGTGGCACCCCATTATTGGGACCCCAAAACTCGGTAAAAAACGAGTAATTCGGGATGGTTGGGAGGTCTGCTGTGTGTCCCTATTCAATACACACACTTCCCCCTGAGTGATCATTTTACATGGCAGTCTCATGTCCTATTACAGATCATTAACATAGCTTCTTTACAGAATGCCAGGAATGGGATATCACATTATTTTGCACCATAGGTACACTGTTGTACTGTGTTTGGACCATATACTTCACATTCATACCTTTCAACTGTCCAGATATTCTCAGGATGTCCAGATGTTTTCCTTATCAAGTCTGTGGCTTTCTGCCATGTGACTGGGATGATCTCTGCACTGATGTGACTCGGTATTACATACATCTGAGTGCACACCTGTCAGTTGTCCTGATTGGTGCAGAATGTCCTGATTTCCTTTCATGTTTGTCACCTTTTCCTCATTACATTTTTGTTTTTTGGCAAATCATTGGCATGTCATTGTGGAGTGAATTCAGAAACTGATGACTGACATTTGAGTTTCAAACTTTATGGTCTTCAGGCAGTTCATGTTAATGTACAATCAATTTATTCTGTCAACTTTCTATGTTTGGAAGTGATATATCTGTCCTTATTTTGAGCCTTTGTCTCCTCATTATGTATGCCTTTGTCCACATATCTTGCTCAAAGAAGATGACAGGTATGTTTGAGTTTCACACTACCACATGTCTATGCAACATCTATGGCAATTATGTCCCTATTTCTGGTTAAATGCCCCTGCACTATCTTGGCCTTTGTGGAGATATGTTGAGCTAACATAGTTACAGCTATCTGTGAATCCTGCTGGTCATTGTGGCATTCTGCACAAATCCGCAGACTGTAGGTGCTCTGTTTTACAAAGAATTGATATCCACATTTGCTTACACTGTTTCCTGGCCAGCAACACTGTAGTCAGCCATAAAACCTAGCTTAGGCATACCATGCCTCATTAGTATGCATTGAGTGCTGCAGTGCCATTGCACTAACATGTAAACTTTGTGTAGGCTGTGTGAAGCCTACACAAAGTTTATTGAATCATGGGGCTGTATTTGTCCCTGATTAGTTTAGAGCTCTGATAAAGTTTGAAACTCAAATGTAACTCATTATTCAGTGACTTCAACCTCCAAAGATTTGGCAGCATATACTGCAGTAAGTCTGAAACAGTATAGACAGAGAAACTATTTTACTTCAGAAATATTGAAAAATAAATATATGGGTCTACTTTTACTCACAGAATTTACACTTTTTCAAAACTGTACATTGCCAACTCCATTTCAGTCAAACACCATTCACCCAAAAGCATGGACTGCTGAACTGCTTTCCCTAGGAAGGGACTTCACCAAAATTGCAGCATTAACAGCATCATTCCAAGCCCCTCACAAACACTTCATTATGCAAATCAGTTACTTGTACCGATTTGTACCGATTTTTATTTATTTATTTTACATTTGTTTACCAGGGTAGTCCACTGGGCCTTCATGAGCCCATTTTCAGTGGAGGCCCAGGGAGCAACGCTCCACAAGTAATATAACACAGATGCACGTATATACATATAAAGTGAGTACATTTCAATATTTAAAGTCATCCAACATAATTTGACTCAGTCATAATTTGTTTACAGTTTAACATTAATTTCTGAAGCCATAGTTGGTCCTTCATCTTTTACCACAACAGGAGGCAAACATTCAAATTTTGCTTTAAGTAGCAAATATTTCACAAGCACTGCCACACTCTTACCTCTGTATGCTTTAAATTTCATAGTAATATTCTTGTATTCTACAAGAGTTCTTGGGAAACAACACATGAAACATTTGTTCATGTATAATAAATGCTTCAGTATCTGTATATATTTCTATATCCACATTTTATGACTTATACTAAATCTAGACAGGAACAATTGTTTCTGTTTTGTTTCTTAAAACTTGTCAAAAGCATTGGTGATTTATTTATTTTATTATTTTATTCTTCACTTGTGGTTGTATTTTTCTGGTATTTAGCTAATAGTAACAGATTTTTTAAACATCTTTATTATATCATCACATTTACATTGCATCATTAGTTCACATACATTAATAGAAAAGAAAACAAACTGCAATAATAGTTTCCATTATTATTGTCATGCAGTACACAATTCTTTTTAACAATTTTCATTCATTCCAATCTTACATAAATCGCTCACTTTCTGCATTCCCTTAAATTTCACTCCTCCTCCTTCTTTTCCTGAGTGCTGTCCTAAGAGGATTAACAGGTGGAATACTCTCCATTAGTGGAGAAGGCTGTGGGTTCTATTCCTGTACCAGGTAGATGGACTGAGCACTCTGCAGTATAGCATAAGAGTAGTGATATACTTCAGAATGTACTGTCCTTCGGAATAAATATGTTAAACTAATGTCCCATCTGCTTGAGTTGGTGGTAGCTCAAGTGGATGTAAAGATGCCACTGCATTTATTGAAAGGAGTAGGGGTCCTTTATTTATATACAAAATAACTCTTATTTACAGAATATTTACATATTTACAAATATTTACATATTTACATTTACATTTATTTATAATTTCCTTTACAGTCATACTAAATTTCATCAATCACTATCTGAATTTAATAAATGTTGTTTATTCTTATATATTATTGTAACATATTCTTTACTTCTATTCTTATAATATCCATAGTTAATCATGTCTATGTTTATTTTATCCACTTTTTTTATATCTTTGAAAAATGTTCTTTACTTAATTTTCCCCATAACATTGTTTTACTTTTTTATATTTCAAAAACACATGTTCCATAGTTTCTTCTTCTTGTCAGTATAAAGATATCATCTCACGTTTCTTTTTATATGGCATATTTCCTTTTACTGGCAATTTATCTATTACCATTCCCCACAAAAATCTTGACATTCTACTTTCTGTTTACACCATTTGCTTTTTATTTTTGCAGCTTTATTTCTTTAATCTGTTAGATTTTCCCATGGTTTTACATAGTAATGTTTTATTATTGTATTCTTATACCATACTTTTCTATCTTTTCTATATCATCAGTTTTTATTTTCCACACATTATTTTTACATTTTATTGCATCATTTATACACACTCTTTCCCTTTTATGCTTTTGTCCCATAGACCAAAATGTATATAGTTTTACTACTAATCTGTCATCATTTTCATTTAGCTACTTTAACACTTTGTACAAATTTAATGAAGCAGCATATACCACTGGGTTAATTAACCTTAAACATACTTCTTCTTTATTTACATGCAAAACTCCTCTTTTTACTGGGTTTTAGAACCCCATATAAATGAAAAATAAAATCTGCAATAATTCCTTTTCAAATACTGTTGGCAGCATACGTACACTTGCTAAGTATGATATTTTTCCTATCCTTATTGAATTTATCAAATACAACTTTTATTCTGAATGATAATTTATATGTTCTCCAGAAAAGACAGGTTTGTTTTATTTCTTCAGTTGTTTTTCCTATTGAATTCTGCTTGCATAATTATTCCCAAATTTCCTAACACAGAAATTAATTTTATTGTAAAATATATAGTCCCAATCTTTACTACATCATATAAACATTTACATTTCTCTTTATTTAAAGCAATTCCTATCATCTTTAGCCACTCATTTGTGCAAAGTACTTATCTTATACATTTTTTAATAAATATACTGCCATCTGCACATGTTAACTGAACTAGAATTCTTAACCTTTCAAAAGTTATATACCCCACCTCTCATTTTGTAATTTATTTCACATACTATCACATTCATAACTAATGCAAATAGTGTACAGCTCATGGGATATTCCTGTCTTACACCACTCTTCATACATACCTCTTGGCTTAACCAGCCATTTACAAGCATTTTTACGTCATCATTACTATATGCTGACATATATAATTTCCTAACTTTCTGTCCTTCAAATGCCTTACTAAGGTCTCCTATCATGATTTTTGCTTATTCTTTGTTGTTCATAACAACATCCACAATTTCTCTAATCATCATTAATAATTCTAGACAACCCTTCCACTTTATACTATATATGCTATATTCCATAATATTTTCCATTTAGTTTCAAATCTCTTTTGTATTATTTTCATAAAGATATTATAATCATTATTATTCAATACTATCATGCTCCAGTTTTTAAATTGTCTTCTGTCTTCCTTCTTCCATATGAATTTAAGTATTTCACTACATAATTATTGATGTATAAAACCTTCATTTAACCATTCATTTAAAATCTTTAAAAAAAATGTATTTTTTTTTTATAATCCCTTAAATTTTTATACATTTCACACCCTATTCCATCCGGGCCTGCAGCTGAATCTATATTGACTTGTCCTAATACTTTATCTAGCTCATTTAAAAAAATCTCCTCTTCTAACTCTTTAGTCCCCATTTTCTGTTAACTTTTTTTATTTTCCATGTTTTTTCACTACCTTTTTTTTTTCCTTAAACATTTTATTTCATGAGTTCTTTCTATTTTTATTTCTCTCCACAGTTTTGAGGGGATTGCTATGACTAAACAGTTTCTGATGATGCACTGTGGATATGACATCAAACAAATCGAGTTGATATGTTTATTTTTAGAAGCTGTTTTAGAAAACAATGTATTCATGTTTCATGATGAACACTATATAATGAAAACTGGCATAGCTATGGGCACTTTCTGTGCTAATAGCTACACAAATATGGTATTAGCCTTCTGGGAAGATCACTATGTGTTGAGGGACAATGAATGTGTTGATCATATCATATTTTAGAAGATTTATTAATGATATTTGTCTGCTGTGGAGAAGAAGTGACGAACATCTGAGATGTTTTGTTTCTTATTTACACACTATGACTACATTTTTGAGGTTTACCAGTGAACATTCCAGGAAACAGGTCACATTTTTAGATGTTTCCATATGTAAAGTTAGTGAAGGAAAGTTCACAACTAGGCTTTATAGCAAACCTTGTAGAAAGAATACCTTTCTTCAGTGTACCGTTATGCATCCACCCCATATTTATAGAAATATCCTTAGAGGACAGGGAATGAGGATATTGTGTCTGAATAATTCAGATGAAGGTTTCATTAAGGACTTGGATTCTCTACTGAGTGACTTTAGCAAAAGGGGTTATAAGTACAATGAAGTAGAAAAAATGATTGGAGAGGTACAACATCTAAGATCAAGCATTGCTAGACCCTATTTTTCTGATAATTATACAGGTGGGCCTTACTGATACATTGGAGTTTAGAGACTAATAGATCTGTTCCGTTAACTATGACATATGCTAGTGATATAGAACAGATCTGTGCTGTCATCATGTCCACTTGGCAGATTCTGACAACAGATGACCACATAAAGGATATAGTAGGGAAGACCTTATATTAGATATAGGAACAAAAAGTCATTTAAGCACTGCTTGTGTTATGTGGACCGTATGGCATCACAAAGTGGGTCTGGTTAAAACAGGGACCTTTAAATATCAGGGATGTAATTTCTGCCTCTGTATAAACAGTTTGAATGTTTTTGTCCATCCTGTTTCTAATCAGGTGTTTTCCTTCAAAGTACAAGCTGATTGTAAGACTCCAAATATGGTTTATTTAGCCACATGCAAGGCATGCACAAGTTTCTAAATAGGAAAAACAATTGCCTTTTTTATGAGAGGATACGGGAGCATATATACAATATAAGGGGATGTGATTATAGAAATGCATTGGCAAGACATACCTATATTAGAATAAGTTTGATACATGAGTTCACATTTATGGTTATTAAGAGAGTTTATATGGGGTTACGTGGAGGTGACTTCAGGAACCAGACAGACAATAAGGAGTTGCACTGGATAGTGAAGCTTCAGGCTGATAAGAAGCCTGGCTTTAATGATAGGGTATCTTTAAAACCAGTGCTTAAGTCTAGAGATTTGCATAGGTAATAGGTGCAGTCCCTTGATTTGATAATTGTTTTATTGATGGTTACATTTATATGTGAAGAAATGTTGATATATTAGAGTGGCTGAAGAAGCACCTAGTGTGCGAAAGTGCTCACCATATTTTTATTTTGTATGTGATTTATTTTATTAAACTTGTTTTTATGCAAGTCCTGTTACCTGCTTCTGGTGCTGTCTTTATTTATAAGTATTTGTTTTAACTGTTTTCGGCCGAGTTGATCCTTTGGAAGTTTCAGTTTGTGAATGTGTATTTTTATTCCTCTTATTACACTACCATCTTCCTTTACAAATATGCTTAAGTAACTCAATATTTCTTCTCTTTTCCTTGTAAAACATCTTTGCTTATATAATAATTCTTGTATTTTTTCTTGAGTTCTTTCATATAATTCTTTTTTTGTCAAAGTACTTTCTATCATTATGTTCTAAATTTTAAACTGCATCATTATATGTTCTTTAATATTTTTCTTTCTCTGGTTTTCTGATATTATATTGCTACTGTAAAAACATTTTATATTTTTCTTTAAATATCATCCACCATTCAGACCAATTTTTATAAAATGTTCTCATAGTAATATGATCTTTCCATAACTGTATTACTAATCTCTTTCCTTCTTCATTCCATGCTTTTTCATTTATCCTTTTTATTCATTTGCCTATTTTTTATATATTCCTTGTTTTCATTTATTGCTAGCCATATTGCAAGATGATCAGAAAATCCTGTGTCAAATACCTCCCCTTCTCCTTTAACTAAACCTTCTGATACTATAAAAGAATCTTCAGTTCTATACATGCCCCTTTTGCTAAGTTCATGAATTTTTGTCCCAAAGGTTTAATTAACTTCTAACATTTTTACATCATTTCTTTTCTTTTTGCACTTGTCCGTTATATTACAATTAAAATCTTCATATTTATCATTACATACTTTAAAATCTGATGAAATAAGCTTTCCCTTTCATTACACTTAGTAAAAGCATATAATGTTATAATTTTATGTACTTGTTCTTTACATTTTAAATCTACAATGGTTAATCTTCAAATGTTTGCTAAAGTTACATATACATATCTTTACTGTATTTCTACAGAATTCAGCTATTCCAGAACATTTGTCATTAACCAAATTCCAGATTATTTTTCTTCTCCATAGTTTCTTTGTTGGTAATCTTTCATTTGTTAAAAAGCTTGTGTCTTCTAATATAATTGTATCTATATCACATATTACAGCACTCAAAAATTCCCATTCTTCTTACTATATTCTTAATACTATTCACATTTACAGAAAGCAGTCTAAAATTGTCATTTTCCCTTGTCCTTAGATTCATGGTTTCATAAGTGTATTGCTAATTGCTAGACTAGCTTTCTTAATAGACCCTTCTAAGCCTAAGCAATTTCTTTCCCAAAGGTGAGAATCAAACACAACTTTGTGTCTGTGATTCAAGTACCTTAACCATTATAACAAGTCCCACTTTTTAGCTGTATAAGTTCTTCATCCATTCCTTTCTTTTTTCTTTTGTACTTATACCTATGAATGTTCTTTTCTTGTCTTTCACCCCTTTACCAATACAATTCTATTTTTACCTTTTACAACCTCAGCGTTTATGCCTTCTTCATCACTTATTTCAGAACTATGTCCTCTTTATTATTTGTTCTCAGTTAATTTTTCTTCTATTTCTACTACTTCTAAAATTTCTTCTCTTTGTCTATTTTCTTCTCTTTTTCTATACTTTTATTTTCATTTTTGCAATCAATCCATAAATGTCCAATTTGGTACATTTATAACATTTCAACTCACATTTTTGTACCATGTCCTATTTAGACACAAATATATAATTTTCGTTCGTCACTGTTACTTATCAAATGTCCTTTTCAACACACACACACACACACACACACACACACACGCACACACACTCACACACACTCACACACACACACACACACACACACACCGCTTTTAAAAACATGTTTTGGTTGTCCCCATTATTTTACAACACTCCTATTCCCCTCTACATTTATCATGCTTAGTATATTTATAACTTTTACTCTTTCCATTTTAAACACAATATTGCAATCCAGGCACCAGTCCATAAACCCTTTTTGCTATAGACATTTGCAATGTCCAGTACTTCTTTGCATAAAGCTTTCAAATGTCCTTTCAAAGTCTCTCTTTCTACCTCTGTTCGAAATTGTACACAAATCTTCATTTTTGTTTACCTGTTAAATGTTTTTATCACATAAAGATTCCATGGGTTACAGTCTTCCATTTTTGTATATTCTCCATGAAAAATTTCCTTTGAAAAAACAGTCTCAAATACAATGTCACAAAAATGTCTGTTTGTTAAGAAGACTAAATGGTCTTACCTCATGTGTTTTTACACTCAAAGGTGCTATTACATTGTTCCACACTTCATACTTGTCCATTTCTTTCTCTTCTTTACTTTGAATCCTTACCACATATTTCCTTTTTTTCATTTTCCTCTGCCTTCTTTTCTGCTACTCCACTTTTACCTTCTTTTACTTTCTCTGCATTTGTTTGATTTTCCATCTCACCACTATTCTTCAGGATTGTCTCTACATCCTCCTTTCGTATTTTCTCCATAATGTCACCCCAGGAAACATCTCCTTCATTTTCTGGCTCACTCTTTACCATTTCTTTAAGTAAATCATCCAGCAACCCTCCCAACTGAAGTGTTGTAATTATACATCCATTATTTGTTAATTTGTCTCCATCAAACATGTTTCTTTTGGAATATTTCTTCTGAATCCTGCACATGTTCTCTGGTCTCAATGTTTTATTTCACCACAAAACTGAAAGTCAAACAGTATGGAAAAGTATGAAGCCTAAGCAGTAAAAGAGAATAGTGAATTTTTTTTTAAAGCTGCGGTTATGTTTTTTTGAGGCTGTATCACATAACAGGATTTTAGGGAGACATCAGGTAGAGATATTTGATTTGATATCCCGTTGTTTTCCTTTAATGATAGGGTATCTTTAAAACCAGTGCTTAAGTCTAGAGATTTGCATAGGTAATAGGTGCAGTCCCTTGATTTGATAATTGTTTTATTGATGGTTACATTTATATGTGAAGAAATGTTGATATATTAGAGTGGCTGAAGAAGCACCTAGTGTGCAAAAGTGCTCACCATATTTTTATTTTGTATGTGATTTATTTTATTAAACTTGTTTTTATGCAAGTCCTGTTGCCTGCTTCTGGTGCTGTCTTTATTTATAAGTATTTGTTTTAACTGTTTTCGGCTGAGTTGATCCTTTGGAAGTTTCAGTTTGTGAATGTGTATTTTTATTTCTCTTATTACACTACCATCTTCCTTTACAAATATGCTTAAGTAACTCAATATTTCTTCTCTTTTCCTTGTAAAACATCTTTGCTTATATAATAATTCTTGTATTTTTTCTTGAGTTCTTTCATATAATTCTTTTTTTGTCAAAGTACTTTCTATCATTATGTTCTAAATTTTAAACTGCATCATTATATGTTCTTTAATATTTTTCTTTCTCTGGTTTTCTGATATTATATTGCTACTGTAAAAAACATTTTTATATTTTTCTTTAAATATCATCCACCATTCAGACCAGTTTTTATAAAATGTTCTCATAGTAATATGATCTTTCCATAACTGTATTACTAATCTCTTTCCTTCTTCATTCCATGCTTTTTCATTTATCCTTTTTATTCATTTGCCTATTTTTTATATATTCCTTGTTTTCATTTATTGCTAGCCATATTGCAAGATGATCAGAAAATCCTGTGTCAAATACCTCCCCTTCTCCTTTAACTAAACCTTCTGATACTATAAAATAATCTTCAATTCTATACATGCCCCTTTTGCTAAGTTCATGAATTTTTGTCCCAAAGGTTTAATTAACTTCTAACATTTTTACATCATTTCTTTTCTTTTTGCACTTGTCCATTATATTACAATTAAAATCTTCATATTTATCACTACATACTTTAAAATCTGATGAAATAAGCTTTCCCTTTCATTACACTTAGTAAAAGCATATAATGTTATAATTTTATGTACTTGTTCTTTACATTTTAAATCTACAATGGTTAATCTTCCCATGTTTGCTAAAGTTACATATACATATCTTTACTGTATTTCTACAGAATTCAGCTATTCCAGAACATTTGTCATTACCCAAATTCCAGATTATTTTTCTTCTCCATAGTTTCTTTGTTTGTAATCTTTCATTTGTTAAAAAGCTTGTGTCTTCTAATATAATTGTATCTATATCACATATTACAGCACTAAAAAATTCCCATTCTTCTTACTATATTCTTAATACTATTCACATTTACAGAAAGCAGTCTAAAATTTCCCTTGGCCTTAGATTCATGGTTTCATAAGTTTATTGCTAATTGCTAGACTAGCTTTCTTAATAGACCCTTCTAAGCCTAAGCAATTTCTTTCCCAAAGGTGAGAATCAAACACAACTTTGTGTCTGTGATTCAAGTACCTTAACCATTATAACAAGTCACACTTTTTAGCTGTATAAGTTCTTCATCCATTCCTTTCTTTTTTCTTTTGTACTTATACCTATAAATGTTCTTTTCTTGTCTTTCACCCTTTTACCAATACAATTCTATTTTTCCCTTTTACAACCTCAGAGTTTATGCCTTCTTCATCACTTATTTCAGAATCTTCTATGTCCTCTTTATTATTTGTTCTCAGTTAATTTTTCTTCTATTTCTACTACTTCTAAAATTTCTTCTCTTTGTCTATTTTCTTCTCTTTTTCTATACTTTTATTTTCATTTTTGCAATCAATCCATAAATGTCCAATTTGGTACATTTATAACATTTCAACTCACATTTTTGTACCATGTCCTATTTAGACACAAATATATAATTTTCGTTCGTCACTGTTACTTATCAAATGTCCTTTTCAACACACACACACACACACACACACACACACACACACACACACACACACACACACACACACACACACGCACACACGCACCCAAAAACATGTTTTGGTTGTCCCCATTATTTTACAACACTCCTATTCCCCTCTACATTTATCATGCTTAGTATACTTATAACTTTTACTCTTTCCATTTTAAACACAATATTGCAATCCAGGCACCAGTCCATAAACCCTTTTTGCTATAGACATTTGCAATGTCCAGTACTTCTTTGCATAAAGCTTTCAAATGCCCCTTCAAAGTCTCTCTTTCTACCTCTGTTCAAAATTGTACACAAATCTTCAATTTTGTTTACCTGTTAAATGTTTTTATCACATAAAGATTCCATGGGTTACAGTCTTCCATTTTTGTATATTCTCCATGAAAATTTTCCTTTGAAAAAACAGTCTCAAATACAATGTCACAAAAATGTCTGTTTGTTAAGAAGACTAAATGGTCTTACCTCATGTGTTTTTACACTCAAAGGTGCTATTACATTGTCCCACACTTCATACTTGTCCATTTCTTTCTCTTCTTTACTTTGAATCCTTACCACATATTTCCTTTTTTTCATTTTCCTCTGCCTTCTTTTCTGCTACTCCACTTTTACCTTCTTTTACTTTCTCTGCATTTGTTTGATTTTCCATCTCACCACTATTCTTCAGGATTGTCTCTACATCCTCCTTTCGTATTTTCTCCATAATGTCACCCCAGGAAACATCTCCTTCATTGTCTGGCTCACTCTTTACCATTTCTTTAAGTAAATCATCCAGCAACCCTCCCAACAGAAGTGTTGTAATTATACATCCATTATTTGTTAATTTGTCTCCATCAAACATGTTTCTTTGGAATATTTCTTCTGAATCCTGCACATGTTCTCTGGTCTCAATGTTTTATTTCACCACTCCATCATCTCATAGATCATTCTCTCACCATCTGCCTCCATGTTTCTCTGGGCTGCCTCTGTGCCTGGAATGAAAACAGGAAGTGCTCCTCCAAAATGGGTCCTACTCACAACAATGATGAGAAGGGGAAGTTCCACAATTTCCTGGGCAAATTTCCCCTAATAGTATAAATGTCATCTTGGATCTCCCTTGAAAAAATGCTACTAGCCTGGAGGGACTACCCCAGTCAACTAAGAATAAATGAATAAACATTTTTTCATATATTTTCCCACAAATTACATTTATTTCTTTAAAATTTCTCATTCTGTTTTCTAAAGATCTTGCCTCAATTTTTTTTTCCCTTTTACAGTATTCAGAACTGACTACAGATCCCGTATCCCAGATTAAAAGAATCAGTTTCTTAGTTATTACCATTTGTTCTCCCAACATTTCTATCCAAGCAAATTGTAGAGAATTTTTAAAATTCTCATACTCATTATAACCCTGTCAAAAAAAAGTTTCCAGTGTTCTCTCCCTTCCCTGTCTTATTTCCAACATTTGTAATCTGTCTGAGGAAAAATTCTTTGAAGTTTACTTGGGATAAGAAAAAACTTTGTAAACAGTTCCATGCAAAAATATTAAACCTTCTGGACTTTGTAGCATACCTGGGAGTTTTACAGATTTCCTCCAATTACTCCTTTGTGAATTTCCTTTCTGTATTCAGCTTTATGTATCACACCAACATGTGCTTTTGCTTACCCACCTGTTGTGCATCTCTGTCTGCAGTTTTTATACTTAAGACATTATTAACTGCCTTTGAAATGTCAAATTCAATTCATAAAGTAGATTTTGTAGTAAGATTCTGTGGGAATAACACATACAGGTCTGTCTGTAATTCTTCATCTAAATTTGAAGCAACTTCACTTGTCATAATATAATATTTAAGTTCAGTAACACATTGCAATTTTTAAACTTGGTCTTCGGGGAGCAATGTTTAAAATATAAGCTTTCTGCAGTACTAGCATTGTAGACCCCAAATCGATCTTTAACATTTTAAAGGTCTGACCCTAGGATTAAATATTGAATCCTATGGCTGAAACAGGTTCTGAATTAATCTACATGTAGATACACCCATAAGACTAAGTAATGTCACCATGTCATTCTCCAAATAAATGTCATTTACCTCAAAAAAAAAAAAAAACTGCTCAGGCTTCTTTCTATAGATTCAGAGCATTACTCCACTGTGGATTTAAATATTTTGATTCTTTCCAAAAGAGGTACCAAACATCTCATCAACACTTTTTATTCTTCATATGGCATACTGTCTGAAGAAACTTGGACATACATTTGAACAAGTTTTTTTTTCCCTTTATGCATTTTGCCCCTGTGCCTGCTGACCATATAGTCTGCCCAGTCAGACTTGAGCTCATTTTTCAGACCAGTCTAGGAGGCCATCATTTAGGGAACCATGAGTATTGTTTGCATCCTGGCTGGCATCCTGACAATAAAGACATATTATTTTGAGTTGTCTTTTTTTCCTTTTACTACCTCACAGTCAGTATGAAAGCCACCACACCTTCCCCACATAAGTGCTTGCTCCCGTGTACTTCCCTGATGACTGCTACTGCCAGTTGGCAGCATGATGTGCCCTATACAGCACCCCCACAATCACAGGCATGCCCTGTGATCAGCTTCACCTCTCCCTCCAGGATAGGCATACCCATTCTCCCAGCCAGTTTTATTAAGTGTCCGGACTGCTAATTGAACTCAGGCTGTCTGGGCCACAGACAGGGCCTTGTCACTGTATGCCGTCTGAGCTGGCTACACCAGTACATGTTTGAAAGCACTGTAGTGTTAAGCACAGATAGAGCACAGAACGAAAACAGACTTGACATAGACTGAGTTCTGCATAACTGTATATAAACTTAAACAGAGGTGGGGAGGCTCAGTTTTACTGAGTTATAAGCATAGCTTGCTACATTACATATTATGTCAAAGGCTGTGAGTGCAAGAGTTGGAAGAGACTATTTTCATTCTTCCTTGGACACGTGGCTGTTCACCAGTGGCTGATAGTGGAAATGATTTTTCTATCTCCTTCAGTGCTATGAGGAACTATATATGTATTATATACAAAAGTGGTAGTACGAGTGACACACTGGCCCTGTTCAGCATTAACTCACTACATATTCTCCATTAGCAGACTTCTCTTTAACTGCAATAGAAAGCCTAAGCACATTTAATAATTCAGGGGACTGTTTTACTTTTTGGAAGGATAATCTCTGTAATTTTTCTAGTATACCAATTAATATAGCAATGTAAAGAGACTTTGGACCAGCTACCAGCATTTTTGTGAATTCGTTTTAGTTTTTTTACAAACACAGAATGGTGCAAACTAATGATATACTGCTCGGCCAACCCTAATCATTTCTGTGTACCAGTGGTTGTTTTAACTGCTGCTATTATTGTCAGACATGTTATGCAAGACTAAAGCCTGTTTTCATTCAAACAAATGATGAATTGAAATGTAATTATTGCAGTGATGTAGCACTGTTTTTTTCCCCTTTTCACTAATAGTCATCATTTTATTCACTTAAGCTCAATAACTGCATTTAAAGCTAGAAAGGCTTCAAAGAACGGGAACCAGAACACACTAAAGGTGAATAATGAACAGAAATTAATGTATGTTTACCCCCTACAAAGGCAAAGATTAAGGTGAGACTGCATTTAAGTTTTAAAGCTATTAAAGACTGCACATCATGTGACAGCTTAAGTCTGCAGTTGAGAGATTCACCACATGTTGCTAGAGGGCAGAACTTACATTTGAAAGAAGATATCTACAGGACCACACAATGAGAACTGTGGTGTGGAAACTTAGTAAATGCCTGAAATCAATGACTACAGGATGCAGTAAACTGTAATAGTAAATATTCCTGTAAAGGTGTCTGGACGAATAAATTAGTAACTGTAATAATATGTAGTAGAGCTTCCGATTCATGGCTAACTCGTTTTCACATTCTGGATGAAAATATCATGTGAACTTAATGCACTGTTTGCGATCTTAAAGAAGCATTGCAATAATGTTAGGAAAATAAAAATATTCATGCCTTTTTCACTGTAGAAAGCCTTGACATCTTGCAGTTTTATTTCTCTATTTATCTCTCTTCTCCATAAAGATCCACTGAATCAAAGGTCCCCTTGCCAGGGTAACCCAAGAAGATAATTTGCAAGTGCAGAGTATAAATTAAATATGTAATATTAAATAAAAGCCTTACAGAAAAATATGTCAAGCAACACTACAGTTATTTGAAATCATAAGACACATTGCTGAAGGCCCTCAAAACTAGAAGTACAAAGGAGTAAGCAGAGTAACAACATATGAATTTTTTAAGATAAATATATATACTGCATCAAGGAATTAGTCAAATTTATTTTGGGGTATGATCAGTCCTCAAAAGTGAGATGTAAGAATGGGACCAAATGCTAATATAAGTTGCATGTCACAAGAGGAAAGACATTAACTAAGATGTAATTAAGGTCACCTGACATGCCGAAGTGCTGCAGTAGCACGTTTAAGAGTCTGATGGTTAAACAACATTCCTCTGAGATGGATCAAAGGACAGTTCAGTAAGCAGAATATGTGTGGTGAAAACAGTGTAGAGACAAAATGCAAATAGGGAGAAATAGTCTGCATTATAACTTATCCAAATTCTGTTTATGGAGAGAGAAATTTCACTGGCAGCTGTTAAGGACCACCAGCTACTCTTATTCCTATCACAGATAGTGTAGTTTCAGACTTCATGTTTAGTATCATCATTAGTACCCATCTCATGTTTAGTATCATCACTAGTATGGATCTCATATATTGTTGAAAGAGTTTCAGACTTCATGTTTAGTATCATCACTAGTATGCATCTCATATATTGTTGAAAGTGTTTCAGACTTCATGTTTAGTATCATCACTAGTATGCATCTCATATATTGTTGAAAGAGTTTCAGACTTCATGTTTAGTATCATCACTAGTATGCATCTCATGTATTGTTGAAAGAGTTTCAGACTTCATGTTTAGTATCATCACTAGTATGCATCTCATGTATTGTTGAAAGAGTTGGTGGTGCCATGTGTCCCACCTGGGTTTTGTGATCAGCCAAACAGGTATACCTTGAGATTTCTGGTGTGCATTTCTTTGCACGGCAACCATCTCACCTATGGATCTTACTACACAGATGACTTTGGGAGCGCACAATGCTGGCTAGATTCTTTACATGTCTCGCAACATACCTCTTTGACATTGTTTATAGAGAAGTAGCATATTATAAGTCCTATTTTATTTTAGATAAGTTAATGTTGTCTTAATTTGTTAAATTGTGCTGCTTTATTATAATGTATAATAGTGTTTTGTGGAAAAACACCTATGCAAATTGGTAGTTGGTGAAGTTGACCTTTTTCACTTGCTCCTGTCCAGCTTCTGTAATTCTTTTACTTTTGGAATTGCTAGTTCACCTGGCATTTTGAAACTGTCTGTTTTACTTTCTGCCCACATAGGATCTAAATCAGACCATCCAAACATCAGACCAATAGGTCTAAACTGTTAATCTAAGAAGGTCCTAAAAAGAGTAATTCCTGCTGTAATTTAAAGAACTACTGGAGGCCTAGTTTTGTTGGAGCAGCTCTAGTGCTGTGTTATTCATATGGTATGTGATGTTGAAATATTGCATATTGAAACTCAGTTTTGATACTGGAGTTCTGAAACCCAGAACTTTGATGACTGATTCTTCTGAACCTGAACAAAGTGCAGTCACATACTAAAACACACTATGGCTATATTTTAAGCTATTTTTGTTTGTTTCCAAAACTGTGTTATTCACTCATCATGTTAGAGCTAAGTGTCATGGAATTTTGTGCTTGTGGGTATGTGTGGGTGTGAGTGTGAGTGTCTGTCTTCTTGAGGGCTCAATAGGGCTTGGTTAAGACTGTGTGTGTGTGTGTGTGTGTGTGTGTGTGTGTGTGTGTGTGTGTGTGTGTGTGTGTATGTATGTGTGTGTGTGTCTCTGCAAATTTGTGTGAGTGTGTATGTGTGTGTATAAGTGAGTGTGAGTGTGTGTGATCTTGTGTGGGGCTATGTATATATGTGATATTATATATATATATATATATATATATATATGTGTGTCTGTGTGTGTGCATGCGAGCACGTCTGTGTTCGTGTGTGTCAATTGGTGAGTTTGTCTATGTGTGTGTGTGTGTGTGTGTGTGTGTGTGTGTGTGTGTGTGTGTGTGTGTGTGTGTGTGTGTATGTATGCAGAAGAAAATGAAAAAACAGAGGTAGATAGTAAGGATTCAAAGTAAAGAAGATAAAGAAATGGAGAGGTTAGGGAGGCTGCTATATCTTCACACTCCCGAAGAATAATGAGCAAATCCTGCAATGCTGGGTTGGGGAGAACACCATCCACCAGGGATAACCGTTTAACAACATGGATTAACTGCATTTAAACAAGACATGACTCAGGGGAACAATAGCTTCCAGGAAATAACTATTGATCATCATGCCTTAATGGTATTTAGGGGCAGGGGAATCATTAGACTCCAGAGATACTCAATATAGAGTGCATTAAAGGCAATTAATATAAATAAGAAAAAAACAAGCTAGACAACATGGATCTAAGAGACCACTAGATACCAAGGATATACTATATAATACTATATAACATGCATTAAAGGCAGTTAATGAAAAAAAAAAAAAGTAAGACAGTGTTGATTAGGTAGATGGGGGGCACACTAGACACCAGGAATACTCTATATAATGTGTCTCAAAGGCACTACAAAACTCGAACTCTGAAACCTCCCACTGAGGATATTATTCCTGTGTGCCACCACTAGACACTAGGGAAACTTTAAAATATTACCTAAATCTGTAAAACAAAAGTATGTAAAGTGAAATGGTGGAAGGTTTTGAACCATGCATCCTTTACCCAGGAAATAGTAGCATTAACCCACTATGCTAACCAATATGTTACCATAGTTATTTTTTTTTTTCTGATAAGAAGAATGAAGCTTTAATGTCTGGCATGATCCACTGCTTGCAACAGTCCAAGTGTCATGAGGGACAGAGGGAGATGATTCAGTAAAAAGACAAAAGGTATTCTAGATGACACCAGGGAGATTATTTAAATGATCACTGGGACTCACTTAAAAATGTAACAGAGTGATAGCTCTAGCATCAATATGTACCCCACAACAGTAATACGACTCTATATAATATAACTGTAATATCTGACATTAGTAACTGACTGTAAGGATATGTGATCGACAAGGGCAGGACAAAAGGCATTGGAGACATTAGGTCAACTCTTAGGCAGGTCAGAGGTATGTGGTGTGTATGTATGTGTGTGTGTGTGTGTGTGTGTGTGTGTGTGTGTGTGTGTGTGTGTGTGTGTGTGTGTGTGTGTGTGTGAATGTGTTTATATGTGTGAATGAATGAATGAGAGACTACTTCTGCCAACATGATGCATGGGCTGACTTGATTATTCAGAGACATGCAAATTATTCGATAATGTAGCCTTTCCTCTTTGTGGTAAATATGTCTTTGAGTTGCAAAATATCATATCACGCAAACAGTCCCTTTTTTACTGCAATTCTTACTTAGGGTGATGGAGCTTTTCTGAATCCTCAGAAAGTAAAATAGAAACTAAAAGCAAACAATATCATCATAAAATTAGTTCTCATATGGATGTGTAACAGAAAACAGAGTGAATGCCCTGAAGTTATTGTTAACAGACTTCCTTATAGCTGGAATTAACATCAAGGCTCAAAATTTAACTAAATACTCTGACAGGTGGGAGGATATGTTCTCAAATCATGATTTGATTACAGAACAAAACAGATGAAGTGTCAGTAACATCTTGAATTCCAGTTAAAACAAATGTGATATTTGTTAATAAGGTTGTAGGTAACAGTTGTATAATGAACAAACAATGATGAAGCAGTAATCAAAACAAGAGACATGAGTACATTTATAGATGAAAACCCAAGTTTTGATTGCAGTGTATCCAAAGTGGTAAGGAAAACATCTGGGTCTGCATAAATGATTCAGACTTAAAGTGCTAACAGGGCATTGCAGGTGTGATGCTCCTGCACTGTCCCAGTAATCAAGGAGCCTCAATCCTCACCACTGGCAACAGGTAGGGGATGTATTCATTGGGAGGATGACAAGTACACAAACAGTTAAGTACACTTTCCGTTAAGAGCACACATAGATTACAATAAGTCTAGGGCTGGTTTCTTCCTCTTTCTCCAGATCTCCAATAAGACTACCCACTGGCACAGCTATAGGGTCAAGATCTCAGTTGAGGGGCCAAACCAAGACCTCCACCGCCCTCTCTGTCCAACCAGTACTTCATGTCTCTGCTCAAGTAGCCGACACACACACACATTGAGATTTGATTTACACACACACACACACACACACACACACACACACACACACACACACACACACACACACACACACACACACACACACACACACACACAGACTGGGAACATTACTCAAGCCCTAACTTTCTAGCCCAACGGTTCCTGGAGTTCATAAATTCAAATGCCATGGAACAACTAGTCACTGTTCCCACGAGAGGAGAAAATATACTAGATCTCATTATCACAAACATGGGGACAAAATGCTCCACACTGGAAGTATATCCCTCATTGGTGAGATCTGATCATAAACTAATCTCACTGGAAATCCACATCCCCCCCACCCCAAACAAAAAAGACCACAGTGAAGAACTTCTCTAAAGCAGACTTCACACTACTCAAGACTGGTGTGGTATCCTTCAAGGCCCCTGAGCCAGTGGAAACCACAACCCAAGCTGCGGAAGCCCTTACAAATGCCTTCTATGAACACCTCCAGGACTGCATGGATCAGGCAATCCTAAATAAAACCAAGACTCTTTCCACCAAGGGCAAATGTCCAGTCTGGTGGACCCCAGCCATTAATAAACTTTACAATAAGAGGAGAAAGCTATTACATGATAGAACAAAATCCATAAAAGGGAAGTCACCCCTGATCATTATTAGTAAAAAAATACGAGCACTCATAAAATCAACTAAGGCCAATTTTGAGAGAAAAATTGCCATGGATTCAAAAGACAATCATAAGGCCTTTATCAGCTATGCTAGGAACCTGGGTGGAAACTCCCAGATATGCTCAGAATTAGTCCAAAATGATACAAAAATCACTGAACCCACAGACATTGCCAACATACTGGCAGACAGGTTCCATGCAAACTTCACCCCCCTCTCCCCCCTAAAGGAGAGATTACTATCCCAGCGGAGTGTAGCCTCCCAGACATCTCAAATGCGCAGGTGAAAGCTGCTCTCTCTAAAGCTAAAAACACAGCATCAATGGGACCGGATGGTGTCCCCGGCTGTGTGCTACACGAGCTCAATGAGGAACTAAACCCGCACATAAGGCAGCTCTTTAATCTCAGCCTTACCACAGGATACGTGCCCAAGGAGTGGCGTACAGCAACTGTGGTCCCACTTCACAAAGGTGGTGCCTCTACGGACCCTGGTAATTACCGCCTCATAAGCTTAACAAGTCTAGTCTGCAAAGCTATGGAGTGGATCATAATGGAGCTCATAAACAAAGATATAGGGGACTTGCAGACATTGGACCCGACCCAGTTTGGCTTTGTCAAGGGCAGATCATGCCTTTTGAACTTGGTCGACTTCTTCGAAACAGTCACCAAGGCCATTGATGAGGGAAAGGCAGTCCATACAGCCTACCTTGACCTTGCAAAGGCTTTCGACACAATACCCCACTTGGGTATTGTAGAAAAACTTACCAGCTTAAATGTAAACCCATATGTCACAAGATGGGTTGCAAACTGGCTTAAGGACAGAACCCACAGGGTTAGAGTTGCTGGCGCTATGTCAGACTCCAAGCCGGTCACAAGTGGTGTCCCACAGGGCTCAGTCCTTGGCCCCCTATTGTTCGGCATCTACTTCTCAGAAGTACAGGCCAACATGGGAGGACTTTGGCTGACAAAGTTTGCAGATGACTGCAAACTGGGCGCCATAGTGGAAAGTGCATCGGACACAGATATCCTTCAGAGGGGACTCACGGAAACTGATAGCTGGTGCCAGAGCCATGGCCTGAAGTTAAACGCCAAAAAATGTATAGTCATACCCTTCGGGAAAAACAAGGTAACCCCAAGCTACCATATAGGTGGCAATCCACTAAGCACAGAAGAGGTTATCAGGGACCTGGGGACCCAGGTTGACAGTGGCCTTTCTTTTGACACTCACGTTGCTAAAGTGGTTAGAAAGACCTTCTACATTGCCCACCTGATCATGAAGGGATTCACATCCAGATCTAGTGAGGTCATTGTTCCCCTGTACTCTTCACTTATCAGACCAATGATTGAGTACAATGCCCCATTCGGGATGTATCTCACCCGACATCTGCAGCAATTGGAGAGACCCCAAAAGTTCCTCACCAAAAGGATAAAGGGACTCCAAAATCTGTCATATGCTGCCAGATTGAAGAAACTCCAGCTCTATTCAGTCGCATACCGTCTGCTCAGAGGTGACATGTGCCTGACATACAAGGCCATGTCCAACCCGGAATTAATGGACATGCTCCACCTCAAAAAATCCAAATCCACCAGAACCACTAGAGCAAGTGACTTAAACCTTAGCACGAATATAAATAGGACGTGCTGGAGGGATAGATTTATCACTCAGAGACTCCCTATGCTGTGGAATAAAATCCCGGTCCATGTGAGGCAGAGCACCTTGCTGGCTCTGTTCAAGAGAAATCTTGACCTGTGGATGGGAGATCATAGGTTTACCCCGGGAATAATCTCTGTGTCACTGCTGGACAGAGGCACAACAAACTAATGGCTACAGTATTTTTTCATATAAGGGGTGGCGTAAGCCACAAAACTTTGGGCTAGGCTTATAAATGCCTTAGGGCAGATAGCCTAGTATAAACCTATGAACCTATGAACCTATGAAGGCTGGCACAGGTTTAGTAGCTATGCCTCCTTCTGCCCAAACTATAAGGTAGTTTTATTTGCCACCAAGCCCTACTTATCAGCTACTATAAGGCCCTTAAAAAGGGTGTTCAATCCTACTGTGTAATGTTACTATTATCCAAATGGTAGTCTGACCAAGAGCAAGTCTATATAGGAGTGGCCTGTACAGTGTCACCAAATACATATGCAAGTACTCTCAGAGCTTAAATATGCCTCACAAATATCAGCCACAAAGATAGGTTTAAATATATTTAATAATAAATAATAAAAAAACAAGACAATACTCAGCAAACAAACACAGTTACTTCAGAGTTCAAAACCTCAGGAAATATTTAAAACAACAATGCAGGGCAGTCTCAAATAAATACACAAAACATCTAAACTAATCTTTACTATTTCCTAACTACATCCAAAAAGATACTATGCCCTGAATCTTACTTACAGAGCAAGTCAAGTACAGATGGTGATGATGAGTGGATGTTCTTGTTAGGTCTGAGAGAGTTCTTAAATTAATATCACATTTTACTGCTGGGGTAGCCTGGATGACATCAATTTGTCACCTGACTTCAGTTCCCAGGCTAAAACAGAAACTAATAGAAATTAACATCTCTGTGTTAAAAGTACATATCTCTCAGATGTTTGCCAGCTCTTGGAAGTTCTAAAACAATAAAACACTTTCCATTTAAAACCTAGTAATCGCTTCTCCCCAGGACAATATAAACACTTCTAGCTCTAGACATTGTGTCTACTACTGAACTGAAAATGAGGGATAACATCTTTTGTTTATGCCCCAGTTATAAAGTAACTTTGCCTCAACTATTCTTAAGTTTTGCAAGATAATCTTCTAAGTTCCAACAGGGTACGCTGTGGTTACATTCTTGAAGCTCAGTACATAACATGCAGTTCTGTATAAATCATATCAATATTCACAAATTACATGGAATTATTTACAAAATTCCAGATAGTTGGGTTGGCAGCGTGATGCCAGGAAAGGAATTATCTTTATAGAACTAATCATTAGATACAATATTGTCTTTTGTGCATATTTATCTAAATGTGCTCTCCAACTAGGGGCAATGCATGTTAACAGAAGTATAGGTGAAGTGAAGGAAGAAAATTATAAAAATTGTCCAGAATTGTGTTACTTATTTTTGATTTCTGACAGGACATATAGAGGGATTAGCATTTTAATATTTAATGGCATGCTCAGTTCTGTGCTGTAAAAACTGCTTTGTCTATCCAACAACAGACACAGGGTAGACAAAATACAAGAATATGAAATGGGAGGAAGTAGCAGCCAGAGAAATTGAGACAAAATTAAGAAAGGCTCCTAAATGGAAAACCCCAGGGCCAGATGCAGTATTTAACTTCTAGATAAAGGTATTAACATCTTTACATAAAGATTTAGCCCTGAATAAAACATTCTTTAATGCACATCCCAAACAAACGCAAGACCTGATTAACAACAGGAAACAAACATATTGCTCCATAAGAGTGAACCAGCAGGCCATCCTAAGAACTAGAGACAAATGACTTGCCTTCCAGCAATATATAAATTATACACTAGAACTGATGAACTCAGAGTTTATAGCCATATAGGAAACAAATCGGTCATGGCAATTGAATAAAAAGGTAATAAAAGAAAGTCATATGGAAAAAAGATCATCTGTTATTAAACAAAGACATAACATAGAGCTAAAAAGGGGCAGAGTGGAAGTGTGGCAGGAATTGAGTACAAAAAGCATTCCGCAGCACCCCATATTCATGGATTATGGAATGCTTAAAGATGTATAACAGATACCCTACATTGATCAGTAATATTATGGTGACTGAAACAGTGGCAAAACACTTTACGTCTAAGTCATGATAAAAGGCAAATTTTACTCCCAGGAATACAAATTCAGAAGGGGAATACCCATTAAGCTGTTGACTTAATAAACTAAGCTATGGTTACAGCTTATTTTGCAGACACTGACATCATTCAAATTCATCTCATTTTCTTTTTGTGGATGATTTAAAACAGTACAGATTATCAGATAAACATCTGAAAGCTCTACTACGACTAGCTAAAACTTTCTCAGATGACATAAGAATGAGATTTGGTCTTGATAAATTTTCAAAAGCAGCATTTAAAGCAGGAAAGCTAAAGTACCCAAAAGATATCAACCTAGGACAGGAATGTGATGTAAAGGTGCTTGAGCAGGAGGACATGAATGGATGAAGGGGTCAGGAATAAAACATGAACAAATGAGATCAAAGCTTAGTAAGGAATGCTTCCAAAGACTAAAGCTAATATTGAAAACTGCCTTGACCAACAGTAATAAAGTTTAAAACATAAATCAGCTTCCTTTTCATGTTCTAACTTACAGCTTAGGTGTGATTTACTGGCCCCAAACAGTGTTAAATCAGTTGGACAAGAAAACAAGAAAAATGCTTCATATTTATCAAATAATATATAAAAGCAAGTTCATGCTAAGTTTATATAGTTCTCAAATCCTACTACAAGTATAGGTCAGCAGTCAATGAACTACCTACATACTTGTTGACAGCATCAGATCCAAATATAGTGAAAGTTCTAAGGCAAGAAGAGAAAAAGTCTAAGGCGCCAACTTTGCTTAGTTTAGCAGAAGCATTTTGGAAACAAGTGGGAATGTAAATGAAACTAGAAATAGATGAGACTTGTACAACACCAGAAAATGCCCCCCCCAAATAAATAAATAAATGAATAAAAATAAAAAAGACAAAGTAAAAAAAATAGAAAGAATATAAAGAACAGTACTGTAAGCAAAGGGAGTCTGATCTTTTCCCCACTGTAGTGCAATCTCGGAGTTGGTATATTTAATTAGTTAGGGGGGGTATTGATGGTGCAGCCCCCCACCAGGGTGGGTTTTAAAAATGCTGTTTTTGTTGCAGTCGGTAGGTTGGCCCACTGGTTACTTACCCTGGGAAAAAGTTTTGCTGTAACTGTCATTCGATGGATGAAGATTCGACAAATAGGGTTCGACAAAGAGGCATTCGACAATTAGTGAGTTTGACGATGTGACATAGAATGTTAGAGTTGAAGGCAGGTATATGGAGGCTGGATAGTAATTCTGTTACACCTGAAATAGTAGATTTTGTAACTGAAGCTAGACTGGAAATGCAGACAGAAAAGGAGTAATAAGATCTGATCAGGTGAAAATAGCATGGAGTGAATGATTAGAGATGACCAGTGAGTGGAAATATATCTTCATCATAGACATGCAAATAAATCAAGGGTTCAGAAAGAGGCTCTTTGGAACATATATTTGGGAATGTATAGAGTTGTTTCAGTAGAAATATGACTTGAATAATATGCCAAGTCATATGCTTGAAAGAGAATTTGACCTTAGTACAGAGATGTTTTATAGAGTTGGTGAAAAATAACATGAAATAAAGAGTTGAAGGCATTTCTATATTTAGTGTTGATAGTGGCTAAGAAAATTATGACTAGAAAATATAAAACCAAAGACCAACCACCAATAAGACAGGTGAAAAAATGATTACAGAGATTAAAAATATGGAACTGAGAACTACTAGAAATCAGAAACAAAATTCATAGCAAAAATGTGCTGTATACGGTTCCATAAGGGAAATTAAGCTTGATGATTACACTGACATTGAATAAAGTACCTAAGATGTATATCTCTTAATAAAGTAGACTTCAGTACAAGGTGTGAAGGCTCTGGTCTAGTTGTTAAAACTTGTAATATAGTGAAAATAAAGCAATATGGTTACTAGTTAAGTCATTATCTCAAATTATGTTGTAAATAATTAAATGTGTGTGTTTAACTGTTTTTATTTGACAAGTAATCTTGAATCAATCTTATTTTTTAAACAAGAAACATCTTTATTGAATTATCACCTATAACATAGGCAGTATATTAATATAAATGAAAACAAACCATAGTGACATATTTTCAGTAGCAAACCTTATATATCACATATAATCTTCCATACAGTCATTGTCAATCAAACATTACATAACTCATTCAATCCCTGCCTTTGTTTAAACCTCATTCCTCCTCCAAATCATTATTCTGCATGTATTGTTTCCAGAGGTTCAGGTACCTAGGCAGTGAGACATTTCCCTGTTGTACATTTGGTTGTGAACACATGGCAGAAGTGACATTCAACTGCAGAGAATGTGCCTGTTCTGAATTTCCTGTATCTGATGCTATAACTGCTTTCAAACTGTGCTATACTGTTCTCCTTAAGTTCACTGTTGAAGAGGACTTATATCTACATATAATGCAGCATAGCATCTACCCTTATGTCTTCTTTAATGTGTATGCATGTATGTGTTGACAGGCATATCACAGTGACCACTGTCTAGCAATGATATGTGCATATGTAACCCCATGAGATGATATGACACTCTGGTGAACACATATATGACTGTTGTTATGCCCTGGATATTCTTAAGCATATCATCAGATTGGCTGTATATATGCATAAGATATGTATGTATATATGTATACATGCAAAAAGACCAGTTTCTGCTTCAAATACCAGCACTAAAGACTGATGACATCGGCCAATCTGTATGGATGGGTAGGTGGGCATTGGGCTGTCCATCTAGTGTTGCATTATTCATATCATTTGAGAGACCTTATGCCAGGCATGAATGCATCTGTGAACAACCTTCAGATTGTCATGAGGTAATGGAGTGTGATGTCTGGAACCTGCCAGATAGCTCAAAGGATTATAAGCCCTAGATGACAGCAGAGATTTGAGATTTGTGGCAGGACCATAACATTCTGGCACATATCATTTAGACTGCACTACAACATTGACCAGTCTCAGAATACCAGAAGAACTGGTGCTAGTAGGGGGAATCACAGCATAACAATGCTCATGTTCATATATCTGCTGGCTTAATTGTAAGGTCTCATGTCTCTAGGCATGGAGATTAATATGAAGTCCTTTTGTGACTCCACAGATGCGAACTGGAATAGTTGTGTTAGGCTTGAGTTCCACTGCTTTACCACCCCTTATGGGTGGAACAGAACGAATGACATGCCCCTTAATTGCATCTGAAGGATGCATGGCATGCAATATTTGATATTTTCATATGTTATATATGTGTGTGTTATTTTGTTCTAGGTGCTTTTAGCCTCAGTGTGTGTAGACCATTAAGCATTCCCCAATCAGATATAGCCATTCATTCTTTTCCAGGGAAATTCACCCAGGATCTACATAAAAGATGTCTGAAGAGGGCTATCATCCAGGCAGTCATGAAAATACTTTATGCCACCATCTGTGCCCCTACATCTGCCAGCATTGCTATGGAGGTCGGTATCAAGTTTATCCCTCTTAATCCAGGACCCATAGATGACTTATCCATTTAATCTGTCCATGGCCAAGGGCACTCCATCACACCATTTGGCTGAGTGTGATCTGACCCTCAGAGCAGAACTCAAGGGACAACCTGTCCATCTTGCCACACTTGGCATGTATTCTTTCCAATCAGTGGCCTGCATCATTCCCACTGTAGACTATGGTGACCTTTCCCCATGTTCTAATCCTACCCTAGCCCCTTTTCCTGCTGGGGATGTAGACAGTGTATCATGGTGAGGAATATAATGATTTTCTTTGTGTATGCTTGCTCCAGTGCACATATCCATTTTATGTTATCATCACTAGCTTGGTATTACAAGCCTTTGTTCCTCCAATAAGTATTTTTCATGTAAGCATCCACTTGTACTGGAACACCTTGTGAAGATGGGTGAAGGCTGCCAGCCTAGCCAGATAGAATTTTATAGATAATTCCGTCATCTGTAAATATGAATGTAAACTACAGGCTTGTTGTCTTAAATGTAAAGAATTAGTGTTACATGTGGAACTGGAAAAAAGATGGCTCCAGCCTGGCTAGATGAAGACATTCTTTCTATTGTTTTAACCAAGAGTTAAATTGCTAGATTTAAACATGCAAATGTATTTTTATTGCTATGTTTCCTGACCAGCTGCAATATAACACAAGGAGATGTTAAAAATGTAAATGTAGTTAATGTGTAGCCTGGGTGCCCCAGGAATGTGTGAAGAATGATGTAATGGGAATCAGAACTGCAATTTCAATTTAAACAGAGAGAACCAGAGAGGATTAAGCATTTTTGTCTTGACCATCCAACTCACAGCACTGTCTTGCTCATATGTAAGTTATCTTAGACTTGTGTTTTCTTTTAGAAATAGCTAGAAACTAGAAAGATTAGACTGTGTATTTCTGTGATGTCAGAACTGTACTACTGAATTATTTTAAGTATTTCTCTGTGATCTCTGAATTCTTGACTAACACTGTGTAGTAAGAAGTATTGTCTTGTGTTTTTATTATTTATTATTAAATATTTAAAAACCTTTCAACTGTGGCTGCTTTATTTAGAGATAATTTAAGCTCTAGAGTACATTGCATATTTATAGTGATTACTGTACCAAGTCACTCTAATAAGCCTTGACTGTTTAGTTATACTACCAACTGGATAATAATATTGAACAGTAATAATTGGACACCCTTTTAAGAGCCTTTGAGTAGCTGATAAATATTAGCTGGGTGGTGGCAGGCAGTAGTACCCTATAGTCTGGTTAATAGGGGCAGAGCTGGAGAACCTGTGCCAGCCTTTTACAGGAGTGTCTGTGTGGTTGTATAAACTCTTATCTCAAAGTGTGTGTGTATCAGCTACTTGGGCAGGGACATGAAGCACTGGTTGGACAGAGAGGGTGCTGGAGGTTTTAGCTTGTCCAGCTAAGCTGAGATCTGGACTCTATAGATGTGCCAGTGGGGAGTCTTATTGGTCACCTGGAGAGCAAGAAAGCAACCAGCCCCAGACTGACTGTGATCTCTGTGTGCTCTTAAGGGAAATTGCACTTTACTGTGTGTATTTGTTATCCTTTCCTCATATATGAGACACCCTCTCTGGTGTTGGTGGTGAGGATTGAGGCTCCTTGATTGCTAGGCCATGGTACAGATGTCACACACCTCCTGAATAGGGACCATCAATCCTCCCCAGAGAATGGGCAAGCGAATTCTGCACTCATTTCTACCCTAGACCAGCTTTTCCAACACTCAAACGACTTTATCCCTCCATATCACAGAACTAGGTGTCCATGTAAATAATTTTATGTTCTTTTAATCTTGACTAATTTTGTCCTGGTTTCTATGATGATTTTATGTAAAAGCCCATTTTAATGATATGAGTCTTTTTCATCCCTCTGATCCTGTACGTCTGTTGTGGTATTGTGAAGTAGCACTATCTGGATACATACCTATATATGTGGAGAGATGATGTATACATGTCTTGTAAACAGGGATGAATTACTGGATGGGCTGCAGTTTATCTGTCCTAGATCATAGAATTACACATATGGATGGACCTTGGTTGTAGTATGTTCTTCTGTGCCATGGTTAGCAAAAGCATGCTTTTGGCATATGGCATCAGCATCTGTGCACCACACTTGTGGTGCTCCCTCCACAAGTGTAAACCAGGGAACTATTGCAGGTCACCATTCTCATTGCCAAAGCAGTTTGAGTGATTT
Organism: Protopterus annectens; assembly: GCF_019279795.1. NCBI lineage: Eukaryota > Metazoa > Chordata > Ceratodontiformes > Protopteridae > Protopterus > Protopterus annectens. Next base: position 490,940,479 of record NC_056725.1, on the reverse strand, counting down.
TTGAGCATTTCACATGGTTACTTTACTTTCTGCTGTAACATTTGTCAATTACATTCTATATACAATACTTCTTTCACAAGCATTCACGTAAATATGCTACTTACTAAATGATGAACTATGTTTATGAATATGGTGCTCTGTTTCCACTAGTCCTTTCAGATTCTTGGAGTTGAAAGCCCTGCAGTTGTACACTGAAGAAAATGTGTTCCAGGGGCAGTGCCAAGATGTCAAGATGACAGCAGCAATTATTCAGAGCTTTGTAGTAAATATTTTAATTTATTACGAAAATTATTTTTGCAGTCTTCATAACTACTTTGACTGAAAACATTGAATTTTATGAATTTTATGGTGATTTTCTAATATTTTCCTGTGAGATTTATCAACAGACTTACCTGCTGAAATGAAATATGAGCTCTTCAAAATACTCTCATACAGATTCCTCTCTGAAGAAGGACATTCAACAAATGATGTTCTCTCTACAAGAACTTTCCTTAAAATGGATGCATTCCAGGAAAATCAAGACAACTTAATAGAAAGCAGTCTTAAACAGAAATCTTAAAATAAATGATCCCATAACAAACTAAAATCTCTGATATAGAGATTGCTATGACAGATATTGAAGGAAGACTTAAGGATGAACAACTGCAAACAGACTTTTTGTTAAAAGAAAAATTTTAGTTACAGAATAAACTAGATGATTTAGAGAATAGAGAAAGGAGGTGCAACATCAGAATCTTCAGGCTACCAGAGAAAACAGAGGGAGAAGATATCATCACTTTTTGTCTTCTTGGATTCCTAAATTCCTAATCCTACAAGAAGGATTTTTTTTGGTATAGAAAAAGGGCTCATCAATTAATGGGTAAGACTACACCTTCAGTTTCTCTCTCTCTACACTGAGGTCTGTATTATTTAAATATCTTTCACTTAAGACATAGACAAAGATGCATATTTATAAAAGAAAGCAAGCCACGTAAACATATTCACAGTTACAAACATTATACATAAATATATTCTTTTACACAATTATAAACAATCTAGCATTATATAAATTGACCAAATCCTGCCTTCCTAGAAACCTCACTCCTCCTACAAAATATTATTATGCATCTATTGTTCCCACAATTTCCATTTATTTTTTGTATGTACTTTGCTTCTATCCTTTTCTAAAGATCCCACTACCAGTTCTTTTATCTCTGTTACAATATTCATTAGTTCAAATGCAGCTGGATTAGACTCTGATTTCCATTATCTAGTGATTGCTTTTTTGGCAGCCACCAGAATTAAACAAAACAAGGCCTTGTTATGTCTCAGCAATTCAGATCTTATATCTCAGCTTAAAAAATCATTTCCTTAGTTATACCCATTTGCTCACCCAATATTTCTGATAGAGTATACTTGGGATTTTTAAAGTTTGCCAACTCATTACTCTCCCAAATACACATTCCTAGTTACCTCTTTCTTCCACATTACACATCCAGTATTTGCCATCTACCTGAAGAAAAATTCTTTGGAGTCTGCCATTTTATTTAAGTGGGAACTACTAGTCAATAGCTTTTTATGTTTTATCTGATTGGCCTGAGGGTGTAACTTTAGAAAAAGTCTTTCATCTTGCTGGTATAAGAGAATTACATTTTGTAAGATTCTGCTCTTTTATTCAAAGCTTCCTTGTGCCTGGTTGTCACCTGTGGCTACAAGATTTGGATTGTTTCTAAAACCATCTGGAAATACAAAGCCGATGTTTTCAGTGATATTTAACAATTCTGTACCACATTTATTTATTTGGTTTAAATAATCACTCATCTGCTTGTTACTGTACTGCTCTTAGGTTGTGATTTTAACAGTATTCTGCAAAAGCTATTCTAAGTTTGCCAAAATATTTGTAAGTTTTGCAAAGTTTTTTGTATGTTGTAAATGTTTCTCAGGATTATTTAACTTATTTCTGAGGATTCTTGATATTTCAGGAATCCTTACTTCTGTTCTGATCTCTGTCTCCATTAAAGTTTTCCCACCCCACCCAACTGTTGTTGTATTCTTAAAATATGGTGGCTTTTGAGTTGCCTGCCTCTGCTATAAATTTGATATTTGGTACTCCTCTGAGTCCCATCCCATCTGCTCATTCTACTGAGTACAGTGATATAGTTTGGGAAGGCCCACCCTCTTAGTTTCTTAACCTTGAATTATCTTTTGTTTCCTCCCTTTCTACTTAACTAAAAATACACTTTATTCAGCTGCTTTTACTGTATTTGTGTATCTTCCTAATTTATTACTTTATTTTGCTTTTGATATTTGTTCTTAAAAGTGTTCAATTGCATTTATTCTGCTGCATTTATTACTGCTTGCTAGTAGCCTGATTAAATTGTAATTGTTATTCTAAGCCTCTTAGTTTTGGTTTAAGGACTTTGGCTTCAAGCCAGTTATTTTACATTAAGAAGGATTGCAGTCTACAGTCTTGTGGGAGGAGAGAATAGCCTTTGCCCTTGGTGAAGGCTTGTTGTGCCTGTTGTTCTAAGTGTCTTTGTTCCGGTTTAAGCACTTGCGTTGCAAACCAGTTATTTTACATTGGAGGACTTGTGGTCTAAACTCTTGTGCCAGGAGGGGATAGCTACATTGTTCTATGCTGGAAATTGCTGGTTGAAAGCTCATTGTGTCTGTTATTCTGATAGTATCTTAGTTCTGGTTTAAGCACTTGGGCTCCAAACCAGTTATTTTACATTGGGAAGGTTTGTGGTCTAGACTCTTGTGACAGAAGAGTGTGACCTACACCCTTCTAAGCTGGGAATCACTGGGGGAGGCTCATTGTGCCTGTCATTTTAAGTGTCTTTATTCTGGTCTACACACTTGGGTTCCAAACCAGTTACCTTACATTAGGAAGATGTGTGGTCTAAAATCTTGTGACAGGAGAAGATAGCCTACACCCTAGCTGGAGATTGCTGGTTGAAGAACTATTGTGTCTGTAATTCTCAAGTGTTTTAGTTCTAACCTAAGCACTTGGGCTTCAATACCAGCTGTTTTACATTAGGAAGGTTTGTATTATAGACTCTTGTGATGGGAGAATGTGGTCTACACCCTTCTAAGCTGGCAATTGCTGGTGAATTCCTGCTTTGTTTAAACTGTTTTTGGTGGTGTGACTGTGATTTTTATGCACTTTGAATTTCTAGTACTTCCACATTTTATAGCATAGGTTAGATTCAAACTTGCTGAATCTAGACTGTTTGGTATCACCTGAACACTAAAATCAGCTCTTCACTGAGATACTGAAAGATCTGAGGCATCTGTTGCTTCCAACTAACTATAAGTGCCTGTTTTTGCTCTTATATTGGACTTTTAATTTGTATTCACATTCTACTTTCTGTATGAATTGTCAGAACTGTTTTTTGTCACATTTTACTGTATACTGTACTAGTTCAACTATAGCATAGCCCAGTTCCAGGTTTGCTGTTTCTGGGTCTGTGTTGTAATTTCTGAGCATCACATTCAAGCCATCTTTGTTGGCAAAGACCTTCTGCACTCTTGTGGGAGGTGAGTGCTGTCTAGGTCCCATCTAATCGAGGGTGATTGGACTAGAGCTCAGAAAGAGTGTCCTTATTGGCTAGTTTGAGTTAAAAGTGCTATTTCTTGTTTTATTTAAGCCATGCATTTGTGCTTTTTTGCATGTAGCACTCCATCATGTACTGCCATGTAGCGGTGGTTACCACTGGTGGTTATAGACACAAATGTTTTGTTTGTTAAATTTTTCTCTTAATACTTTGCTTGTGGTCCTCCAGAGGTTTTTTATGACTCTACTCTGCTGTCAGGTGGAACACTAGGCCTAGCTTCAGAGTTACCAAAACACTGCTCACCCACTTGCTATTCCTAAGAGTGACCTCTTTTCCTGACCATATAAATTTATCTAATGCTATGGATGGACAACTTACCACAGTTTCTCCAGCCTGCTTGGTTGATATGGGCATCCTGAGGCAGTGTACTAACTGCCTCGTGTTCACCGACAACCCTCTATTCCTAGATCACAGAAACTCAACATGTCAGAAATGCAACTATATTAAGAACATTAAATCCACACTAGTCAGTACAAGTGACAATGAGCAGGTTGTCAGCATGCACCCCTCATCACCTACTCCACCCAAACCCACATCACACATGCCTACATATGCTCCGGTCTTCACCAGAAACATACCTAAACACCTGAGACCTCCCAAACGGAAACACAAGCGCACTTCCTCTGCAGAACACAATACACATAAGAGCTAACAACCCAGTGTCTCGCCTGTCAAGCCCTTAAGGCAAAACATAAAACCAAACATATTAGTCATAGCTAATTCCATTGTGAGATACATAAATGTCCCTCTTACCAGGCTGGATAAGGAAAAGGTCATGGTCAGCTGTTTGTCAGGTGCCAGGATCCACCATATTACACATGCACTCAAGTCTCTCAACAATAGATGCTGTTATGACTCCGTCATAGTTCATGTTGGTGTGAAAGACTCAAGTGCACTATGTGAAGAGAGACATGAATGAGCTCTCAGACTATGTGTCTTATGCAGATATGCCCCTAGCCTTAATCAGCATTTTACCTTCAACTAGGATGATGCCTCAATACAAACAGAAAATGATTGACTTCAATAATTGGCTTTGTTTCTGGTGTCATTCTAAGGGTATTCAGCATCTGGGCAGGTTCAGGGCGGTGCAGTGGTGCAGCGGTTAATGCTGTCACCTCACAGCAAGAGGTTCTCCAGTTCAATTCTCGGCTGGGGTGCCTTCTGTGTGGAGTTTGCATGTTCTCCCTGCGTTCGCGTGGGTTTCCTCCGGGTACTCCGGTTTCCTCCCACATTCTAAAAACATGCTTCTGGAGCATTTCTCCCCGGGCCTCCACTGAAAACAGGATCTGTGGAACCTAGTCGGACTTTCCCGGTCAACAAATGTTAAATAAAAATAAAATAAAAAAAAATCTGTCAACCTGGGATGACATGATTGACAGACTTGATGCTTTGCCAGAGATGTTCTTCATCTGTCACCCCTGGGATTTTGGCTACTAGCTAAGGCTCTTGCTATACCCCATAGTACCTTTTTTAGGCAGTGTCTCAAGGACAAAATTACTGACATAAAAACTCCATCTAAAAACAACCTCAAAGTTATGCTGCCAAATGATAGCAGTCTTAACATGAAATTGCACTCACTGGAAGCAGTCCTCAACTTGGAAGATGCAGACATTTGTGCAGTTACAGAAACCTGGTTCAAGGCTGTGGAGAGCAGCCCAGCCATAGTGGGTTATGCCTCCTTCCACATGTTCAGACCACAAACTGAAGGCATGAAAACTAAAGGAGGCAGTGTATCAATAGTCATTAAAGATAAATGCACCTCCAGGGTGGTTAAACAGTATGATTCCCTGGAGATAGTTCAGGTGCAATTAACTGTTGGTAGGATACCTATTCAAGTCATTTCCAGCTACAGGACCCCCTTCATGAATCAGGACACCCACTCTGCTTATTTGGATCTACTTGAGTCTATCAAGATACATCCGAACATCATGGATTTTGGGCAACTTTAACTGCCCATCCATCGACTGGGTAAATTACTCATGCTTTAACTCAATTGCCCAAAGGTTCCTTGACTTTGTTAACTCCAGTGCCCTGGACTAGCTGGTTGACACCCCCACAAGGGGTGCCAACATCCTGGATTTGGTGCTTAACAATATGGGGGACCACTGTAGCACCCTGAGATCTGACCACAAATCAGTCTTATTTGAAGTAACTATCACACCTGCACCCCCCCCCCCCCAGCAGCAACTAAACTAAAACACTTCTCCAAAGCAGATTATAACCTCTTGTGGGATGGTATAAATAGCTTTACTGCACCTACCCCTCAGATGGAACTGGCAACTATGCCAAGTTCTACAACAATGCTTTATACAAACACCTGTATAACTGCATTGACTCAGCCATAACTGATAGGACCAAAACAAGCTCCTCAAGGAAGAGCAAACCTGCCTGGTGGACAACTGCCATTAACAGGCTTTACAATAAGAGGAGGAAATTGCTGTCTAAGAGTAAGAGGGAGTGAGTCCTGAACTGGAAAAACTCCCTCCTCAGCTTAAACAAGCAGATAAGACAGTCCTCTAAAGCAAACCACAAATTCAAATTAGCTTCCTCAACTAAGGACAACCATAAGATGTTCTTTAGTTACAGCCATAACCTAAAAGGAAAGGCTCAGATCTGTGTCAAACTGATAGTTAATACTACCATATATACTGAGCCTGTGGACATAGCTAACCTGTTGGCAGAGGTTCTGTGAAAACTTCACTCCTCTATCACTGCCACATGCACACCATGACATCCCTATCACCTGTCCCCAAGTTGTATCTCTAAAGAGCAGGTTGTAAATGCCCTCTTTAAGGCCAAAAACACAGCATCTGTGAGATCTAATAACATCCTAGGCTGTGTCCTACGTGAGATCCAACAAGAATTAGCAACACCACTGGGTACTCTTTTCAGTCATAGTCTAAGCACCATCTTTGTTCCAGCTGAATGGAAAATAGCCACCATTATTCCCTTGCACAAAGTTGGTGCTTCCACTGACCCCAGGAACTATAGACCTATTAGCCTTACTAGCCTTATCTGCAAGACCATGGAGCAAATCATCATTGAACTTATCAACAAAGATACAGGTAATCTTCAAACACTTGACCTACTCAGTTTGAATTTGTCAAAAGGAGATCATGCCTGTTAAACCTGATGGACTTCTTCAAGACACTCATACCATACGTTTCGGCCACAGAATCCAGACCGAAACACAAAAGGTGGGGGTGTATCCATATTCATCAAGGATATCCACACCTCCAGGTTAGTGGTGCAGCACGATGCCTCAGAGATCATCCATGTGCAACTAACAATGGGTAAAACTGCAATTCAAATTGTAGCTTGCTACAGATCACCCACCATGACCCAGGATCCCCATTCAGTGTTTCTGGAGACACTGGAAAATATGAAGGTCCTACCAAACACCCTAATATTGGGTGATTTCAGTTATCCAAACATTAACTGGAGGAACTACTCAAGTACTAACTCCCTTTCCCACTGCTTCCTAGAATTTATAAGCTCGAACACCCTGGATCAACTGGTCAAAACCCTCACCAGAAGTGACAACATATTGGACAGGGTCATCACCAACATGGGCGACCGATGCTCCACACCAGAGGTCAACCCCTCACTGGTTAGATCAGACCATAGGCTAATCATTCTGGATATCCACATTCTGCCCTCAACCCCAGTCAAGGAAACAACTGTGAAAAACATTTCAAAAGCAAACTTCACGTTACTTAAGTCCAAGGTGGAAAGGTTCACAGCCCCCATGCTAAAAGACAACGCTGTCCAAGCTGCTGAATCCCTTACAAAGGCACTCTATGAGCACCTGCAAAAATGCATGGATAGTGCTATCCCAAGCAAAACCAAGAATCACTCCTCCAAGAAAAGGAAACCAGTCTGGTGGACCCCTGCCATCAAAAAGCTATACAACAGAAGGAGGAAACTAGTACAGAAAAGAGTAAAATCCCAAGAAGAAAAGACATCCCTGATCAGTATCAGCAAGAAACTAAGATCCCTCATAAAATCATGCAAGGCTAGCTTCAAAAGAAAAATTGCCAAGGACTCCAAAGATAACCACAAAGCGTTCTTCAGCTGTGTCAAGAACCTAAGTGGAAACACTCAGATCTGCTCTGAGTTAGTGCAGAATGGCACAAAATACACTGAACAGACTGATATTACAAACATTCTGGCAGATAGGTTTAGTGCAAACTTCACCCCCCTCTCACCCCCTAAAGGCCCCATAACCATACCAGAAGAATGTAGAGCCCTGGCAATCACTGACACACAGGTTAAAAAAGCCCTATCATAAGCCAAAAACACAGCTTTAATGGGACCAGACGGTGTCCCAGGCTGTGTCTTACACAAGCTTCAAAATGAACTAACCCCTCCCCTAAACACACTGTTCAAACTCAGCCTCTCTATAGGTTATGTACCCATAGAGCGGTGCACAGTAAAAGTTATCCCACTCCACAAAGGTGGAGCTTCAACGGACCCTGGGAACTATCGCCCTATAAGCCTGACTAGCCTGGTTTGCAAGGCTATGCAGCGCATCATCATGGAACTCATTAACAGAGACATTGGGAACCTACAAACATTGGACCCTACCCAGTTTGACTTTGTTAAGGGCAGATCATGCCTCCTAAACCTGGTGGACTTCTTTGAGACAGTTTCCAAGGCTTTAGATGAGGGAATGGAGGTCCACACAGCCTTCGCAGACCTCGCAAAGGCTTTCAACACCATTTCCCATTCTGGTATTATAGACAAGCTCACCAGCCTGAACATAAACCCCTATGTCATGAGGTGAGTTGCCAACTGGCTCGTGCATAGAACCCAGACAGTGAGAGTTGCAGGCTCTAGGTCTGACTCTAAACTAGTTACAAGTGGCATATCCCAGGGCTCAGTCCTGGGACCCCCTCCTGTACGGTATATACTTCTCAGAGGTACAGGCAAGCACAGGAGGACTATGGCTGACCAAGCTTGCAGATGTCTGCAAACTGGGGGCCATAATTGACTCTACAGCTGATACAGACATCCTCCAGAAGGGTCTCACTGAGATGGATACATGGTGTCAAAATCATGGTCTCAAGCTAAATGCCAAAAGGTGCATAGTCATCCCCTTTGGAAAAGTACCCACAAACTACCACATATGTGTTAGTCCCCTAAATACAGAAAATGTAATACTGGATCTGGGGACCCAAGTAGATAATAATCTCTCCTTTGATGATCATATTGCCAAGGTGGTTAGAAAATCCTTCTATGAGGCCCACCTAATCACAAAAGGGTTCACATCCAGAACAAAAGAGGTTATCGTGCCCCTCTACTCATCACTCATCAGACCCATCATAGGGTGCAATGCCCCATTTGGGATGTACCTTACAAGACACCTGCAACAGCTGGAAAGCCCACAGAAGTACCTCTCCAAGAGGATTACCGGCCTCAAACAGATGCCGTATGCAGCCTAACTGAAGAAACTCCAACTGTACTCGGTTGCATACCACTTACTCAGAGGTGATCTCTGCCTGACATGCAAAGCCATGTCCTACCCAGAATTGATGGACATGCTCCACCTAAAAAAAGCAAATCCCTGAGAGCCACATGCTCTGGGGATCTAAACCTCATTACAGTGATAAATAGGACATGCTGGAGGGATAGATTCCTGTACCAGAGATTCCCCATTCTTTGGAACAGGATTCCAATCTATATTAGGCAGAGCCCCTCAATAACACTCTTCAAGAGAAACCTTGACGAGTGGATGGGAAACACAAAATTTACCCCGGGGATCACTGCAGTGGCTCTGCTGGACAGAGGCACAGGGAACTAATGGCTCTGCTGGACAGAGGCACAGGGAACTAATCTAAGGGGGTGGCAAAAGCCAACACATTCTGGCTAGGCTTATAGATGCCCACGGGCAAATAGCCTAGTACTTACCTATGAACATATGAACTAAGGCCCTGCAGGAGGGGAAATCTGTGCATACAGCCTCTCTTAACTTAGCCAAGGCTTTTGACACTATCCCCCACTTAGGCATCATTGACAAACTCACCCAGCTAGGTATCAACCCTTATATCATTAGATGGGTTGCTGACGTGCTCACTGATAGAGCCCATATAGTCAAAATAAGGGAGTCCACCTCCAACAACAGACTTGTAACCAGTGGTGTTCCACAGGGATCAGTCCTGGGACATCTACTGTTTGGAATCTATTTCTCTGAAATACAAAGGTCTGTGGCTGACAAAGTTTGCTGATGACTGCAAACTGGGAGCGGTCATAGAATCTCCAAATGATGTCATCATCCTACTAGAGGGTCTTACACAAACAAATGATTGGTGCCAAAGTCACAGCCTGGAACTCAAAGCAAAAAAATGTATTATCATCTGTTTTGGTAAGAGTAATGTTTCTGCTAACTACCACATCAATAACAACACATTAAGTATACACTCAGTGGTGAGAGACCTGGAAACACAGGTTGAGAGCAACCTTACCTTTGATCACCATGTCTCCACAGTGGTAAGAAGGACATTCTGTATTGCTCATCTAATAAGTAAGGGCATTGCTTCCAGAAAATGAGAAGCTATAACCTCCCTGTACTCTTCCCTCATCAGGCCAATAATTGAGTACAATACCCCTTTTGGTATGTACCTTTCCAAGCACCTGCAGTAATTGGAGAGACCACAAAGGTTCCTCATCTGAAATCACTGTCACTTTATTCTTCTTCATACAGACTACTTAGAGGCGACCTGTGCCTTGTATATAAGGCAATCTCTTACCATGCTTTGTTGGAAAGGCTGCATATCCGCAAGTCAAATTGTACATGGGATACTCACTCTAATGACCTTAACTTGGTATGTAACATTACTGGAACCTGCTGAAAGGACACATTTGTCTCCCAGAGGGTGCCACACCTTTGGAACAGACTCCTACTTCATGTCAAACAGAGCACCTCATTGGTCCTCTTCAAATGTGATCTGGACAATTGGATGGGTAACTGTAATTCACTCCAGGGGTTCCACCTTTGTCCCTCCTGGACAGGAGCAATAGGTGCTGATAATGGAAATAAGGGTAGAACTTGGCTAGGCTTGTAAAGGCCCTAAGGCCATTAGCTTAGTAACTTCTAGTAACTACAGCTTTCTGCTTATGTTATATATATAAACCTTAAGTGTGTAACTCTAAAGTATCCCATCAAATCAGCTAATTCTAAACCACCTGGTTCTATTGGAAGGATCAACTTATCCCACTTCTCCCTCACCCTCTTCTCCTCCCAGATGAAATCCTTCATCTCTTTATTAATTACTATCCAGAACTAGCTGATAAAAATATACCTGACCTGTATGTAAAATTAAAGGAACTAAGAATATTTTCACTGCTTATATCTTGCTATCCATATCCATAAACAAGAGCTTCCAGTTTCTCAGTTTTTGTCTTAACTTTTGTTTAGTCTCTTCCTTTATATCCTTAGCTGCCATAACAGAATCCTTTTAACTCACACTCCTAAATACTTTATTGTCTTATGTCCCCATAAATATGGGTATTGCTGAATCATTTCATTTGTGGGTCATAGTTTACAACTATAGCCTTTATTTTATCTTCATTATTTTTATATTTCATAAAGACTTGAAACTGTTTCAGAATTCTTTACAACACTGAGATGTTCTTTTCTGGTTTTATCAGGCACAAAATAATATTGTCTGCAAATAAAGCCAACTTTTCTTGATTACAGCAAATTATATCCTTGAGTTTCTGAGTTGCTTATTTTCTTTGCCAGTGGTACTAAGTATAATACAGTTAACAACGGGAAAAGAAGATACCCATGCCTGGTTCCTCTGTTCAGACACAATGTCTCAGAGAGGGACCCTCACACTTTCATTTTTGCTTCTGATCCCTTAGATGTACTGTTAACTAACCATATTATTGTATCCAGGGATGCAAATGCTTCCATTGCCCTACTCATAAAATCCCAGCTTACTCTATCCAATGCTGTTGCTGCATCAATACACACCAACAACAGTGTTGTTTGCTTATATTTTGTTTCCCTCTGGATCATCATTGTTCTATTAATGTTATAAAATGTCTGCCTCCCCTCTACAAAACCACATAGATCCATACCTATCAATGTTGACAACACTTTTGCCATTCTGTTAGCTGCTATATACATAAACACTTCATAATCATGTTTTAAAATTGAAATGTGTCTATGGGTCTTTACCATGTTTATGTATTACAGCCACCACAGCTTTCTTCCAGGATGTTGATGCTTCCCCTCCTTTTATAGTACTGTTAAATAAAACCTTTCATATCTTTATCGCTTTCTTCCCTCCTAGCTTCAAAGCTTCCACATGAATACTGTCCATTCCTGTTAACTTTCCTGTAACTTGATTATATGCCACCATTTTTATTTCATCTCTTCCTGTCTTAAATGTTAAGTGTTGAGCTTCATCTACCTCTAAGCCAAGACTAACCCCGGGATTCATGAAGCTTGCGCCAGGCGCAGGCATAGTGTAGGCGGAATAATGCCAAATGTGGCCGTTGAGCGATTCAGGTACGATCCAATTCCATGTGCACTACTGGCGTACGCCAGAACTGCGCAGCCCACGACATAGGTATGCTAATCACCCCATGCGCAGTGTCACACCATGCAAATGAAGGCAGATAGTGATTCATGAAGTGGTGCAGGCCCACAGAAATGTAAACCAAAAAACACGGTTTACATTTTCCCAAACAGAACATCGGAGCTATGGAAGCGGACAAGACTCATGTATTACAAAGTTAACATATGCCAATGGCTAAATACACAGCCAATGGCATAAGAAAAGATGCACAACACCTAAAAAACAACATTTAATGTCATGTCCACAGTAACGCACAGTACAACAGCAGGGCATGTGTGCGCAAACAGGAACAAAGAAATTATATAAAAATGTCATAAAATCACAATGTAATACAAATCAGGTTTACACCACAACGAAGGTGCAAGGGTTGCTAAGGGCCTGTGACAGTGTTTGGCGCGGTAACTATGAATTAGTAGCCAATGCCATGCAAATGAGGCAAGTAATAATGAATCGCAAACGTCCCGCCGGATGAAGGTTGTACCATATGGCGCAGCGCTATAACACCGAGGAGTGGCTCAGAGGAGATACATGACATCAGCAGAGGGGTGTGCCACCGTAGCAGTAAGCACATTGGAGCAATGCAAATCTGGCCTGGCCATTGCTAAGCAAAGCTGCAGGACAGGGGGTGGGGAGGAAGGTATAGACTCGTTTAGCTGAAAGCACACATGGTGTCCAAAAGAGCATGTGTACGGGGATGAAAACATGCCCGAAACCCGGTAAGCAGATGCATGCACCGCGAACAATAACACAAACAGGAAGGTCAGTGGAAGAAAAGAAGGAAATGCCGAAGTAGGGTAATTGAAGTACTAATCAGTAACCAACTGTCGCTTAGTGGAGCAAAGGCAATCGCGGTAGCACATGTGTATAAGCACTGTTCTGCACACACTCATTATGGAGTCCCTGCTGCGTTAATGAGGGGCTCCACATAATAAAATTATGGATGTTGTGTCAAGGCATGGGTTGTACCCATGATAGGTATTCATCACCCCAGCATGCCCCACCTATGGTTGTTTGAAGGTGTAGCACAGTATCGTGTGTGACTCACTGTGATATACATAACCAATGCCGGAGCACATCTAGTAAACATCACATGGACACACCATTAACTGGACTCATCAATATGTAAACTAACTGAGTTACCCATGTGAGTGCAGTATGAAGTAACAGCCGTAGTGTACTCCACGTACAAAATGACATAACACGTATACATATCCCAGATATCCATGTGTTAAATGCAGTGACCGTCGTGCATGTTCCCGGTCCCATGTCCTGCAAGGGATAATCCCGAAGGCACGAGTAATGCATGCGGGTCATCAGATCATGTTTAGCACACATTAGCGGGAATATGCATTGCCCACTGCTGGTAAGCGATGTTTAAATATGACTATACAGATATGCGTATAACAGGGATAAGCTTCTCTGAATATTGCACAGATCATGGTCAATGATGTCCAGAACAGGTGAAACCAACATTATTCACCCCTGTACTAATATCGCCTGATCTGAAGGGTAAAACAACCACTGCCAGGAGTAGAACATGCAGTCATGTATAGAATCACCTAACACTATTGCTAGCCAAGATGTACCTATGGTAGGGTTGACACCTCTGCAATTGACCAATGTGGGACATACATCAGATGTCTGCAGGCCGACATATACATCCGGCCAGTACGAAAATCAGAACTTCACTGTTTTGCCTAGATAAATGCTTATTCTTGTAATGTTTACTTACTTATTCTGTTTCTATAACATATAGGTGGTTCAGATACAGAATAACTGTTTTATGCAACTATTACATAAACTATAGGAAATAAGTATGTCCTACAATCTGAGCACATTTGCCATGTTTACAAATATTTTGCAGGACACAACTGCCCAAAGAGGGACTGTCCCTCGCAAAGTGGGACAGCTGGTAACCCTAACCTATGGCAGGTGTGTAATGTGACAGGTACAGACACAAACATGCGGAGTCCAGGAAACAGTATGCACCGACAAGTACACAATGAAAGATGTAGCTTGCCTGTCACTTTCCCTGTCAGATATATATATATATATATATATATATATATATATATATATATATATATATATATATATATATGTACACATATACATATATATAATACAGGTAGAAAGGGCAATAGAGTGATATACGTTGATATATATGGATTCAACGATATCTGCAAATATATATAGATAGGTCAATGACATTTATAACACCTTGGAGCTACAAATAAATAGGATACTGTCAACTATGGAATGTGTAACATACCAACACGTGTAACCACGAGGCTGAAAGACCGAAAGAACACAGTATCGGAACAGTACAACCGCAAGTAATAGTATGACGATATGAAGGGACATGTAGTTACCGCTGCCGCTGTTGCAGTCCACGTAGGTACTGTGTTCAACTGTGTTTGTGAGTGCCATAGTTTGTGTATGTGTGTGTTGAGGGTGCCGTGTGCAGACTGTAATGTGTGTGTGTGTCCGCATCGTATGTCTGTTAGTGCCAACTTGGAGGTAGATCATTATGGTAGGTGTGGGTATAGCTAGCAGTAGGCATACGGTTACCACCAATCCCACATTAGGAGGGACAGCCTCTCCCTGGGCAGGTGTGTCCTGACATAAAACATAACAAAGGGCAAATGTCCAAGATTGTAGGACATTAATATGTGCCATATATCATGTAATAGTTGCATTAAATAGTTATGCCTGTATGTAAGAAACGTAAATGTTACATGCAATATGATAAGTGGCCAAAGTCCCACAACAATAGGTATGTATTGAGGATAAAAGTATGTGCTATCCTGTGTACTGACCGTGGCTATGTGTCGGCCTGTAAACACCGCTGTGTGTCCCACAAGTGTCCAACAATGGCCATATGAAAAGGTAGCAACCCATGGCAAAGAGGTTCTATTACCAACACAACCGCAATGACTGCAAATATATGGGACAGAAATCCATGGGATAGCTGTCATTTAGACATATCCCTTTACATATCGCTGCAATTCTGGAGGTATGGAAGTATCAACCTCACCTGCATACTATATAGAAACCAATTAACAATGGCCCAATGTAAAGTCCTGTAACATAAGTCTACTAACTGATAACTCTTTAATTAGGGACAGAGCCCACACACATATATATGGAATATGTAGAAATGCAAGCCCCACACACCTGTATATGCTACGTACACCCACCGACATCCTCCACACTAGAAACTATAGCAATACAAACTGTAATAACAGCACAAACATCCAGTCAGTCAATTACATCTGCAGAACCGTCAACATACTTTGTGAGAGACACAACTAAAGGCGCCATGCATAATTGTAGCCGTTGTATAATGGAACAAACGGCGATGTTACAGGTTTTGTTTGCAATAGTCCGTTATCAGACGGTTGGGATGACAGGTACACCCACATGTTGAATCACATACTCTAGCTGTCACACACATTCCACGGGGGACAGGAATCCAAAGTATACTTATTTGTACACATAGCAGTTGCAATTACACACAACAAAACACAATACAGGCCATCTCCTCGAAGGTAGGGCAAATGGGCAACGCCCAAGTGGAGAATTCAATTATACCCCACTGTTGTCACGTAATTGGCAAATGGAGTAGCTGCACAGCTGATGTGCAAGTAATTAGTCACTCAGGAACACCAATTGGCGGCAGGAAACCACATGTTACAGGTATTGACGTATATAAGGATGACTTTCCAGATATTCAAACCATATGCTCATACCATATACCTGTTTAAGCAGTGTGAGGGAGATAAGCAGTGTGAGAGAGATAGAGATGAAAGTCTGGAATGATAACAAGGTATGTAGAACACTCGGCATGTACGTTTATGTATAGCATGTTTTGTATTAATTATTTACTGTATGTATAGCCTGGTTTGCATTAATTAATAGTGTATGCAATGCATAAAGTGGGAAAAGGTATTTATGTAGTGATGTCTTGCTGAGCATACTAACGCTTGTAGAAACTGTGCATCCAGCAGTGGGCCACAAGGTACACATCACAGACACCACAAGGGATGCTACATGAGTGCTTTAAACAGAACATTTCCATACAACCCACCGTCAGTAGTAGGGTATGTCCAACAAATATGTGCCATAGCAGGGGATAGTATATGTTGATATACTGACACAGTAGGCATGTGTATGGGCATATAATGACAATGACATGTGTAAAGTGGTCCCGCTTTCATAGTTTCATAGTTTAGTACTAGGCTATCTGCCCTGGGGCATTTGCAAGCCTAGCCCTAGAGATGTGGCTTTTGCCACCCCATGTAGTGGTACTAAGGTGTATAGGATAAATTTAGAATACTGTGCCTTTGTCTAGTAGTGACACATTGAAGACCCCCTTACTTATTAAAATTAGTTTACTGTGCCTCTGTTAAGTAGCATCACAGGGGTGACCCCCAGGGTAAACTTACGATCTCTCATCCACTCGTCAAGATTTCTCTTGAAGAGAGTCAGTGAGGGGCTCTGCCTAACATGGACTGGGATTTTGTTCCAGAGTATGGGAAGCCTCTGAGTTATGAATCTATCCCTCCAGCATGTTCTATTCATCTTTGTACTGAGGTTTAAATCTTTGGCTCTCGTGGTTCTTATGGATTTTGATTTTTTGAGGTGGAGCATGTCCATCAATTCCTGGTTGGACATGGCCTTGTACGTCAAGCACAGATCACCTCTGAGCAGGCGGTATGCTACTGAATAGAGCTGGAGTTTCATTAGCCTGGCAGCATATGACATATGTTGGAGACCCTTGATCCTCTTGGTGAGGTACTTCTGGGGTCTCTCCAGCTGTTGTAAGTGCCGGGTGAGGTACATACCAAATGGGGCATTGTACTCAATCATGAACCTGATAAGGGAGGAGTACAGGGGCACGATGACCTCCTTTGATCTGGATGTGAACCCCTTCATGATAAGGGGGGCAAGGTAGAAAGTCTTTCTAACCACTTTGGCAATGTGGGTGTCAAATGAGAGGTTACTATCAACTTGGGTCCCCAGGTCTCTGATTACTTTTTCGGTACTCAGTGGGTTACTGTCTATGTGATAATTTGTGGGTATTTTGTTTTTCCCAAAGGGGATGACTATACATTTCTTGGCATTCAGTTTAAGGCCATGATTCCGGCACCAGTTGTCCGTTTTGGTGAGGCCTTTCTGCATGATGTATGTGTCAGCTGGTGTATCGACTATGGCGCCTAGTTTGCAGACATCTGCGAACTTTGTCAGCCACAACCCTCCCATATTTGCTTTCACATCTGAAAAGTAAATGCTGAACAAGAGGGGTCCCAGGACAGAGCCATGTGGGACACCACTTGTGACTGGCTTTGAGTCTGACATGGCTCCCGCAATCTTGACTTTATGGGTTCTGTTCTTTAGCCAGTTTGCAACCCATCTTGTGACATATGGATTTACATTTAAGCTGTTTAGCTTATCTATGATCCCCGAGTGAGGTATTGTGTTGAAGGCTTTAGCCAAGTCCAGGTAGGCTGTATGGACTGCCTTGCCCTCATCAATGGCTCTAGTGACTGTTTTGAAAAAGTCAATCAGGTTCAAAAGGCAGGATCTGCCCTTTACAAAGCCGAACTGGGTGGGATCAAGTGTCTGTAGGTCCCCAATGTCGTTGTTTATGAGTTCCATAATAATTCTTTCCATAGCTTTGCAAACCAGGCTGGTCAAGCTTATGGGGCAGTAGTTCCCGGGGTCTGTAGTGGAGCCTCCCTTGTGGAGTGGGACCACTGTTGCTATACGCCAGTGTTCAGGTACATATCCTGTAGTAAGGCTAAGGTTAAATAACATTTTTATATGCGGGTTTAGCCCCTCTTGGAGTTCACGTATCACGCAGCCGGGGATACCATCAAGTCCCATAGATGCTGTGTTTTTTGCTTTGCTGAGGGTGGTTCTCACCTGGACATCAGAGATGACAGGGAGGTTACATTCAGCTGGGATGAGTATTTCTTCTTTTGGAGGTGAGGGAGGGGAGAAATTTGCACTGAACCTGTCTGCCAGAATGTTGGCAATATCTGTGGGTTCGGTAAATTTTTTGTCGTTGTATACTAACTCTGAGCATATCTGAGTGTTTCCGCCCAGGTTTCTAACATAACTGAATTATGCCTTGTGGTTATCTTTAGTGTCCTTGGCAATTTTTCTCTCAAAGTTGGCCTTGGATATTTTTATGAGAGAACATAGCTTTCTACTAGTGCTGATCAGAGATGCCTTCCCTTTATGGGATTTTGCTCTGTCTTGCAGTAGCTTCCTTCTTTTGTTATACAATTTGTTTATGGCTGGGGTCCACCAGACAGGATGCTTTCCTTTGGTGGAGAGGGTCTTGGTTTTCTTTGGGATTGCACAATCCATGCATTCTTGGAGATGTCCGTAGAAAGCATTTGTGTAGGATTCAACATTGTGGGATGTGGTTTCCATTGGCCCTGTGGGCTTAAATGATACCATATTCAGCAATAGGTGTTACTGCAACTACTTGAATAAAACAACAAAATATACACCAAGATCTCTATTAAATAAAGCTTTCGGGTCTACACCCTTCATCAGTATAACTTAACATATAAAAAATCACCATTTAAATAGGAGAACATAAAGTCACATGCTTCAACCCAACCCACCTAACAATAAAAATTTAAAGCTACAATGAATCAATAAATATATGCACAGTAGCACATAAAAAATCACATCTATAAAGCATATATATTTATAAATAAACAATTTTATACTATTTCATATGAAATCACATGCACCATACTTAAAAATTAATAATTAATAATTAAAACTTAAACTTATAAAACTTCTCTCTGTCTTTTAGCCAGAACGGGCTTTAGACTAACTGAATTATTTAGGCCTGGGGCTACATCAGCTTGAAGTCTAATGATCCATTCTAGTCCTTTCAATTCCAATAAATTATTAATGTCACCCTTCCTCAGACCTACCTCTACCTTACAAAGGACCCTAAATCTAAAAGTATGTCCCACACCTTCATCCAATATATGCTTACTTAAGGCATTGGTGGGCAACTTCCTCCTGATTTCAGACCTGTGTTCCACCATTCTCTCCCTCAATTTTCTTATAGTTTTGCCTACATAGAATGAGGTGCAACACACACAAGTAGCCAAATATACTACTCTCTCCTCATTACAAGCAGTAATTGTTCTCATGGTAAATGTCTCATTAGTTATAGGATGTGTAAATGCAGCATCACCTGTATAGATGTCATTGCAGCAAGTACAATTATAGCATTTCACTGTTTTAGCCACCCTTCTGTCATCTCCATTTTTATTCTGAAAATCCTTGTAGCACAATTTCTGCTTCAAAGCTTCAGAGCTCCTATAGGCGAACCTAGGTTTATCACCTACTATAGACCTAATCTCAGGCATAGCCATTAAAATTGCCCAATTCTTCTCAATTATGCTACAAACACTATGAGAATTTAGATTATAAGTTGTCAAGTACCTAACAACAATATTATTACCCAACATCACCTGTCTAGTAGCACTATTCTCACTACAGCCTCGTAATATATGTTTATACCTGGACTCTCTTTCAATAATTACATCTTTAATTACTTTATTTATAAATTCCTTCGAAAAACTACTCTTCTCAAACTCCATTGCCATAGCATTTACCTGCTCTTGAAACACTTCATCCTTTGTATTTAATCTACTCAGCCTAATAAACTGTGCTTTCAATGTTCCTTTGAAAATATGAGGGGCATGCATGCTATTTTTATAAACATACCTAAGGGCATCAACATCTTTCCTAAAAACCTTGGATTCCAAAATATTAGATTCCTTAAAAATTGTTACATCCAAAAAATTCATAACACTATCTGAAGTTTCCATCTTAAAACTCAGGAAACTAGTTGAATCATTCAAGTACTGTAAATACAGATCCAAATCCAGCAAAGTACCCTTCCATAACATAACGCAATCATCTACAAATCTCTTATAGAATGACACATATTTGTTGAACTCAATACTCTTATCTAAAATAACCCTTTTCTCCCATTCATAAAGTACAAGGTTGGCATAGGTGTTGGCAACTGGCGTACCCATTGCCACACCTGTTAATTGAAGGAAAGGTTCACCATCAAAAATAAACACATTATGTAATAAAACAACTTCTAAAGTAATTAAAGATGTAATTATTGAAAGAGAGTCCAGGTATAAACCTATATTACGAGGCTGTAGTGAGAATAGTGCTACTAGACAGGTGATGTTGGGTAATAATATTGTTGTTAGGTACTTGACAACTTATAATCTAAATTCTCATAGTGTTTGTAGCATAATTGAGAAGAATTGGGCAATTTTAATGGCTATGCCTGAGATTAGGTCTATAGTAGGTGATAAACCTAGGTTCGCCTATAGGAGCTCTGAAGCTTTGAAGCAGAAATTGTGCTACAAGGATTTTCAGAATAAAAATGGCGATGACAGAAGGGTGGCTAAAACAGTGAAATGCTATAATTGTACTTGCTGCAATGACATCTATACAGGTGATGCTGCATTTACACATCCTATAACTAATGAGACATTTACCATGAGAACAATTACTGCTTGTAATGAGGAGAGAGTAGTATATTTGGCTACTTGTGTGTGTTGCACCTCATTCTATGTAGGCAAAACTATAAGAAAATTGAGGGAGAGAATGGTGGAACACAGGTCTGAAATCAGGAGGAAGTTGCCCACCAATACCTTAAGTAAGCATATATTGGATGAAGGTGTGGGACATACTTTTAGATTTAGGGTCCTTTGTAAGGTAGAGGTAGGTCTGAGGAAGGGTGACATTAATAATTTATTGGAATTGAAGGAACTAGAATGGATTATTAGACTTCAGGCTGATGTAGCCCCAGGCCTAAATAATTCAGTTAGTCTAAAGCCCGTTCTGGCTAAAAGACAGAGAGAAGTTTTATAAGTTTAAGTTTTAATTATTAATTATTAATTTTTAAGTATGGTGCATGTGATTTCATATGAAATAGTATAAAATTGTTTATTTATAAATGTATATGCTTTATAGATGTGATTTTTTATGTGCTACTGTGCATATATTTATTGATTCATTGTAGCTTTAAATTTTTATTGTTAGGTGGGTTGGGTTGAAGCATGTGACTTTATGTTCTCCTATTTAAATGGTGATTTTTTATATGTTAAGTTATACTGATGAAGGGTATAGACCCAAAAGCTTTATTTAATAAAGATCTTGGTATATATTTTGTTGTTAAATTATACCATCTCAGTCTTGAGAAGTGTAAAGTCGGCTTTTGAGAAGTTTCTCACTGTAGACTTTTGTGCTGGGGGTGGAGGTGGTAAATGTATATCCAGGGTGATTAGTTTGTGGTCAGATCTCACCAGTGAGGGCAATACTTCTGATGTGGAGCATTTTGTCCCCATGTTTGTGATGATCAGGTCTAGTATATTATCCCCCCTTGTGGATCAGGTGATTAGCTGTTCCATTGCATTTGAGTTTATGAATTCCAGAAACCTTTGGGCTAAGGTGTTAGGGCTAGAATGGTGCACCCAGTCTATGTTAGGGTAGTTGAAGTCTCCCAATATGATGGTATTTGGTGAGACATTCATATCTTCCAATGTCTTCAGGAAGGCTGAGTGGGGTTCTTGAGATTGGGAGGGTGGTCTGTAACATGCAACCAGTTGTATAGCAGTTTTGCCTATGGTTAGCTGCACCTGGATGGTCTCCGATGCTTCATGAGTTGCCACTAACCTAGAGGTGTGGGTATCCTTGATGAATATGGACACTCCCTCCTTTGTGGTTTGGCCGGTTTTGGGGCCGAATAGCATGATACGAGGTAAAGCCTGGTAGTGCTGGGGTGCTCTCAGGAGCCTTGAACCAGGTCTCGGTTAAAGCACCATACTGAGGAGTGCTTCGAGAGCCTGCATCTTGAGATTTAGACTTCTGGCGTTGAGCAGCATTACCCTTAATTTTTTTTCCATTTTTGTTTTCTAAGGAGGTGGGTTCGTCTTTTGAGCCTTGCCTAAAAAAGGCACTATGGGGTGGCAAGAGCCTTAGCCAATATCCAGAAGCCCAGTGGTGACAGGTGCAAGCTGTCCCTTGTGAAGCAGCGTGGCTTGTCCAGCATGTCATCCCAAGCAGACAGACATTGGATCCCCCTAGAATGACACCAGTAATTGAGCCAATTATTAAAGCTGATCATCTTGTCTTTGTATTGTGGCATCATTCTTGGTGAGGGCAGGATGCTGCTCAGGGTCAGGGTCATACCAGCCTGGGCTACATAATCAGAGAGCTCCTCTATGTCTCTTTTCATGTAGTCCAGGAGTGCGTCTCAGGTCATTCATGCCGGCATGGACAATGACGGAGTCATATTTGTACGTGCTTTTGAGTGACCTGAGTGCGTGTGTTATATGGCAGATCCTAGCCCCCGATAGGCAGCTTACCATTACCCTCTCCTTGCTCAGCCTGGTAAGTGGGATGTCAGTGTGTCTGACTATAGAGTCACCTATCACTAGTGTATCAGGCATAGTGTTTAGCCTTAAGGGCTGTGATTTATTGACACACCGATTTATTGAAGTATGTGTTGCATGTATTATGTTTTGAGGTGGTGGATTTTTGGGTGTCTGCTTTGGGAGCCTCTGTTGTTTTGGTAAGTTTTTTAATAGAGCCTCCAAGTATGTTTTTGTGTTATTATGTGCTTGATTTGCAGTTGGGGTAGGTCTATGTGTGACTGGGTTTGTTGCGTGTGTGGTTACCTTCTCCTCCTGTCTGGTCTTGCCAGTCCTGAGGTGAGAGAGTTCAGCCTCCAGTTTGGCTATATAATTGCATCTCTCACATGTATTTGTGTTTGTTGGGAGGAGGAGAGGGTTGTCTGTGTACATGAGACAGTTATAGCATTGTCTCAAGATTCCCAGATTAACCAGCTGAGCAGGAGAAGATGCTAGCAATCTACCACACGACATGCTAGAATATTATAAGAGAGTGCTGTGCCTTTAAGGGAAGTGGTTTGGGTGGTAGGTGGATGTAGTGCTACTTGAGTTTGAGAGTGCTTGCTTAGAAGAGAAGCTTTGAGAACAAGTGCTATGCTTATAATATAATGAGTAGACTGGTTATTCTAAGAGTAAAGCTTTCTAAGGGAAAATTTGAAGAGCAGACTTGGCGGAGCCAGTAAAAGTTTAACCCTGTTTAACTGGTGCTTGCGCTATGCGCACAATCGCACAAAGCCACACTAATGCGGATTTTAAACAGGGAACTTCAAAAGAGCTAGAAATAGTCCAAAACAACCAATTACTACAGCTCTTGTGCTGAGGTCACTTCTTCAGGGACAGATAGGCTGCTCAAGGCTCCTCACTCCCACTGGTGAGCAAAGAAACTTCCTTCTTATCCAAGTAAGGTAATGGACAACACAGAAACTACACCACAGCCCAGAATACAGCAAAGCCTGTAAACTGGTCTAAACTAGTCGAGGAGAGGCGGGAAAGCAAGGATTATTTTTTTTTTTTTTAGATAGAAAATACCCAGAAATACAGAAGGCAGCAATAAATCAGTTACACAGGCTAGCACACTTTAGTGGGCAGCCTCGATAGTTAAATTAAACAAACAAACAAACAACAGATTTTCAATTAATTTTTGACCAGGTAAACTTTTAAGTGCAGATACTATAAAATGCAGCAAACAGTTAAAAAAACAGTATAAGCTTGTTTAAAATAAGCAAGAGAAGGTATTCCAAGTAAAAAACAGAAAAAAATACTTAAATCTGGAAAGTAGTCGCTTTTCTCAGTTCTCTGTAGCTAGGACCACTCTGCAGTACCACGTGGAGCTGTCTCTGAGTAGTATAGCCAGAAAAAAACGCTCTGAGGCAGATTTTAAACAGGGAACTTCAAAACAGCTAGAAATGGTCCAAAACAACCAATTACTACAGCTCTTGTGCTGAGGTCACTCATTCAGGGACAGATAGGCTGCTCAAGGCTCTCCACTCTCACTGATGAGCAAAGAAACTTCCTTCTTATCCAAGTAAGGTAATTTACAACACAGGAACTACACCACAACCCAGAATACAGCAAAGCCTGTAAACTGGTCTAAACTAGTCGAGGAGAGGCGGGAAAACAAGGATTATATTTTTGTTTTTTTGTTTTTAGATAGAAACACCCAGAAATACAGAAGGCAGCAATAAATCAGTTACACAGGCTAGCACATATCCCATATGCTTTGCATTACGGGATACTATGTAAAATATGTGTAATGTATAGTATTGTAGGTAGATATGTCAGATATTCTACACAGCATAACAGGCATATCATGCATACCAAAGGTATCGCCTGTTGGCATGTACAATAACAGGATACATATGGCTTGTAGGCACTGGACATTGTAATAGCATGAATGCTAATCTAAATGGAAGGGCTACCAAGTAACCATGCACAAAGGACATGTAATAGCTTCACAGGTTCATAGTGGGGTACTATGCAGTCTGGCAAGTGTATGTGTAAGCACAAATACAGTGTTCACACCAGTGGCACCTCTCTAGGGTAGTGTCCTGTGAACAGCAGAGCCATGTGTTACCTGCACCTCTGCAAAGTACAGCCACTGCAGTGATACCTGGCATATGTGTCTCCCAACCACCAAAGGAGGTATCACATGAACAGTGCTACTGAGTGTCCCTATGTGATGTACATAGGACCCATGTTCCAAAGCATGGTGAGTGTCCAGTTTGGGAATGTAACCCTGAAGCACATCCCACTCATCATTGCGTGTGTGCACATATCCATGGGCATGTTGCTCACAGTGGCTTTTGCTTATGTCACGTATGTGGAGTATATCCATTAATATTGTTGTGGACATGGACCCTGTCTGTTCAGCAGAGGTCACCCCTGAGTATGTAGTATGCAAATGTGTACAGACTTGGTGTCCGTAGTTCAGCCGCATACTTCAACTGTCGGTGCTCAATAAACGTTAAGGTGTGTTAATGTTGTGGTATGTAAAGCTGTAGCTGTTGTGTGAGGTACCCTTGAATGTGTGTAGAAGTCTTGGGTTCAGAGGTACAATGGGTGCCTATGTACCAGCTACACACCCAGTACAGATAAGTGTGGCCATGTAGAAGGATATACATGCCGCAGTGGCAATATGGTAACCACAGGAGTGGGTGCGACATACGTGTGTACTACGAACATGTACAATATGACATGTATGTAGGGGACTACCACCTATGTAATAGTCAGTGGGTGAATGGTGTAATGCAAAGGTGATGTTCATGCAGCTTGAGGCCATGATATTCATATCAGGTATCTGTCACAGTGACACCCATATGGATAGAGTCAGTATCAGCTGGTGGATCAATCATGGCACTTTGTATGCAGGAGTTTGTAAAGCTAGGCAGGGAAAGTCCCTCTGTGCTAGCCTGTACCTCAGGGAAGCATATACTGAACATGAGGGGCCCTATGACTGAGGACTGTGGTATGCCAAGTGTAACTGAAATGCAGTAGGTACTATGGTATGCTACCCTCATTGTGTGTGTCCTGTCCATGAGCCACATTGCATAACATCCTGAGACATAGGTTACGATGTGCAGGTGGATGTGTATGTTGTCAATACCAGAATGGAGAACGGTGCTGTAAGGCAATGAGAGGACAATGTAGGATGTGTGGCCCCCCGTACCATCATCAACTACCCTGGTAACTGTATGAAAGGAGTCCACCAGGTGTAGGGGCCATGCTCTGGCCCTAACAAGTCCAACCCGGGTGGCATCACAGGACCGGAGCCCAACAATGTCTCTGTGAATGACGTCCATGATGATGTGCTCCATAGCCATGCAGAACAGTCCAGTCAGGTGTGTAGGACTATAGTCCCACACGTGCATTGTGGTACCACCTGTGTGGAGTGTGATAACTGTTGCTGTGTGCCATTGTGGGGCCACAATGCCTGACACAAGGCTATTACTGAATATGGTGGCCTAGTGGGGAGACATGTTGGTCAGAGATTTGTGGACATCAGAGCTGGGACTTTGGAAGGTGACATGGGGCCAGTGTCCCAGGATATATAAAGTGCAGGTTAGTACTGTGTTGGTGTGACCGCAGGGACACCGCAATGTTCCTGCATGGATTGTGGCCCTGTAGTGAGTGTGAGGGTGTAATGTTAGCATTGAATCCATCCGCCAGCATGTTGCCTACATCACCTGGGTCTGTAATGTTCCTGAGTGACTGTTGTATGGGAGAGCAGATGTGGGTATTGCTATTGACTACTGACGTACCACCATAATGCCTTGTGGTACACCCCAGAATGTGTCGCAGTAATGTTTACGTAGCTAGTCTTGGAGTATGTGATGAGGGATCTTGTGGCCTTACCAAGGCTGACCAGTGAGCTACTCCACCTATGGGAATGTACACCACTGTGCAACAGCCTCCACCTGTTGTTGTACATTATGTCCATGGAACTTGACCACCGGAGTGGTGTCTGTTATCTGGTGCGTACCATCATGGCTCTGTGTGGAATAGCATGATCCATTCAGTCATGTACATGCTAATGCAGTGCACTGGGGTATGTTTCAGCATTTGTATGTGCATTGTCCATCTGCATGGTTGTCATGACGTCAACAACCGCTGTCATAAGATGTCTGTAGTAGATGTTGCAGTAATCATGTACTGTGTATGCCGTGAACGGTTTAGTGCTGGGATGTGGCTAACAAGGGTGATTAGCATATGTTCGGAATCCACCAATGAGGGGATAACCCCATGTGTGGAACACCAGTCACATGTTGGTAGTGTTCATGTCAAGGATAATGTTGATCTTGGAGGTGTGTGTATGGGTTGATCCAGCCAAGTGGAGGTTATGACTCACGGATGTGTCGGTACATGAGTAGCTATCCCAGTTAAGTGTGGGGTAGTGTCAGTCACAAATCAGTAGTAGCTGTCTGAGCCCTACAGTCCAGTACACCAACAAATGAGGTCTGGTAACTGTGGGGTGTGTTGTTGAATCTGTAGCTGGTTACAATGTGTATAGTGGTTTCGGACACAGTTAGTTGCACATGGAGCACCTCTGATGCATTGTGCTAAGTAACTAGCCAGGATGTGTGTACAACATAGTGGGATATGGGAACACCTCAGCTGTGGGTGTGCCGGTCCAGGTATGTGCCTGAAAGGTATGGTCTGTCTATAACTTGCCATTGCAGGTGTGCTCTGCAGAGCCTAGAGGCAGGTCCCAGTCACTGCAGAGATATTGGAGTAGTGCATTATAAGGTGTGCCTTGCCTGCGTGCATCACAGAGGAAGATGCAAGCATTGTGTCATATGACCCCATGTCTTGCTTGCCAGTTCCCGTTCCGCCAGTGACTGTTATTGGAAACTGTGCATGACAGGCAGTATAGAAGCAGCAAGAGCCTCACATGTGATCTGTACTCCTAGGGCTGACAGGTGCAGGTCATCTGTGCGAAAGCATTGTGTTTGACCAGGTCAGTCAAAGCGGATAGATACCAGATGCCTGTGCAATGACAGCAGAAGCATATGCAACTGTTGAAGTGACACAGTCAGTCATTGTACAGTGGTATCAGGTCCGGATGGATGCATAATGCTCCCCAGGGCTTGGCCCACACCTTCAGGGCTACAAGACTGGTGAGCTATTGCATGTCCCTGCACACGTAGTCTGTGAAGTGGCATCTCAGGGCAGTCACACTAACATGGAGAATGACAATCACATCGTACCTGGTGAGGTGTGGCATGGGTGCATAGGTTATGTTGCAGAACCAGTTACCCGACAGTAAGATGTAATCAACTATCACCTTGTGTAGCCTGCTGTGTGAAACTGCAGTGTGACCGCCTACAGAGTCACCTATGACTGGTGTGTTGTGTATGTTATAATTGGCTATATGTGATGGACACACATGAGTCTGTGGGCTATAAGTTGGTGATGTTGTGTTCCATGATGGGGGCTGCCTCTGGTGCCTACACAGAATATGGAGAGGTACTGCACGAGTTGTCCTCGTATGTGTGGCCTGTGGCGGAGATCATGTGAGACTATGTGATGTGTGGTGTGTGTTGTGAATGTTACACATCCCAACATGACTGTCAGGTGCAGTCAGGAATGGTGACAGCATTACCCCCAGCAGGGCTGCATAAGTGCATCCCCCACAGGCTGTAATGTCATATGTTGTGAGGCGAGCATTTAATGTGTACATGAGACAATTGCTCTATTGCCATATGTATGACATATCCATCATATAGACAGGCAATAGCACTGGTACGTGACAGTTGGACATGCATGTATATACAACCATGTCTCACAGGATATGTGAGTTATGTGTGTACAACAGCTGTTGTACCATAAGCAAGCTGAAAATTGTAGGACAGCCAGTGTACCTGTGGGAAATGGTGTGGAATGGGTGCTATAGAAATCAGTAGCTCATGACATTCTCACAAGTTCTGAACAAGTGCCTAGCATGAACATACAATACAGAAAGGGTGCTGGATAATATCAACCCACAAGTGGTGACGACAGTCATAATGGGTGGCACTGCACTATAACTCTGCTGAGTATGGTGTGCATGTCCATGAACCATTATCACTGTAGATGTTGGCAGTTCAGATGTACAAGACAGTATGGATGTTTGATTACAAATACCTTTGTATATCACAGGAGTGTTCTACCAGTGGCCTGTTGACAGACTCACAACTACAAAAGGTGCCAGAGTGACATGTGCATATCACACCAGTGCCAGCTACAGTAGAACAGGGTTAATGTGTTGTACTCCACCTTCATTGTAGCCCATACCACACAGACAAATGTTAGGCATCTGTGTATGTAGGGATGTGAATGGCCATGACCTATGAGCAATAGCTGTGTCAGTGTTGTGAACAACATACAGAATGGGCTGTGTGGGTGAGGTGTGTGACATATGTGCACAGTCTGATGGATGATATCAGCATTGTCACCGCTAGGTGAACATCCCTGTACCCATTAACTACCACCTAGGATGTGGTCAACATTAAGGACACTGTGTAAGGGATGGTGCTGTGCAGTACTCCTCCCTGACTTGGTGATGTCTCCAGGCCCCGTAGGTAGTCATACAAGGTACCCATGTCATGACAGGGTGCCACCCATGAGCACGGAGATCATTGGACAGGCATATACAGCACTGGGGTGACCAATATTGGATCTCATATCACCTTTAAGGGGTAATGGCCATGTGTGGATGGGCGATACCAGCCTTCACAATCCTCACCTCCACTATGCAGCATACTGTCTACCTTGCATAAAGACATTTGCTGCACCATGATGATGGACATGCTACATGTCCATATCCTGATCTGAAAGACATACAACATGGGCAGCCACCGTACTAATACTAGGATCGCCACATGCTGGACAGATCCCTGTGCAATACATGTGACATACTCCCGCTATACCATGCAACCCTGTCCATCAAAGCTGCACATGTCATCCCAGTCATACATGGTGTGATGGCCGCATGGTAGATGTAGTATCAATTGTCTGGATCAGTAATGTGGCACTGATGCACCTTGCGGTGGCATAATGACTGTCGGTTACAACTAGGAAACCATGCCTGTATATGCTATGGTTGATAACCATCCCTGCGAATGACGTCCGAATAGCCATTGTCCCATGCCTATCACATGTGCAACACAGGTGATCTGTGGCAGGATGTTGAACAGCTGTACAGTGCTGTGTAGATGTATATGGCAAAACACATGCATGTACAGGTTTCCATGCATATGTGTGCATTGTCACTGCTCAAGTCCATTAAGGCTGTGTCTGTGTTGATATGTGACATATACACTGCATCAAGGTCAACAGCAATACCGTGGACACATCCAGGCATGTGCAGATAGGTGAGAACACTAGTGCAGTCAAACAGACATGCCCACATCAGGACAGCATTCACATGGAGTATGAACACTGTAATGAGGTGACACACATATATGGTGATGATATCCAATGCATAACGGGTGTTACATGTGTGTGACACAAATATGTCATTCGTGTCAGTGTCATGGTGATTTGCAAAAATAACTGTGCAGATGTACTAGATGTCATAGAAATGTATGTGCAGCTGTATCTCTGTACATCTCTGAAACTGTGACCTGTCACCATCATTATGTCTTACAGATAATGCCTCGTACATGACTTCCAGCCTACAGCTGCCAGGAGGATGATGTCCTCATCCCGTACCTCCATGTGAACTATGAGGTGTTGTTCATCCATGTGCCACAGCTTGCCCAGCAGTGGGACGACCTGTGGCAGGATCTGCACAGGAGGGTGAACGATGTGGGTGGGCATAACCGCACCTACCAGCACGTGCGCAGACACTGCACAGACCTGATACAGCATGCAAAACAGCATGCCACTGCAATCGCTAGGGAACAAGGTGGAACAGGTGGTAGGCCACCAACCCAGCCCCCACTCACACACACTGAGGAGTTACTGGCCAGTCTGGGGACACCCTCAGAACAGCATCCACAAACACTATCTGCCATTGTGTAGGTGGGTGTCTCCCAACCAATGAGCCTGGGGTTTCCTGGTAAGTCAGTACTGCACATATGGCTACTATATCCCATTTATGTGCATGTGTCACTGTACATTATGTCATGTAACAACATATGCATGGCATGTGGGCACACATGCTGCATACTACAGTATGCTACCCTGTGTATGCACACATGTGCATACTATATGCTATTGTACAGGCAAATGTGTTAACATGCACAGTGCACCCTGTGGCTGTCATACAGTCATGGATAATGTTCATATTGTGTGTCACCCCTATACAGGTACCTCTGGCATGCCACACAGACATGAGTCCATTGCAGGTGAGACTGTCATCAGTATCAGGCATGTAAAAGCATAGATCTATTTGCCATGTGGCCAGTTAACACTTGTACACTTGATGTTCATTCCATTCACGATATACAGGTCATGTCACACATCATTCACACAGGCCACCCATGTGCAATATATACAAACGAAATGATACACCGACATGAAACCAGAGTATTTGTCATTGCTACATGTGTGGTCAGCTGTGCATACAACAGTGGAGGTGTTCTACAATGGAGGCATATGTACTATACATTGGAACAACACGTGTGGTATGCAAACAGTACCACACAGTGAGCTGTGATATGGGCAGCCCACAGGAGTCACCATTGTGTCATATGCCCCTGCAATGGGTGCACACATTGTGATGTGCCATCTAACATGTCCCAGGCATGTAGTGTATTGGCTGCAATAATGTCACACTATCCCAAAACCCATACCCCACATACAGCCTGTTGTCTGCATAGCCCTGTGGATGGTGACATATCTGACATCTATGGGTGTATGTCATATGGGACAACACAGACATGTGTGATAGATGGCCATCACACACATTTGTCCAACACGGGCTCACATGGTCATGGGGGATGGCCAGAGATACGTAGCCACACAGTAGATGTGATGTGTATACACCCTGTTTCACATTGTCCACACATGGTCCAATTATAGCCTTAGTTGACCGATTATACAGTTGATGTGGTACACTGGACATCCTAACAGCCTGTGCACAGCCAGTGGAGGTGTCACTGACGTCTGCCATATAAAATGTGTTGAACATCACACCTGTGTCATAGCATGACAGTGGTCACCTCTACAGCTTCCACAGACATTGACACCACGTCAGGCCACAGATACTGTACATTTCCCTTGCTGCTGTAGGGCATCACCATTAGCTGTGCACCTTGTGTGTGTGGTACAGCAATGTCATGTTGGATATGGTGAATTGACAAATCCGCTATGTGTGGACATGGTTTCCAGGCAGCTAAGACTCTATAGTTGTTGTGCAGGGGTGTCACCTGTAGGTCCTCCAGCGACCTGTCACATGACACAGCATGGTTTGGTGTGTACACACCTCAGCATTGTGGGTCACAATCCACAGTTATGTCATGGGTATGCATGCAGTTATGGCTATGCAATGTGTACATATTATGCACTGTATAGCAACATAGACGCCTCATGATGCCATGCAATGGCACAGTGTCTGTACTTCACACTGTAGAGCAATGTAGACTGCTCACACTACCCTTCCATGCACATGCACATTTGCTAAACATGCATTCTATCTGTAGGGCATACAGACAACACCGCAGTGTGATGGCCATTACGACACTGTACATGTCAGGACACCACTGTGTCAGACATGTATGCATGTTAATGCACACATCAGCAGATTACATGTCAAGGTCACATCAGCCATGTGTACTGTTATCCTGTTCTGGTCCACATGGTGTATCACGGGGATGCATGCATACTACCATGATTGTGTGAACTGCATGGCTACTGATATGACACCTGCTTGCTGTATTGTGCACTCCAGGGGGTATGCTTACTAACACTATTAATGTCTGAGCTGCATGCCATCAGCTGTATCACAGGCATGCTGTATGCCGTCTGTCAAATCACATGCATGGTGTGTGTGCCTGTGTGTGTGTGTGTGTCTGTGTGTGTGTGTGTCTGTGTGTCTGTGTGTGTGTGTGTCTGTGTGTGTGTGTGTCTGTGTCTATTGTGATTTAGAGTCTTTCTTTGCATTCACAGGTGATGTAGGTGCGTTACCCTCCTGCGGTCCATCCAATGTTAGTGTCCCCACAGATACTAGCAGTGATGAACATATGCATGAGGTACAGGCAGGGTTGTCAGGGGCTGAATCCGTGCCAATGGTTGCCATCCCAGCTATGTCCCCCTCTTCCCCACATGCAGATCTGCTGCCAACACATACTGCATCACCTGTAGCCATAGAGGAAGGACAGTCAGCTTCTGTTAGCGTGGAACAGGAACGTGTGGTGGCTACAGATGGTGTGTCTCCAAACCATGGTGTCAGTGTAATGTCTGCAGATGTGCCACACAGGCACATGGCCGGTGCTGCTCGTAGGAGGACCTCTGGTAGACATGCACCTGCAGGACAGAGCACAGCAGCTGGTATCACCAGACGCATGTTCCAGACTGTAATAGCGGCACAGGCACGTGCTGAATGGCAGAACAGAGAAGGGCAGAGGCTGCAGAGGGCTGCTATCTGAACCCTAAATGACAACATCCAGGCATTGGCAAATGCTCAACAGCAGATCACTGATGTGCTGGACAGGC
Organism: Protopterus annectens; assembly: GCF_019279795.1. Taxonomy (NCBI): domain Eukaryota; kingdom Metazoa; phylum Chordata; order Ceratodontiformes; family Protopteridae; genus Protopterus; species Protopterus annectens. The sequence continues at coordinate 490,907,179 of NC_056725.1, read as the reverse complement.
AATTGGGTGACATGATCGGAATCCTTGACAGTGGCATGGCAATCCGCGAGTGTGAGCTGTCTGTGCTGGAACATCTGGTAGGAGTGAGGCATAGGCCATGTGGATGTAGGCCAGCTACACCACCTAGTGCAGGTCGACGTGAGTGTGCCACCTCACATGCCCGCTCCCATAGTGCCGGTAGCAGTAGCAGTGCAGCTGGTGCTGCACTGTCCACACCAGGACACAACAGGCCACGTGGACATGGCCCTGGACATTCCCAGCAGAGACACAGTTCCAGTGGACATGTGTCATCGGACAGTAGCCAATCTGTACCTCTGCTTGGTAGTGCCCGTGTAACCCCTGGCAGGCACAGGTCACGTGGCCGTGCCCGGACACAGTGAGCTGTACAACCTGGTCTGTACAATCTGGAGCTGTCAATAATACCCCTCTGTAGGCCTCGCAAAAGGCAGAACTGTGTGCACACATACACGCACACAGCAAACACATCTGTAGGGCACCACAACGCCCACATGCATACTGAACAGACATGTCCAATCATATCACCGGCCCTTATCCACATGCATGATGTCACCCACTGGTGCAGCCTATGCCCCTGGCACACATTATCACCCTGTGCATATGATGAAGCCTGTGCCGCATGCCTGTTGGTGCAGGGACATGCTCAAATGGTCTGATGCACAGGGTGAACAGAATACTGAGATGTGCATATTACATTAGTTGTGTACAACTATTTATTTATTTATTCATTTTACATTTGTTGACCGGGCTAGTCTAGCTGGATATATTTCCATTTTCAGTAGAGGCACGGGGAGAAAAGCTCCACACAGAAATACACATAAAAAGAAAAAAAAACATACAATCAAAAAGCAATGTCAATAATAACAAATGGCAATATAATGTCAAAATAAAAACTTAATTAAGAAAATATATCAAAATTGTAACTTGTATGAGTGACAAAGATTCATGTTGAAGGATGAGATGACAGTGAGAAAATGTAGGGTGACAAGCTGTTGTACAAAGCGAGATTGAGCTTAGCAAAAGGATAAATATCAGAGAAAGAGAGCAAAATTACTATAAGAGGATAAAATGGAAGCCATATAGGAGAGGAATATAAAACAGTAAAGGCAAAGAAGCAGAAAAAACCTGTTAGATATAAGCTAAAGAGAGGTAAAGGATAATATGAATTAGGAAGAAAAAAAGTTATAAAATGAAAAGAAAAAAGAAAAAAGAGAGAGTGGAGGGTAATTGAGGAGGAGGTTAACAGATGTAGGTAGGAAGATTAGTCAGGCTTTATACAGGAACAAAGCCAATGACTTTTGAAGTAGTTCTTAATTTCTTGTTTGAAGAGTGGTAAAGATGCAAGTAGAGTGATTTCACTGGGTAGCATATTCCAGCTCCTACCAATTGTGTTTGAGAATAGGGAGTCGCCGGCTGAGTTACTGGACTTTGTAAGGCAGGCCATTAGTTTCTTAGAAGATCTAAGAGAGTTGAGATTATTACAAGGGATTAAAAGTTGAGAAGGAATAGGGGTTTTATTGGGTTGGTAGAGTAATTTGTGGGCAATATTGAGTTGGGGAATAAGCAAAAGGTTTTGAAATTCCACCCATCCTAGTTGTTTCAGGTTCACACAGTGATGTGTTCTATAAGGGTTGCTAGTAGCAAATCTGGAAATGCTGTAATAGGATGTGGCAAGTTTGTTAAGATTGGCTTTCTTGAGGTTGGTAAAGATTGGAGAAGCATAGAGAAGTGTAGACATAAGATGGGAGTGGGCAATTATGGCTCTGGCAGAAACAGTTAGGTAGGGTTTAATTCTATATAAGGATCCAATTTTTCTGTTTACTAATTTAATAGTGTTGTTAATGTGTTGATCAAAAGAGAGATTGTTATCAATAGTTACTCCTAATAGTTTTGTTGTTGGTTCAGGGGAAATGACAGTAGCATTATTTGATGAAATGGTGAAATCAAGGGGTGGGGTCTGAGAGGTGGGGTTGAAGAGGAGAAGTTTATTTTTTTTGGCATTGAGAAGAAGGTAGCGTTTAGAAAACCATGTTTCAACAGTGTTGAAAATGTTTTGAGTAAGTGAATGAAGTGCTGGAGAAGAAGATGCTGAGCAAATTAGGGTGGAGTCATCAGCATATTGTATGACGGTTGCTTGAGGAATTGCTAGATGTAGGTCATTAATGAACTAGTGAGGGAAGTGTATATTACATTAGTTGTGTAAGAATGTTGAGAGACATGTATATTACATTGGTTGTGTACTGTTGACACGCACCAGACATGCCATGTAGTACAGGTGTAGCATGCATTGTTATATGTGCACAACCATGTAATACAGGTGTAGCATGCATTGTTATATGTTCACAGTATGTGTCTTGGTAACAACAGTAACAGCATGTTGGTAATGATGCCCAGGTTCCCTCCTTATGGTCTACTTGCATGTGTCTACAGGTAGCAGTGTTTGCAGTCTCCCATGTGTAACTGTGGAGTACTCACAGGCATGTATGGCAATCTCAGCATGCTATACGTAGCCTCAACCGGACAGCTGGAAAGTCTAACATACCACAGATGTCCACACATATATTGATCCAGCAGCCTGTGTGCAGTTTAATAGGCTACAGTGGCTAGAGACATGACATCCATACCAGGTCACATCACAGGTATGTTGACATGGTGCAGGGGTTGTACACAGTGGTCTGGACAATGATAACGTTAGAGGCCACTTGATAGCATGAGGCCTCACTGTGTAGCAGTAATACCCTGTCACAGTACAGGATCATGCCCACACTCACGGGGTCGACAACACTATTACGCACACCCCATAGTGTTAAGGTGAGGACACTTGCCTATGTGGTCATCACCCTCACAGTACTGTGCACCCACACGACATGACACAGAGAAGGGACATGTACAGGTAGCCAGTACGGCTGAGACCGATGGCATCAACATGGTAGTTGACTGCATCACCATGAGGGGTTGAGATCCTGTGTGTTCCGTATGGTAGCATACACCCACACTCCATGCACCAGACAGCCATACATACATACACACACACACACACACACACACACACACACACACACACACACACACACACACACACACACACACACACACACTGTGGAGACCAGCTGTCATACACATACGGATAGCTGATGTGTGTGATGCACACACCACACCTGCCTACATCACGCTTTCCACACTGCAGTATGTACAGATGTCTACAATAGTGTGCAGGGGTGTGTCACAATTGGGATGTATTCCCCACCATATGTGGCATATATGGTCATACATGCAAACACACATGGCAGTACTGTGAATGATACACCTGCTGTATGATGATACGTCTGACAGACATGCAGCAGTATTGGCTGCATTATGTGTACCAACGCTATGTCCGGCAATTGTGCTACTATATGCACACAGGAGGATGTAAGTGTTACAGGTGTCGAGTGATGTACAGTCGGCAACACCTGACTGCTGTGTAGGTATTATGTCTTCACCATCAGGTAACAGTAACATAGCATACTGTTTGCACATGTAATACTTGATGTACATCCTACCGTACTGTCAGTATGTCACCATATACAGGTGTCAGTGATGGGGCTGCATTGCAGCTGCATGTTGTAGTTCGGCACAGATGAGTTACTTACATCAGCTACTGCACATGCATGGCAGTTGCATGCACACTACAGTTTCTACATGTGTGTTGGTCCTACATGCCTGTCATGTAGCCATGTTTGTATGCATTGCAATCGGTGAACATGTGTGTTGACATACATAACACATGGACTGTTGTATGATATGATGGGTGTCATGGGTAACTAATACAGAGGGAATGTGTCCTCGGTCAACATTGCTACCACATGTACTGTTGGCATTCAACAGCCATGAACCCACCTCCCATTTGCGTGCGTATGATTGCTGTAGCCACTTGTCTGCACGGAGGACAGCAAAAGTTATGATATGTACATATGTGTTGTGTGTGTGGCCCATGGACATATTCTCTGCAATTACATGTATGACATATCCGAACATGTGTGTTTGTTGGTGTACAGCGACAGTCATTTGTCACAGCTGTGTAAGACCCAGGGCCCCTGTTATGTGTAGAGCCAACCTGGTTATGTACAGTGGTATCATTGCAATGCATAACACATGATGGAAACCTGTTGGTACATGTGTAGTCTGCACAGTTGCTGTACACCTATGTACAGTCCACTGGTCATGCATCATACGGTGTTGTGTTGATGTATTGCTGGTCCAATGACATGGTGGTGTCTGAGGGCTACATTGTTGACTGTGGTGTGTACCTCTGTGATCCGCACCTGAGACATCTGTGATGGCTCCTGAGTATGTACTGGTCAATACATGTGAGTGGCCGTCATGTATGTGGGGACAGTAATACCATACTGTGCCCTTCCATGTTTAGTATCCGTGTGCATGCAAGCTGGCCCTTTGCAACTGCTAAGTGTGTGAGCATGCCCAGTGCGCCGTTGTGTAGCTGAACACACAGTACATTCCAAACTGCGCCCTTACGTGTTTAGAATGCATGTGGATGCAAGACGGCCCTTTGCAACTGCTAAGTGTGTGAGCATGCCCAGTACGCCATTGTGTAGATGGACATGCAGTACATTCCAAACAGACGTGTGAGACTAAGCGTGTGGGCATGGCCAGTGACACTTTGTGCCTCTGTGTATGGGCATGGCCATTGACATCCTGTATAGCGATGGTGGACATCCAGGCAACAGATGTCCATTTTCAACGTCACAATGGATGCCTACATTGAACACACTGGCTGGCTGTCTTGCAGGGTGTACTGTCTGTGGTGCGTCCTGTATCTATGTAGCGTTGTTGTGGTGCTTTGTAGATATTTAGTTGCCCCAATCACACCACTGCCGTGTGTTTGTCTACGTCTACCTTGGGACAGTAATATGCTTTCAGACTGCTCATTCTCCATACATTCCCTATTGGCGTCCTTGCCTTTGCGGAAGATGTCACCCACCTAGAAGTATGCCTCTGGGTGTGCTGTGTTCAGTAATCTTGGTAGCGCATTCTGTAAATGCGTAATGCTGTAGTGTGATAAGGTAGTTAGGTGTATGTTCGACTCCCAGCCCTGCCAAGTGTGTGTGTGTTTCCTGGACACGGTAATGCTTTTAGATGCCTCACACCACATACATTCCCTATCGGCATCTTTGCCTTTACGGATGATGTCACCCACCTAGAAGTATGCCTCTGGGAGGGCTGTGTTCAGTAATCTTGGTAGCGCGTTCTGTAAATGCGTACTGTTGTAGTGTGATAAAGTAGTTAGGTGTATGTTCGACTCTCAACCCTGCCAAGTGTGTGCCTGCATGTGTGTTTCCTGCACCCTGTGGGACATGGTAATGCTTTTAGATGCCTCACACCACATACATTCCCTATCGGCATCTTTGCCTTTAAGGATGATGTCACCCATCTAGAAGTATGCCTCTGGGAGTGCTATATTCAGTAATCTTGGTAGCGTGTTCTGTAAATGCATATTGCAGTAGTGCGATATGGTAGTTAGGTGTATGTTCGACTCTCAGCCCTGCCAAGTGTGTGTGTTTCCTGCACCCTGGGGACACGGTAATGCTTTTAGATGCCTCACACCACATACATTCCCTATCAGCATCTTTGCCTTTAAGGATGATGTCACCCACCTAGAAGTATGCCTCTGGGAGTGCTGTGTTCAGTAATCTCAGTAGCGCGTTCTGTAAATGCGTATTGCTGTGTGATAAGGTAGTTAGGTGTATGTTCGACACCCTGCCAAGTGTGTGCCTGTGTGTGTTTCTGCACCCTGGGGACACAGTAATGCTTTTAGATGCCTCACACCACATACATTCCCTATCGGCATCTTTGCCTTTATGGATGATGTCACCCATCTAGAAGTATGCCTCTGGGAATGCTGTGCTCAGTAATCTCGGTAGCGCATTCTGTAAATGCGTATTGCTGTAGTGTGATAAGGTAGTTAGGTGTATGTTCAACTCTCAGCCCTGCCAAGTGTGTGCCTGTGTGTGTGTGTTTCCTGCACCCTGGGGACATGGTAATGCTTTTAGATGCCTCACACCACATACATTCCCTATTGGCGTCTTTGCCTTTAAGGATGATGTCACCCACCTAGAAGTATGCCTCTGGGAGTGCTGTGTTCAGTAATCTCGGTAGCTTGTTCTGTAAATGCATATTGGTGTACTGTGATAAGGTAGTTAGGTGTATGTTCGACTCTCAGCCCTGACAAGTGTGTTCCTGTGTGTGTGTTTCCTGCACCCTGGGGACACAATAATGCTTTTAGATGCCTCAAACCACATACATTCCTTATCGGCGTCTTTGCCTTTAAGGATGATGTCACCCACCTAGAAGTATGCCTCTGGGAGTGCTATGTTCAGTAATCTGGGTAGGGCGTGCTGTAAATGCGTATTGTAGTAGTGTGATAAGGTAGTTAGGTCTGTGTTCTAATCCCAAACCTGCCACGTGTGTGTGGGAGTTTCCTGCTGTATGACAACAGTACATTGCTTTTACACTATTCAATCTCCGTAGAATCCGTACGGCGTCTTTGCCTTTGATGCTGATGCCAGCAAGCTGGATGTATGCCTGTGTGAATGCTGTGATCTAGTAATCACGTTAGCGTGTTCTGTACATGCGTAATGCTGTAGTGTGATAAGGTAGTTAGGTCTGTGTTCTGATCACAACCCTGCCAAGTGTGTGTGTGTGTATTTCTATTTCTATATATGTAATGTAGATAGATATTGATATGTATGTGGATATTAGCACTATCGAATGTGCTGCATTATCTGTACGTGAACACCTTTGATGTATGTAAATCTGCTATGGCTCTGTGATAGTGCACATACTGTGTGCTGTAGTGATCCTGGGTTATAGTTGTGTAGTGACCAGTTATTCTGTTGCTGGGTATTACAAGGGACATTGACAACAATGATAGTACAGCACCTTTAAATGGTTGTGTGCACATCTCAGCAACAGTCAGCAGTGGTTGTTACTTTGGAGGATGAGTATGGCTCATATGACTATGTATTACCTGACACTACTATGTAAATCAGGTTAACATTACTGACTCTCGTTTATCCACAGGTTGTGATACAGATCCCAAGAATGTATGTGCATACATTGACAGGTGCAGGACTGGAATATTGTTGAATGCATGCAGGGGTGTCCATGGCCAGTAATGGCAATCTGTACAGCCTGGCAGGTACGGTCTGTGACTGTCCCATAACCTCCTGTATATGCATGACACATGCTGAAACTGTGTACATGCAGACACACACATGAAACAAACAGCTAGGGCTAACACATACACACACACATTGCATCAACATTGGGCCATGCAAACACTGTTGTCCCTCACACACACACATTCTTACATGTTGCTTGGATGGCTCAATGACAGGCTCTGGAAAAGAAACATCATACCCTGTGCATATGATGACACCTGTGCCACCACCTGTAATGTGTAACATAGATGCAGGAACAGACTAGCATGGTGCTGATGTTCAGGGTGGCTTTATAGCACTGTATTAATGTTATAATGTTGTTAACACAAAGTGTGATATCCTTCTAGGTGTATGTAAGCAGGCATGATGCATTGCAGCTATGACCATCAATGTAGTATAGTTTACAGCACTATTGATTCTGATGATTTATTATCCATCCATGTGACATTTGACTGATGTGTGTAGTATTGGCAGCATGTGTTTCAGAGTGTGCAGTACATGTGTGATGTGTGTAGTACAGATTTATACATGCTTACAAATGCATACACTGGCTTACACGACATTACACGGGCTTCAACATGCTTACACTAGCTTACTTATTCTTCGACGCATGCACACGGGCTGACACATGTGCACACATGCTTACTCAGGCTTACAGGCACGCACAGGTGAGAACACACTGTCAGCAGGTTTGCATGAAACTTCAGTGATATCTATGGCGTACACCGTCAGTTTCCTGACTGTACCTAGGATAAATCATAACACGTCTCTTCCAATGATGAGTAACTGACAGCAAACATGTGACACATTGCTCCGATAGGATTACAGTGTTTTATACATACACACTCATGATGTCACCTATCTTCTACTCTGATAGTCCCCTTAACCTACTCTTCCACTGTAGTGGTTTGGCCCATATGGCATGAGAAATTGTGATTCACTATCCTCAGCCTCAGTTGCATCGGATTGCCTATTAATGCTGGGTTACATCTCTGACAGAGCGCTTCCACACATAGCAACCAGTACTCAGTAGCCATCTTGTCTTCAGCTTGCCATTCACCTGCATGGTGAACTAACTGTTAATGATAGTTACAATGTCTATGTGTATTTTAAATATTTCTCTTGTTTTAAAAGCACAGTGCATTTTTGCGCCGCTGCGCTACGCTTACACACCGGAGATCGGGGGAGGACAAATAGAGTTTTATTAATTTACAATGGAAAAATATGCCACTGGCCTTATATTTGGCCATTGGCATGCTTCTTCAACTGAATTCATCCTTTATTTGCAGCTGACATTGCTCCATTTAGCTACTTGCAGAACATAACTCGGTTAACATCCGAGTACATTTCTGCACATAACTCTACTCTTGCACGGACAGCTTACTGTTACATGTATCACAGATTTACATCATTTGCATAGCTTTCACCTACAAATGGGGTAATTTGCATATCCTAACATTGTTCGTGCAACGTTCGGTTTAGGGGCTGTAGGGGTTCACGCCCCTACAGGATATTGCTGAATAGCTTGGCAGACATCTTATAGGTTCATAGGTTCATACTAGGCTATCTGCCCTAGGGCATTTAAAAGCCTAGCCAGAGTGTGTGTGGCTTTCACCACCCCTTAGGATGAGAATACTATACCCATTAGTTTGCTGTGCCTCTGTCCAGCAGTGATACAGAGATGATTCCCGGGGTAAACCTACGATCTCCCATCCACTCGTCAAGATTTCTCTTGAACAGAGTCAGTGAGGGGATCTGCCTCACATGGACTGGGATTCTGTTCCATAGTGTAGGGAGTCTCTGGGCGATGAATCTGTCCCTCCAGCATGTCCTATTTTATCCGTGTTGAGGTTTAAGTCTCTTGCTCTCGTGGCTCTGGTGGATTTGGATTTTTTGAGGTGGAGCATGTCCATTAATTCCGGGTTGGACATGGCCTTGTATGTCAGGCACAGATCACCTCTGAGCAGACGGTATGCGACTGAATAGAGCTGGAGTTTCTTCAGTCGGGCATCGTATGACATATGTTTGAGCCCCTTTATCCTTTTGGTGAGGAACTTTTGGGGTCTTTCCAACTGCTGCAGGTGTCGGGTAAGGTACATTCGAATGGGGCATTGTACTCAATCATTGGTCTGATAAGTGAAGAGTACAGGGTACAATGACCTCTCCTGATCTGGATGTGAATCCTTCATGATCAGGTGGGCAATGTAGAAGGTCTTCCTAACCACTTTGGCAATGTGAGTGTCAAAGAGAGGTTACTGTCAACTTGGGTCCCCAGGTCCCTGATAACTTCTTCCGTGTTTAATGGATTACCACCTATGTGGTAATTAGGGGTTACCTTGTTTTTCCCAAAGGGTATGACTATACATTTTTGGCATTTAGCTTAAGGCCATGGCTCTGGCACCAGTTATCCATTTCTATGAGACCTTTCTGGAGGATGTCTGTGTCTGATGGAGTGTCAATTATGGTGCCCAGTTTGCAGTCATCTGCAAATTTTGTCAGCCACAATCCCCTATGTTTGCCTGCACTTCAGAAAAATAAATGCCGAACAAGAGGGGCCCAGGACTGAGCCCTGTGGGACACTGCTCGTGACCGGCTTAGAGTCTGACATGGCACCAGCAACTCTAACCTTGTGTGTTCTGTCCTTGAGCCAGTTTGCAACCCATCTTGTGACATATGGGTTTACATCTAAGCTGGTGAGCTTTTCTATGATGCCCGAGTGGGGTATTGTGTCAACGCTTTTGCTAGGTCAAGGTAGGCTGTGTGAACTGCCTTACCCTCATCAATGGCCTTAGTGACTGTTTCAAAAAGTCAACCAAGTTCAAGAGGCAGGATCTGCCCTTGACAAAGCCAAATTGGGTAGGATCCAGTGTCTGTAGGTCCCCAATGTCTTTATTTATGAGTTCCATTATGATCCTCTCCATAGCTTTGCAGACAAGGCTCGTCAAGCTTATGGGGTGGTAATTTTCAGGGTCCATAGAAGCACTGCCTTTGTGGAGTGGGACCACAGTTGCCATACGTATCCTGTAGTAAGGCTAAGATTAAACAGCAGCCTTATGTGTGGGTTTAGTTCCTCATTGAGTTCGTGTAGCACACAGCCGGGGACACCGTCCGGTCCCATTGATGCTGTGTTTTTTGCTTTAGAGAGAGCAGCTCTCACCTGGGCATCTGAGATGTTTGGGAGGCTAGACTCTGGTGGGATAGATATTTCTCCTTTGGGGAGGGAGGGAGAAATTTGCACTGAACCTGTCTGCCAGTATGTTGGCAATGTCTGTGGGTTCAGTGATTTTTTATCATTTTGGACTAATTCTGAGCATATCTGGGAGTTTCCACCCAGGTTTCTAACATAGCTAAAGAAGGCTTTATGATTGTCTTTTGTGTCATTAGCGATTTTTCTCTCAAAGTTGGCCTTGGATGATTTTATGAGTGATCGTAGTTTTTTGCTAGTATTGATCAGAGATGCCTTCTCATTTAGGGATTTTGCTCTGTCATGTAGTAGCTTTCTCCTCTTGTTGTAGAGTTTGTTTATGGCTGGAGTCCACCAGACCGGGCGCCTGCCTTTGTTGGAAAGGGTCTTGATTTTATTGCCTTGTTCTACACTTCCTCTACCCGTACATGCCGGCCAAGGTTCCATGACCCCTGGCCTAAGCTTTGCTGTTTGCTAATATGTCTATTTGTGGAGTATGCATGACTGTAGGTATGGTTTGACCTGCTATGTCTGACATTTCTACAAAGCAGCTCCCACCTTCATCATTTGTAATGGTGACAGCCCTATAGGTACTATATATACAGCTGTGACATTTGACATGTCAACACATACCTGCGGTTAATACTGAACTGACTACTTCAGTGCTTTTCATACCTCCTGAGTTTTCTTGTAGTAGTATAGTCGATAATACTGTTTCCTATCACATGTATCTGTTTCTGATACAGGATATATCATTTTATTACACCACTACACACAAGAAGAAATCACAGGCCAGATGCCATTACATTCCTTTTTCAGGACACACCCGCCAAGAGTGTTGTGTTCCTCACAAAAGCCAACGGGTGCTAATCAAAACATATTATGCTATCATCTACCTTATGTGTTCACCGGTATTTGCGATGTCCGTCAGTGGCAGAACTCACATGCGAGTGTGGGAGACTGGACACTGTATCGGGGACACTGCATAACACCCTGAGGGACACTATTAACCTTCCACATTGACTATCACAGGGCATAAGTATTCATTCACATTTATTGAGGTACATGCTTTTGACTTATACATGTTTTGTCATTTGTCATCCCGTCTTTCTTCACACCTGTCCACCTGATATCACTAGTTCTGTACATTTATTTAGGACAGGGTTACCTTCATATCTTTCAACTGTACACATGTTGGGTAAATGTCCCGAACTTAGACTTATAATGTTGTTCCTTCTTTGTTATTTTTGTGTCTTTCTGGTAGATTAGTGGCAGGTCATTAAGAACTGTGAGGTTAGATAATAATGACAGACATTAGTAGTTTATAACTAATAACCTAACCCTCAAAACATTCATACTAATGAATTATCCATTATTCTATCAACGTTCTAACTTTGTCAGAGGAATATTTAACATAGTCCCTATTTGTACTTATTTAAATATGCCTTTGTCCAGATGTCTTATTCTGAAAGGTTGAGAGGTATGGTTACCATCTTATTCGTATGCATGTACGTCCATGATAATCGCTTACATGACACTGATATTAGTCCCTACGTCTTCCCCCAGTGGTTTACACAATATCCAGTAGATGGGTTCTTCATTTTTGGAAGGTATAGGCGTGTGCTATACCCACACAGGAATATTAATCACTCCCATGGGGCGGACCTAATAAATCTGTGCCAACCAACACCTGTGAACCTAGGCCCATTCTTGCATACCCATGATTCCCATATCTGACACCCCTCCACAGTAGTCATAAGACATATTTAATGTGAGCGATAATAAAGTATGAAGATACTTCTAAGCACTATCCACTCTCCGCATATCGGGACATATGTCATACATTCTGTTAACCCATGTGTTATTACCCTTGCACAAGCTACTGTTGCATGTATAGCTATATTGTAGCTGCGGATGTGACTTCCTTAGCATCGATAATTACTGTCTGTTGCTTGTAGACAACACTTTTTGGAGTCCTGCAAAGGACACCTATATCCATGTAATAGTAGAACTTGCAGATTTGGCACACTGGTACTTTCTGGGCAATGGTTTGGGAAGCAGCAGTGTATTTACCTTTCTTGCATGTCTGTATGTCTATCCATAATAGCTATGATGTAGCCTATTTATGTACATGTGTTATATCTAGAAGGACAAATGTTTCGATGTTTGTTATGTATATTTCGATTAATGTAATTGTGTGTTTGTGTGTGTGTGTGTGTGTGTGTGTGTGTGTGTGTGTGTGTGTGTGTGTGTGTATATATATATATATATATATATATATATATATATATATCTATCTAAATATATGTCTGTACATTCTTTCTTTCATATATGTATTTAGCTTAAGTCTGTGAATATATATCTATACACAAATATATATATCCATATATAGATATATAAATAAACGTGTAGAAAACAGCATTCATTTGCTATGCTGTGAGTGGATTACACACGCGCAGGCGCACTTGCATATCCTTATTGTGGGTTACATATGTTTACTAAGTCTTTGTGCTTATGTGGGCTTTCTTAATTGTGACGGTACCAGTACAATATCTGTAATCTGGTTAACGGACATATGCGAAACACACATTCACCTTTACATATTTAAATGTCTTTACAGCACACACGCATTCATTAACTCATATGTGCTGAAGTCGTAGTTGACCCGGGACTGCATTCACGTTGGCCGGATGTTGTAACCACTATACTATTGGTGTTCTGACTCATTTATATGCATACCCATAGTACATAGCTACATTAACATATGCCTCACCGCTTCACTTACAACACAGGCATCCATTCTCCTGCTGGGAAAAATGCGGTACTACATATTACACAGTCCCTATTCCCTACTGCTCTGGACCCAAGCTGCATATTTAATCACTCCAAGGATATGCAGAACTCCAAGGCTTATAGTCCTGGCACATACAAGTTTTTGATTGTCAGGGTGTTCCTGTGGTGATCTGGGTTTAGGCTTGTCCGCCTGGTGAACGGAACTGCCCTGACTGAGTTCAAATATCAGACGAAGCACATGGATAGCATTTGTCCATTTTGTAGAGGTTTAACTGTGTTTACAGACACAGGTCTTTTGGCACCTGTCAGCAGCTTTTTATGTTGGCAATACATAATATGGGTGGGGGTGGTTACAATACATAATCCACGGTGAGGGGTGTTCCCATTCCCATTTGACTATTTCCTGTATGCATTCATACGAGGATTATTATTTTGGACATGAATTAACTACAGGTATGCAGTGGTACAGTAAACAAATCTGAAGGTTTGTTACTGTAAATATGTACGGACCTCTGTCCACTGTTGTTTTCTGGCAAATCAATAGCTAGTTATTAAAGACTGAAGTCAGAACATAATGACAGACACTTGTGTTTCAGACTTCATACTCTTCAGGAAATTAATGCCAATGTACAAACTATTATTCTATCAACTTTCTCAGTTTCTTTACAAATTGTCCATACTTTTGGGCCTTTGTCCCACTTTTATTCACGGCTTTGTCCAGATATCTTGCTCTCAGAGGTTGACAGGTATACATTTATTCATGGCTTTGTCCAGATATCTTGCTCTCAGAGGCTGACAGGTATACTTTTATTCACGGCTTTGTCCAGATATCTTGCTCTCAGAGGTTGACAGGTATAGTCGGTCATACTTACACACACATTAAGTGTCCTTCACACAGTAGATCAGGGTTATCCTGTTTATGTCAGTGCCTTCCTCACCCTTATACCATTTGCAAGTATGCGAATGTGTGCAATATATTTCTGCTTATTTGTGTCGGGACACATGCGTCACGGGCAAGTGTTTGATCCTGGGTAGTAGTTTATGCATGACCACTTAGGGCTGGACAGTGTCATACACCTCTAATGCGCATTCCAACTACTATCCAGATATCTACAAGACTGGACTTTGTGTCTTCCTTTCTAATGTTTACATAGGTTACGTATCCCATGAGGGATATCCAAAAATTGTACCGATCCACAACAAGAGGTATACCGAACATCGTTTGGAGTTATGAAAATGTGCTGAGGTCGTGTGCAATCCAGCAACCACCTAGGGTGACACTACCTACAAGATATGTGTAGTAGTCACTATGTGTAGCTGTGGCTGCACCACACCAGTAGGGCAAGTACGGCTGGATTTGGTGGATGTTCAGGTACTGGAGCGGGTTGTGTGATGTGGAGGGGATACTGGGTAGTCCATTATGCATCCAGGTGTGTTGCATTTGTTATGGCCAGTTCCATCCAGGTGTGTTGCATTTGTTATGGCCAGTTCCATCAGGACCAATCTGTGGGTATGTGCCGGTGACATATCTATACATTTGTATCGCACATTTCAATATTCATCTGTTTGTGGGATTGTGTTCTACAGTATGGCCTGTCTGGTTGTATTGCAGCTGTTTATACATGTGTTTGTGTTTCTTTCAGCTTCACCTGCTGTTCCCTCATACACCTCTGGTTCACCTATTCTGCATACGACACATTATCACCTTGGAGGATTGTACCATTACCCATCCACCCCACACACACACAGATTCCTCACACCCCATACATCTGTGCTTTGGTTGTTGGCCCATGACATGGCCAGAGTAACACATTGAATACCCTACATGTGTCTGGTACCTGTATGGTTGTGTGGACTACCCTGCCATGCTTGCTTTTCACATGCTATACCTCACGCACATAGGTACACGCCCATACTTCTCTTTCATTACATGTTTGGTATAGCCGGGTACTACCCTTTCCACTGTGACACATCCTGACAAGTTTGGCTTGTACCACAGACTTCCGGATTTTGGTGGCCTGTTGTACTCATTGGTAGGATGCCACCTTTTCCTATGTCCAGAATGGGATATATTCCACACACATATCCAGCTGTAGTGGACAACACCTCCCCACAGTCGACGGTAGGGTTGCCACCTTTTCAATTGGCCAATGTGGGACATTTTTGGTACACACATCACATTTTACAGGCCGACACATACCCACGGTCAGTACACAGGATAGAACTTAGACTTCTTGCCTATATCAAAGCTTATTCTTGTAGCAGTTCAGTTGTTTATTCTGTTTCTTATAACATTTATGTAATTTATATACAGAAAACCTGTTTAATGCAACTATTACATAACGTATAGGGAATAATTTTGTCCTATAATCTCAGGACATTTGCCATTGTTACAGGTTTTTGTCAGGACACAACTGCCCAAGGAGGGACTGTCACTCGCAAAGTGGGACAGGTGGTAATCCTAGTCGACGGTACGGATAATACTGTTCCTTTCAGCCTACATGTGTCCTTATTGTTGTGGCTGTTTGCATGCTTCTTCTGTTTCGTTTACATGCTTATTCTATTTCCTATCACATTTGGTATGTGAAATACGGACATATCTTTTGTATGTGACTATTATATGCCTTCTGGGATATAATTCGGACATACGGTCGCTAGATATCTACATTTCTCGTGCATTTTGCTATGGACACATCTGCCCAGCTGTGTACTCTCCCTCACATTATGGGTCAGCTGGTGACCCTCAGCATTAGGCGGATCGCTAACATATGATGTGTTTCACTTCCACTTGGTATGGCTATCTACGCTGCGTTGGACTACGGCCACATGGTCTTCCATGTCATTTGTTCACGGGATAGGGACCCGTTATTCCCTACCGTGAATTTCTGTTTGCTTCGTCACTTTGTGTTCGCAGGTACTTTCTTGCATGCTTTGCATATGTTTCAGTATCCAGGGACACTGACATGGTTACTATCTTGCAACCTGTTGTATGCAAGCATTTTAGGTTGCACATTGACAGCTGCCATTTCCATGCCTCCGTACGGCACTTCGACACGCCCTATGCACTCATGCTCCTTTCCTGTGCACGTGGCTGTGTCAGCAGCGCGCCTTCATTACTATGCATTTGGCGCTACTGCGCCATCCTCACGCTGCACGGTCTGTGCAAGCCTAACGCCAGCCTTGCGCCTAGCTTCATGAATCCCGGGGTAAGTCTTCCATAAATCTTTCCTTTTGTGCTTTTTCTTGATTTTCACACTCCTCTTCTTTATACAAATATTAATAAAATGTATTAAATATTTCTGATACGTCTACAAAATCTGTAGTCATTTTTCTTGTTATAGGCTCTCTAAGTTTGACAGCAATGCTTTTTATTTTCTGTTGCCTAAGTCATTGTGCTAAAAGTTTTTTTTTGTTTTCACTGCAGTTATTATCAAAAAACAGTTGCTTAACAGCAATCTTTCTAAACTTCTGTGTATTATCCTGATACTCAATTACTTTATCTTTAGCACTCTGCAATGATGCCCTTTCTTGTTCTGTGGGATCATCCTTATTTTGTAATAGAGTCACCTTTATAATCCTCTCTAAATATTTGTGTTACTTCTTAACCATATCTCTTTTTCTTTCTACCTTATTTTTAAACTCTACTTTCATTTAATCCAACTCATTAACTATAACTTCTGAAGAAATTTCCATTTTCCCTCATAACTCTCAAATAATTTCCACTACCAATTCCTTAATTTTTTTGCTTTTTAACATGTAAGTGGAGAATGCCAGTGTCTCCTTTATACTTCACTACCCTACATTTTATCCTAGTTGTGACTGACTTATTATCTGAAATAGTTATTGGATGTGTGTCAGAATTTTCAATTAAATGCACATGTTCCTGTGAAATATAATTTCTGACTAGTCTAGTCCAGTTATTGTATCTTGAGGAATAATATGTAAATTCTCTTTGAGTTCCTCCTATTGAATTTCCATCTTTTATACCGAATAGTTTCATAAATTTCTTCATAATCTGCCCTCTTTTGTCATATTTTCCCTTCTAGGTTCCCAAGAAACATAATCGGCATTGCAAATCAAGTTCTAGTCCTCACCTGCAAGTAATATTCCTTGTTTTTCTCCCAAAATGTTCTCATTTGCTGTAATAGCAGTTGTCTTCATCTTATAGACCAATTTCACTTGTAAATACTGACTATAAAATTTGTATGTCCACTTCAGCTGATAAATTGAAAGAGTTGTTAAACATAATTTGCATCAATCAATCTGGCTTCATATATAAGAGACAAATGATAATATAAAAAGAATAATAAAACTTATAGGTATTTTAAATACTAAAACACAAGAAGCTCTTTTTATTAATCTAACTACTGAAAAAGGCTTTGATTCATTAAGGTGGAACTATTTATTTGAAACATTAGAAACATTTGAATCCCCTCCTCAATTTATCTTCCTTATTTATAATGAAAATAATACTTATGCTAAATTAGACCCATTTTCC
Organism: Protopterus annectens; assembly: GCF_019279795.1. Classification (NCBI taxonomy): domain Eukaryota; kingdom Metazoa; phylum Chordata; order Ceratodontiformes; family Protopteridae; genus Protopterus; species Protopterus annectens. The sequence continues at coordinate 490,889,466 of NC_056725.1, read as the reverse complement.
TTAGAATCCATTCCCTTAACTAGGGGTACAAAACAATGCTGTCCGTTATTCCCAATTCTTTTTGCCATAGTTACTGAAATATTCCAATTTGCAATCTGATGTAATCCAATAATAAAAGGTCTAGAGCTAGACAGTTCTAATTCTAAAATTATGCTTGTTGCAGAAGATGTAATGTTGACCTTACAACATTCTTAAGAATCATTTGGAGAATTGGTTTATATTATTAAAAACTTTAAACAGTTATAAGGTCTCCATTTAATATCTCAAAATCTGAATATCTTTTTATGGTACTTACGTATTATCGCAACCAGATTTTTGCGGTAATGCTGGTTGCTTCTGTTTAGGTCAAATAGTAGCACTGCAATGTTATGAAAGTTAGAGACGTGTTCTGTAATGTTTTGTAATTTTAGGAAGGTTTATCATTGAAATGGCCCAAAAAATAAGGTTCAAAAACAGGTTTCTCCTTTTACCGCCAGCATCTCCTGTCAGTTAAGCGAGTCCCATTCTACTGCAAACATGTTCCTTCCACATGCTGTAGTCGGAGAAGTAGGAAATCTCTGTTTTCAAACCTGTATTGTTTATCAGCCGTTTCAATGATGAAGCTACCTAAGTCCACCAAACCTGTTTCTAACCTTAATAATACTGTCATACATCCAAAAAAACCCCCAAAAAGGTAACGCCGAAGAAGTAGTCCTTCACCAAAAGGAACTGCAGTACAAAGTAATCCATTCCACAGATTGTACGCTAACTCCTGCACTCCTTTCAGCCCAACACACGCAACCACTGCGATCGCTGAATTCAATGCTTGACGTCTTTAAAGGATGCTACCCACACACCTCAAAATTATAAGTCTTTACTAGTTTTTTAAAACCCCTACCGATATGCCCAGCAGACTTTCTGCCAGTCTACCCTTCCATATCACACTTCAGTGAGGCCATGTCAGTAAAAGTGAAGAAAGTAAAAGATGTTACAAAATCTGGTTGCGATAATACGCAAGTACCCTTTTTATAAATAAAAAGAACACCCTACAATTATCAGAATGCAATTTTTATTGGAAAATAATATCACTCCTTATCATATCTAGGCACTTTTATTAAAAAATGACAAAAAAACAAAGACATTAACTGTGAAAGAATTATAAAGTCTATTTCTAAATCAATTACTAACTGGAATAAATCAATCATCTCTTTTGATGGCAGATTACAGTTAATTAAAATTTACCTGTTCCCCAAAATGTTATATGTAATACAAACCTTATCTCTTTTCTCAAATAAAGATTACTTAAAAAAATAAACAAACTGCTTTTCTTTGCCCCACCCCCAAAAAAAAAAGCTGGAATAGCTCTTAACCACAATCTAAGACTGGAAATTAGGAGGCATCAATTTTCAAAATAAAGAATTACATGTCAAATCAGCAATTTTCAGAATTATAATTAACTGGTTGGATATTAATTACATAACAAACTGGAATTATATTCTTGTTTACTCTTTAGCCCTATTAAAATGAAAATTAAGCTGTCTCCTATTATTAAAATATATAACCAAAGGTGACTTTATCTATGTAACTATATCCAATTTAATATTCATTTTCCAGCACAATCCAAATACATTAATTTTATTTTGAAGAATTTCAAATCTGCAATTCTAGGTAATATAGTCCTGAAAATTTGGTTTGATACATTAATCCATTTCAATATAACATTTTTTGAAAGATCTAATGTACAAAAACTTGATGACTGGAACAATAATAACTTTCAGTGGTGGTATAAGCCAGGACCCTGAGGGCAGTGGACCACTAGAGAAGCAATGCTGTATGAGTAAAGTTGGAGAGCTATTTGCAAGTCTGTTAACAGCTAGAAGACTAAATTACTTGATTGTGTTACAGTGTGGGGAACTGATGCATAAGAGTTAAGTATACGGTGCCTTTAAAAAGCAACAAGTTTTGGATGTTGTTATGCTGAGGTGCTGAGCATATTTACAGAACACATGCTTTACTTTATTTTGTTCATTAATTTTCAGTTAGAACACTCAAAAATTACTAAAGTCTTGAAAAATATGACATAGGTTCAAATGAAGATGAGAAGAATAAATCTAAACGATATCAGCCTGCCAAGCATTAATGTGTACATGTAAGGTAAAAGTTGGAAATATTCATTCTAAAGAACTTCCCTGCATAATAGGAGGGAGTAACATGTTTCAATCAGAATGGATGCTTGACCCATATTATGATGGAATGTAAATGGCATTACAGGTACAAAAAAAAAACAGAGTTTTAAATGGTATTAAGAGTGTAGTGTGCAAATAGCAATGTTGCAGGACACACATTTGGATAGAAATGAGTTTATGAGTTTGAGAAAGGATGTCAGTGGGAACATTCAGGGGAATATCAGGGACCTAGAAAAGTGTGAGTACTAATATTTCTTAGAGAGGCTCTAAAGTGATAGAAGAGGGAAAAAGTCAATAATGGTAGATTTGTGGTAGCAACAGATTATTTCAGAAGAGGAGGATTATGCTGACATTATTTATATTACAACTGATGCCACAGAAAAATAGGAAAAAAGGGGTTGATGATGTATTTATACTGCACTGGATTATGGAACTTAGCAGAATTTTGGGAGAAATAATTACGTTTTCAGCAGTGAGTATTATTTATGGGTGGGGAGTGGAATGTGTTTTGCAATAGTGAGGATGTGTTAGGGGGACTTAGAAAGGACAATATAGCAAAAGAGGGGTAGATTTCTGATGAGATAGCTGGCAATATTTGGTACAGAAAATGTGAACACAATAGTAGGAACTCAGTATATACATATTATTCCCTAAGGTACAATAACAGGGCTAGACTAGATAGAAATTATATGTCATGGAAACGTGCATTTAAATGAAAGGTTTGCCACACATCCCATAACTATTTCAGATAATGTACCAATAAAAAAGATTTTGTTTAGTTGAACCATCCAGGTTTATTGAGGTGAATTGGGTTTGTTTAATTAACACTAGCTCAACAATATAAATAAGCTTGGGTTTAGAACACTCTGTGCATTTGCTCAGTCTCATACCCAAAAGATTTTTTATTTTATTTTATTTTACATTTTTTGACTGGCATATTCAGACTGGATACATGTCCATTTTCAGTGGAGGCCCGGGGAGAAAAGCTCCAGATTACGGATATAAACATAACACATTAAGACAGGTACACAGCAACAAAAACACCTTCAGAGACTAAACATATTTACAGAGTATGTATAGAGTACGTTCTGTGTAGCCCTCAGTGGGAGTACAACAGGTTCACAGTGTTTCATAAAATACCAAGCTAACTAGGTAACAGCATACAGTTGTTGGAAAAAATGCATGCAGTACTAAAATAAACAAGAAGGTAGATATTACGTTAATCAGGGTTGGTGCAGGGACAAAGCCAGTGCAATTTAAAATATTGTTTGAGACCTTTCTTTAAAGAGATTTATTGATGGTTCAAGAGTAATGTTAGCTGGGAGTGAGTTCCAAGTTTGCCAACGAAGTTGGCAAACGGAGTCTCCAGCCGAGTTAATGGCTTTGTGAGTTTAGACCAGCAGTTTGTTGGATGAACGTAGTGGTCTGGGGTTGCTATAGGGTTTTATAATGTTTTTAAGTGCAGGAGTATTTTCAGGGTGATTAAGAATTTTGTGTGGAACAGTGAGCTGATTAAACCGAAGTAAGTTAGGGAACTCTAGCCACCCTAGGAGATGGAGGTTTTGACAGTGATGTGTCCTGTATGCAGAGCTAGTGGCAAATCTAGAAAGATGGGTGTAGCAGTGTGAGAGTTTGCTGATTTTGCTGAAATTGATGAGTATAGGAGAGGCATAAAGGAGTGTAGAAAGCAGGTGAGAGCGAGCGATAGTGGTCCTTGCTAATGGGGTTAGGAAAGGTTTATTTCTATAGAGTGAGCCAAGCTTCTGATTAATGCTTTTGATAGTTTTATTAACATGCAAATCAAATTTGAGATTATTATCTACAATAACCCCTAGGACCGTAGTGTGGGTGCCTAGGGAAATAGAGGTACCACTGCTGGATGTTATGTAGAAGGAAGGTGGGATGGACCTACTGGTGGGGGTGAAGAGTAGTAGTTTAGTTTTGTTGGGATTTAAGAACAGGCGATGATTAGAGAGCCAATTTTCAACAGTATTAAATGTACTCTGGGTTAAGGTTTGCAGGTATAATGGGGAGGAGGCAGAACAGATCAGACTGGGAGTCGTCTGCATATTGGATACAGGTTGCTTCACGGATGGCAGTGTGAAGGTTAGTGATGAATATAGAAAAGAGTAGGGGACCTAAAATAGAGCCCTGGTGGACACCAAGGGTAAGAGGAAGCAGGGTTGACAATTTGTCCTGCCATAATACAGCCTGCTTTCTACCATTCGGTTAGGATGAGAACCATTGAATAGCATGGTTGTCCAGGGAAATTACTTTCAGAGAGTGGATAAGTAGTTGGTGATTGACCCTATCAAAGGCCTTTGAGAGGTCTAGAAAGAAGGCTAAGGACAGCACATTAGCATTCTGATTTAGGTTAATAACATTAGTGAAGGAAAGGGGGGCAGATGTGGTGCTGTGATGTAGTCTAAAGGCATGCTGAGAGTTTGCCAGTAGATTGTTCTGAGTGAGATAGTGCATTAGTTGCTTATGGACGCACTTCTCCATTATTTTGGCCAGTGGTGAAAAAATAGCTATGGGTCTATAATTGGACAATTCGGTTGAGCTTCCTCCTTTGTGGAGTGGGATAATGTGGGATATTTTCAGATGGAAGGGATAGCACTATCTGTTAAGGTCCTATTGATCAAGATAGAGATGGGGTATGCTATGGAATCTGCAGCTTTTTTTAGGTATTCAGCAGGGAGGTGGTCGGCAGTTGGGTGGTAGGTTTTAATTTTTTGATTAGGGATTGGATAAAAGCGGTAGAGACTGGTTGGAAGTTAAAGAGGGGATAAGTAGCAGATGTGGTTGAGGTAATGTTAGTGCATGTGGGAGTGAGTTGATTAGCTAGGGACTGAACAGTATCAGTGAAAAAATTATTAAAGGCACTAGCAATGTCCTCAGGAGATTTTTGGTTGGAGTTGGAAGGGGTTGGAGTGGTAGATTGTGCCGGATGAAGTAATCGGTTTATTCCTGCCCAGAACTTTTGGGGATTGTTTTGGTGTTTTTGTTGAAGGTTAAGGTAGTAGATTTTTTTTTTGTCTGGCAAAATGGATTTTTTAGTGTCATTCCTAAGTTGACGGAATCTCAGTTGGTCAGGAGGGACTTTAGTTGCTCGCAAGTTGTCCCAAGCTTTATTTCTAAGTTTGATTTTAGATTTGGTTTCTTTTGTGAGCCATGGTGCAGTATTAGATTTGGTTCTAATAGTACGTTCAGGAGCATGAGAGTCAAGTATACTCAGGAATTTACTGTTAAAATATGCTACTGCCTCTTCTAGTGGTAGCTGTTTCAGGGCTGACCAATTAAGTGACTGACGTTCTTGTTGGAATTTGATGGGATTGAAGTTATTATTATTTCTGATTGTCTTGTATGTGGTGAGGTGGGGGTTCTTGACCTTATGTCTAATTATGTAGGTTAGGGAGTGATCACTAAGATCATCAGGGAGGTTCCCAGATTTATACAAATGGGGGTGGTTATTGATGAGTACCCAGTCTAAAATACTTGCTCTGTTAATGGGTTTGCTAATCCTAGTCGGAGAGGTTATTAATTGTGTGAACTTGAAAAGATTTATGTGGGTGACTGGGGATTTAGCTAAGCATGTGGACTATGGATGGACTACGTTAATCTAGGGGCAGGTTTTGAGAGTGAAATGGTAGTGTTCAGATAAGTACATCAAAGAAATAGCCTTTGCACAATCAGAAAAAGGACCATATAAACAGCCTTTGAAAAGGAGCTGGGGAAAAAGTATAGCAAGGCAGAGAGAAGAAAGTAGTCAGTGTGGTTCAACAGAAGACTTAATTAGACAGCTCATGCAAATGCAAGGAAAGGACATTTCATGACATAAACAAAAGAAAAAGAGAGTGTAAGCAGGGGTGTAAGGAAGCTAGAAAAGGACTATGTAGGTAGTAAGAAAGGCAAAGACAAAGCTAGAGGAAGACCTAACGGAAGGGATAAAGAAAGAGAAGAAAGACTTCTTTAGATACATAGGAGAAAATAGGAAGGTCAAGATGGAGCTACAGGAATAGGTCATGGAGGGGAATAATTGCAATAAGGATGGGGGGATTATTAAACAAGTCTTAGCTTTCATCTTAACACAAGATAAGGAAGCAGAAATATTAGTCAAGTAGAAGGAATCAGGATCAGCATCTGACAGAGACTCATATACCAAGGAAAGTTGTATGATAGAAAATCAAAGAGTTAAGAAATGACAATTCACAGGGTGCTGGTGGCTTACCCTCTATGATATTAAAGAACCTGGCCAGTGTGCTTACAGATCCCCTTGCAAAAATCTTCTAATAATAAATGAACATCAATGTCCCAGAAAACTACAGTGAGGCCATGGTGGTGCCATTCCACAAGGGAATGCTAAAAGTGTCTGTGGAAACTACAGTCCCATAGGCCAGACCTTGGAAGCAGGGAAGGTCATAGAGAAGATACCGATGGAAAGGTGAGATGGTTTCCCAGAAAACAACACAATGCAGAATAAGTTACAAAAATGCGTCTGTGGAAATCGGGGTATGTCAGTGTAATCTGATTCATTCTTATGACTAGGTTACACTGGAACTTGACAAAGAAAACTTGTACAATGTTACTTAATGTAATTTCATAGGTTCATAGGTTCATAGGTTCATACTAGGCTATCTGCCCAAGGGCATTTACAAGCCTAGCCCATTGTTTTGTCCCTTTAGTATGGGGAACTATACCCATTATTTTGCTGTGCCTCTGTCGAGCAGTGACACTGAGGTAATCCCTGGGGTATATCTGCGATCTCCCATCCATTGGTCAAGATTTCTCTTGAACAAGGCCAGCGTGCTCTGCCTCACATGTTTCTGTTCCACAGCATAGGAGTCTTTGGGTGATGAATCTATCCCTCCAGCGTTTAAGTCTCCGCCCTTGTGGCTCTGATGGATCTATATTTTTTGAGGTGAAGCATATTCATCAAATCTGGGTTTGACATGGCCTTGTATGTTAGGCAAAGGTCACCTCTGAGCAAGCGGTAAGCGACTGAATAGAGCTGGAGTTCTTTCAGTCGGGCAGCATAGGATAGATTTTTGAGACCCTTTATCCTTTTGGTGAGGAACTTTTGTGGCCTCTCCAGCTGCTGCAAGTGTCGGGTCAGATACATTCCAAATGGAGCATTGTACTCAATCATTGGTCTGATGAGTGATGAGTAAAGGGAGACTATAACCTCCCTTGATCTAGATGAGAATCCCTTCATGATAAGGTGGGCAATGTAGAAGGTCTTCCTAACTACTTTAGCTACATGGGTGTCGAATGACAGACTACTATCAACCTGGGTCCCCAGGTCCCTGATAACTTCTTCTGTGCTCAGTGGATTGCCTCCTATTTGGTAGCTAGGGGTAACCTTGTTTTTCGAGGGGTATGACTATGCATTTTTGGCATTTAACTGGCTCTGGCACCAGTTATCCGTTTCTGTGAGACCCTTCTGAAGGATATCTGTGTCAGATGTGTTTTCTACTATGGCGTTTGCAGTCATCTGCAAACTTTGTCATAACCCTCCTGTGTTTGCTTGTACTTCAGAAAAGTAGATGCCAAACAAGAGTGGGGACTGAGCCATGTGGGACACCACTTGTGACAGGCTTTGAGTCTGACATGGCGCCAGCAACTCTGACCCTGTGGGTTCTGTCACTCAGCCAGTTTGCAACCCATCTTGTGATGTATGGGTTAACATTTAAGCTGATGAGTTTTTCAATGATACTTAGCCAGATCGAGGTAGGCTGTATGGACTGCCTTTCCCTCATCAATGGCTTTGGTGACTGTTTGAAAAAAGTCAACCAAGTTTAAAAGGCATGATCTGCCTTTGACAAAGCCAAACTGGGTTGGATCCAAAGTCTGCAAATTCCCAATGTCTTTATTTATGAGGTCCATTATGATCCTCTCCATGGCTTTGCAGATAAGGCTTGTCAAGCTAATGGGCGGTAATTACCAGGGTCGGTGGAGGCACCGCCTTTGTGAAGTGGGACCACAGTTGCAGTGCGCACTCCCTGGAGGCGTATCCAGAGGTAAGACTTTGATTAAACAGCTGTCCTAGCTGTGGGTTTAATTCCTCATTGAGTTAAATAAGGAGCACACAGCCGGGGACACCATCAGGTCCCATGGATGCTGTGTTTTTGCTTTGGAGAGCAGTTCTCACTTGGGCTGGAGATGTTTGGGGGCTGCAATCATTTGGTATAGATATCTCTCCTTTTGGGGGAGGCAGAAGTTTGCACTGAACCTGTCAGCCAGTATGTTGGCAATGTCTGTGGGATCAGTAATCTTCACATCATTTTGAACTAGTTCTGAGCATATCTGGGAGTTTCCTCCTAGGTTTCTAACATAGCTAAAGAAGGCCTTATGATTGTCTTTTGAGTCTTTAGCTATTTTTCTCTCGAAATTTGCTTTGGATGATTTTATGAGAGCTCTTAGTTTTTACTTATAGTGATCAAGGGTGTCTTACCTTTTAAGGATTTTGCTCTATCTTGTAGTAGCTTCCTCCTTTTGTTGTAGAGTTTGTTTATGGCTGGGGTCCACCAGACTGGACGCTTGCCTTTGGTACAAAGAGTCTTTGTTTTGCTTGGGATTGCCTTATCCATGCAGTCCTGCAGGTGCTGGTAGAAGGCATTTGTAAGTGATTCAGCGGCTTGAGTACTGTTTTCCCGGGGGGCCTTAAAGGAGACCACACTAGTCTTTAGAAGTGTGAAGTCGGCTTTTGGGAAGTTCTTTACTGTGGTCTTTTTATTTCAGGTGGGGTGGGATGAGGACCTCCAGCGAGATTAGTTTGTGATCTGATCTCACCAGTGAGGGGTATACTTCGGTGTTGAACATTGTGCTCCCATGTTCGTGATGATGAGATCGTATGTTATCTCCTCTTGTGGGAATGGTGACTAGTTGTTCCATGGCATTTGAGTTTATGAATTCCAGGAACTTTTGGGCTAGGGTGTTTGGGCTTGAGTAGTGTTCCCAGTCTATATTTGGGTAATTGAAGTCACCTAGTATGATGGTGTTTGGTGATACATTTATCCTCTAGTGTTTTCAGGAAGGCCATGTGAGGTTCCTGAGTTTGTGAGGTGGCCTGTAACATGCTACTATTTGCAGAGCAGTCTTGCCTACGGTTAATTGCACCTGGATGGTCTCCGATGCATCATCGTTGCCACCAGTCTTGAGGTGTGGGTGTCCTTGATGAATATGGATACCCCCTCCTTTCTTGGTATTTTCCTGATTTTGGGGCGGAGCGAACGCATGATATGAGGTAAAACCTGATAGCGCTGGGGTGCTCTCAGGAGCCTTGAACCAGGTTTCTGTCACAGCACAGACATCGATGTTCTCCATACTGAGAAGGGCCTCGTGCATTTTGAGATTTAGACTTCTGGCATTGAGCAGCATTACCCTTAGTTTATTTCCTTTTTGTGTTCTAGGGTGGTAGGTTTAGAATTTGAGCCTTGCCTAAAAGGCACTATGGGGTGGCAAGAGCCTTTGCCAATATCCGAATCCAGGGTGACAGGTGCAAGCCGTCCCTTGTGAAGCAGCGTGGCTTGTCCAGCATGTCATCCCAGGCAGACAGATACTGGATCCCCTTTGAATGACACCAGTGTTTAAGCCAATTGTTAAAGCTGATCATCTTATCTCTGTATTGTGGTATCATTCTTGGTGAAGTTAGGATACTGCTCAAGGTCAGGGTCATACCTGCCTGGGCTACATAATCAGAGAGCTCCTCAATGTCTCTTTTCATGTAGTCCAGGGAGGTGTCTCAGGTCGTTTACACCAGCATGGACAATGACTGAGTCATATTTGTACCTGCTGTTGAGAGACCTGAGTGTTCTAGCCGACAGACAGCTTACTGTGACCTTCTCCTTACTCAGTCTGGTGAGCGGGACATCAGTGTGTCTGACTATGGAGTCACCAATGACTAGTGTGTCTGGCATTGTGTTTGGCTGTGACTGTTTGACACTCTGACTGTGAGGTCTATGTGTTGCAGGTGTTGTGTTCTGAGGTGGTGGTTTTTTGGGTGTCTGCTTTGGTGGCCTCTGCTGTTTTGGTAGATTTTTGATCAGAGCCTCAGAGTATGTCTTTGTGTGTTTATGCGTATGATTTGAGGTTGTAATGGTACTATGTGAGACTGGGTCTATAATGTGTGTGGCAGTAAAGCCTTTTTACCTCACTTCTTCTGTGATAGGCAAAATGGAAGGAATGTCTGTAGACCAAATGAGTTGAAGGTAGATGGACCACGGGAAGAAAACAGTAATATGGGAATTATCAAAGGAAATGGTTAGTGGGATTCCACTTGGGGTTGACACCAAGGCCACTGCTATTTAGTTTGTTTACATATGACATAAAAAGGGGAGTTAAAATCAGGGTCTCCTGTTTGTGAATGACACTAAGAAGGAAGGAAGGAAGGGACAGTGGAGGATAGGGTGCAAATGTTCCAAGGAACCTTATGAGACTAACATGGAGGATAGGGTGCAAATGTTCCAAGGAACCTTATGAGACTAACATGGAGGATAGGGTGCAAATGTTCCAAGGGACCTTATGAGACTAACATGGAGGATAGGGAGCAAATGTTCCAAGGGACCTTATGAGACTAACATGGAGGATAGGGAGCAAATGTTCCAAGGGACCTTATGAGACTAACATGGAGAATAGGGAGCAAATATTCCAAGGGACCTTATGAGACTAACATGGAGGATAGGGAGCAAATGTTCCAAGGGTCCTTATGAGGGTAACATGGAGGACAGGGAGCAAATGTTCCAAGGGACCTTATGAGACTAACAGAGTGGATTGGGAGATGGCATCTCAAGTTTAATACAGAAAAGTGTTCAGAATTTCATACGGGCTCTATTAATCCCAGAATGAAATGCCAGCTGAGAGGAGTGATGCTGAAAACCAAATATCAGGGGAAAAAGTCCCTGGTGTTATAGTAACAGAGAAAAAGAAGGAAGCACCAGGTACAAGATGAGAAAGCGGTAGCCAAGACCATTAGGATGTTGTGCTGTGTCCTCAGTGGAGCAGATTGCAGGAACAGAGAGGTTATATCATACAGATATAGATATCTGCTCAGGTCCCAGCCAGAGTATTTTATTGATTCTAGTTGTCCATGCAGTTACTGATTTATCAAGCTTGTAGAGAAGGCTCAAAGAAAAGCTGCCAGGTTAGTAAAGGAAATGGAGGATCAGGGATATGAGAATAGGTTACAGGAGGTAAATTTATTCTCACTGAAGGAAAGGTAAGAAAGGGAATACATATGGTCTGTAAAACACAATATGGCAAACACGGAACCAAGGAAACAATTCTGTTCAAGTAAGCACCCAAATAAGAGATAGAGCGCTGAGGAACGATGTAGGTGAACCAAAAAAAGAAATTTATTAACGCTGTCAATACAAATCTGCGTTTTCCTACATATGGTCTACTAGACATTGCTAAAGTAGTACCTATCATATGCAGTTTATTGCTCATTAACTTATCAGTGCCTGGTAGATCATTGCAATAGGTGTAAGAATATGTAACATAGCATCTCTTTCATGCAAGGGGGCTATGGCCACTGCACCCCTGGTTTGTGAATATACTACAATCAAGGTTTCACCATCTTGGAGAAGATGGAATGACTGTATTTCCATTTTCTCTGAGATGGTGTGATTTCAGAGGCTGTATGTATAATGACTGGGGTTGTGAAGGAATGGTCCCTACCTCAGGAGGTAAATGAGGGCTAGAACCCCCATGCAAATATGCTTTAACATTGACTCTATTAAAAATAAATATGTAGTGGTGAGATGGGGTGGTAGGAATTTGTAGTTAGCAATTTTGGCATTGGTAAGCAATGCTTTGAGATATAAAAAGGATCAAATACATAATATGGATGCATGAGATATTTAGGTAACAGTGTGAAGACATGCAGTTTAAAAGGAAAAAAAGAGTTGGAGGAGCAGGGGTCACACTCACCATATTGTACAAGAGTCAGACTAGGCATTAGAAAGTATTTTTTACCAGAATGGACATTGGATGGTTAGACAAAAGAACCCCTCAAGAAGGCCTAGGATGCATGGTTGGCTAAGAAACACAGAGGATGGGGTAAGTGGAAGATGTTCGCATCACTAGTAGAACAAATTATACAGAAAACTCTTGGCTTTCTTTATTGTTACACCTGTGCAATGTAATTCAAAGTAATGTATCCCCAAGGAGTTTGTGCAGAATCAGTCCATATGTCTAACAATTACTTCCGTCATTGTTGATAAATGTATTTCTCATTCTCTGATGCTAAACTTACAGATTAATACTTTTTAACTTCTGCTTTGTTCCCAATCTTCAGAAGGGGAATTACATCTGCAATCTTTCAGTTTTTTGAATATTTTATTCTGCTTTCATAACTTGGTAAAAGTGGCTCTTAGAATTTCTCCTGTCAGCTCTGTGAGAAAATTAGATTGGATCGTATTACATTCTATTTTATCATATTTAATTTTTAGAATTCATTCTGAAACATTTTTTTACAAGTATTGTGTTCAAACTTGTTAATCTAGGCAGTTCTGACTACATTTGGAAGCTAGCACTTCCTTTGTGAGGACTTAATGGAAATTAGCAGCCCTGTCTTTTCTTTGTCCATCTCTACTCATTTCTCTACTGAATGAGGCCTCACTATCTTTCCCTTTGTTTTCTTTTGCTCTCCTATTTGGCAAAGACAATTTTTATCCCTTTACTTTGGTGAAAAAGTGCTTACAAATTGGTAGGTCCAATGTATGAAATGCACTTGCTGCTTTTGAGAAGAACACCAGTGTTTTCACATTTGATAGTTATGTTGACATTTTCATATAAAATCCCCCCTCCAACATACAAACTCAAATGCATGTCACTTAAGTTGTTTCTTTGCCTTTCTCATGCTGGAATACAAGTGAAAATAGAATGCAATAAAGTATAAAAATCCCCAGAATTCTCACATTTATGTCAGAAAAAAATCAGATACAGGACTGGTCATTAACACACTGTGTGGAAAATAATGAGACTGAATTACTCTGGAAGTTTAATAACAACTGGACATTAAATTATTTATCAGATTTCAGTATTCAATTTAACTACCATGAAACTGCTGTGTATATAAACCTTTCAGTCTATCACACAGTGTGATACTCACTATAGGGTTACTTTTCTGTGTCTAATTTATTACAATTAATAAAGTTCTAAATTACAAAAGTAAGGTTAGCATCATAAAATCAGCTATGACTAGATGAATAAGGCATTGTCAGGAGCTGTTTGCATTCAGGTTAGAGGTAGTATTGCATTAAGTTGCATTATGTGCCATATTGCAATCATAGTGGTTAAGCTGAAGAACTGCACAATTTCTTGCTATGCCATCTGTTGGATGAAATTTGAAACTAATGTCCAATCTGCAAGATTTCATAGTTCTTCAAGTGGATATTACTGATCCTAGTATCGATAAAGAACAAAGGTACAAGCAGTATGCATTAAAAACATAGCAGATACTTATATACAGTGTTTACAATGTACTGGTTATATCCGAATTAACATTCAGAATTTGTTACATTTCTGCCAGGCACCCCTGGCTCTGTGACATAGATAGGTAAAGTTCTGTCTATGTCTGGATGACCCAAGTTCTAGTAGTGGCTCAAGCGCTAGCAGAGCTGGGCATAGGAGGCTGAGAAATGATAGTTTGCAACTCCATCCTGGCAGGAGGGTGTGGTGGCTCCTGGCTGGCTCAGCTGCCAATCCAGTGGTAGGAAATGGCCTCAAGCACAGAAAGCAAGTGCTAGTGCAGGGAATAGTTTGAGTCGCGGTTACCGAAGCTGGTGAAAGCACGTGTGTGTGTGTGTGTGTGTGTGTGTGTGTGTGTGTGTGTGTGTGTGTGTGTGTGTGTGTGCAAAGAAGCAGACATGCACAGGTTAGAGGGGCGTAGACAGTTTCTGTGGTAATGCAAGTATGCATGTTACCAGCAGTGGGTGAGGCTAGGGCTTTACTACAAAACGCTCCCATAACATGAATCCCAGATGAAGTGATGCTACTGAATAATATCATCCTGTACCAAGTGGTTCATAAACATTTTTTAAACCACAGCCTAAATAAATGTAGTATTTACTACTGTGACATTACCTTGGGGTAACGTGTTGCATCCATATACTTTAATGGGGCACTTTTGTGCAGGCATGGTGGTGCACTCATTAAAGTCTTTGCATGCAACACACGTTTTTACTACACTAATGCCACTATGGTTAACCATTGATGTTCTTCCACAGTGATGTCAGTGTATGGAAGTCGTATTTGTATTTCTCTTGTCAAAATGCAACAAGAAAATATTCCCTAATGATTAAAGGTACTGTTTGGCAATTTTTGTACCACATGCTGTGGTGCAAAGGTAGATTTGAAAATACTGGAAAACCACTTTAAAAAATGCTTGTCTTCTGTTTTATCATACATTTTAAGCACATTCTATAATTTATATTGATATCTCCACCATGATTTGCTTCATATTGGGGGAAAAATAGTGTTAAAATGTAGAGTCAATGAATTCTAAAACCAGCAAATCAGCAAAAAAAAAATTTAGCCAGAGGACAGACGTCTCTTTGAGGGATTTTTTTCTCTTTCCAACTGCTGCTCATTCTTTCCAGTGACATAATAATGTTATTTGGGGGGGCCACAGAGAAATCACAGTTACCCTCCGGTTAGGTTTAAGCTTAGCATAACATCAGCTCTGTGGCACAGAGGAATGAAACCCTGACTCCATCCCAGAAGACTCAGGTTGAATAGTAGGAGCAATGGAGGGCTGCAAGTGAAGCAATCATTGCCAACTTATTCATCTCAGTTAAGGGAGATGGCATGGTCTTCTACTCCAGCCCAGGGAAGGGAGGTGGCATGGTCTTCTGTTCCATTCCAGGGATAGGAGGTGGCATGGTCTTCTGTTCCATCCCAGGGAAGGGAGATGGCATGATCTTCTACTCCAGCCCAGGGAAGGGAGGTGGCATGGTCTTCTGTTCCATTCCAGGGATAGGAGGTGGCATGGTCTTCTGTTCCATCCCAGGGAAGGGAGATGGCATGGTCTTCTGTTCCATTCCAGGGATAGGAGGTGGCATGGTCTTCTGTTCCATCCCAGAGAAGGGAGATGGCATGGTCTTCTGTTCCATACCAGGGAAGGGAGATGGCATGGTCTTCCATTCCATCCCAGGGAAGGGAGATGGCATGGTTTTCTGTTCCATCCCAGGAAAAGGAGATGGCATAGTCTTCTGTTCCATCCCAGTGAAGGGGGATGACATTGTCTTCTGTTAAATCCCAGGGAAGGGAGGTGGCATGGTCTTGTTCCATCCCAGGAAATGTAGATGGTATAGTCTTCTGTTCCATCCCAGGAAAGGAAAGGGAGGTAGTATGATGTTCTGCTCCATCCCAGGAAAGGTAAATGGCATGGTCTTCTGTTCCATCCCAGGGAAGGGAGGTGGCATGGTCTTCTGTTCCATCCCAGGGAATGGAGATAGTATGGTCTTCTATTTCATCCCAGAGAAGGAAGATAGCATGGTCTTTTATGGCTTGCTAAGGTACCCTGCATGATTTCAGTTAGGATATGACACCCTGTACAATGGTCAAACATGCAGTCCTTACCAAGCAGCTCATACTGCTGAAGCTCAAATTGTTACATGCATGGAATCATGGTATGCATTAAAGGGCTGATGTTACAAGGTGTATGTGTCAGCTGCCACAGGAAATGGAGGTAGAGCTTCAAATTCGAAACATTTTGATGGCTGCCTGAATCTCAGACTCTGATGACTGACATTCATTTATGATGAATGGTTCGGCTGCTTGAATTACTGGAGGGCTAATGATGACCACTCAGATTATTAACAGTTGCCAGTTGTCCCCAAGTGATACTTTAAACTTTCCAATCAATATATTAATTTTCTTAACAATATTTCACTGAACAATCCTTACTAAACAAGGTCATATCTGTGACTTGTTACAATTAAAAGGCATACAAATTTAAGTCTAGAAAATGTACAAAATTGGACATCATTCAAAAAAAATCTTAAAAACAAGGTACTACACAACTGAAGTGGGTTGGTTTCAAATTGCTGATTTATGAATAGAAAAAATGTATTTATATGTTTCTGTTTTATAACTTTCTATAGTTAATGATTAAAATCAGTTTAGATGTTTTTACTGTTGAATTTATTAACTTGTTTGTTTGTGCTTCTTGGTCTTTTTCCTCTGGGTTATTTAAACTTAACCAATAGGTAGAACTGACTGTAATTGTCAGATTTTTCATATTTGTGGTGTAATTTGTCTTATCCATCACAGTTTGATAGGCCTTCTTCCTATTCCTCATAAATCTTTCACCAGGTAATTCTTATTTTACTGGTATTAATGGCCTGTACTATCACTCTTGCATGATCAGCTAACCCCCCTGTTGTATTTTTGATCACTATTTTCTACTCAGTGCAGCTATTTATGGTCCACGTTCTACTCATAAGCCTTCTAAATACATAAATACTTTTCTTAATTGCCATTGTATATATTATTTTATAAACATAACACTAATACTTAATTTAGTTTGATCCTTCTTTATACAAACGTTATGCCTTTCTACTGGTTTCAGATAAATTCCTTAAGTCAATACCAGAACTATCCCTTCTCAAATAGGCTCCTCTTTTATACATCTTTCACCTAAACCTCAGAAGTATCTGGAATAGAATTACTGAATTTCATGCATGGCTAACCTTGCACTTCCCAGATATAGTCATTCTCAAAGAAACTTGTCTAAATCCAGAAATATAAGATGAAGAAATTCTGCCACCATGCTATAACATATGAAGAGTAGAAGGAAAAAAAAGAGCAAGAGAAGTTGGTATTATTTATAAAAAACGAACTCTGGGTAACTAAATCTTTGTATCCCACCACAATTTAATAATACTGAAATCCTTATCACTTTTCTCCATCTAAACTACACAAGTCTCTATACATAAAATGCATTTATATTCTCACAAGTAAAAACATTTGTACAGCAGAATAATTTCTCAACTGAGTATCATCAAACCTCCCACAAGAAAAAAAAAAGTACTAGGAGACATGAACATTAGCTGTCTCTCAGCATCCTAAAGCAGCCCTACTGACTCTATAAACTTATATGGCCTCTCTCTCAATTGATCAATAACTTCACTCATTTTAATGAAAATAACACTAACATCACAATTGTAGAGTGGGCCTTAGTCTCGGCACCAAATAATTTCACATCCTCTGAAACCTTGGCAGAATCTTAGTAATCACCTAGTTATATTCAGTAGTAGACAACAAACTACTGTACATAGTCAACAATATAGAAAACAAGTCCACAGCTTATTCCACTTTAATGCAAACACCCTAGACTCTAACCTAAAGCAAGTAAATTGGAATAACGTCAAATATCTTCCCTTAGGCAATGCTATAGGTGAGTTCAATAATACCTTCCTAATTATCATAAATGAACATGCCCCACTAAGAAAAAAATGTGATAAAGCCAACCCTGCCCCCCCTCCCCGTTATCCAAAAACACTAAATTAAAAATGAAGAGAGAGAGACAAAGCCTGGAAACCTTGGTCCATAAACAGAACCCCAAATAACTATCAGACTTAGAAACCTTGCCAAATTTTGTATAAGAGCTGATAAAAAACATCAGCTCATACCAACCCAAAAGCATTCTGCTCCTCTATAGATTTGATACTAAACCCTGGATGCTGTATACAATCTATCTCCACTACAAGCAATGCTAATCACTCAACAAACATCCCTAGTCTATTTAACACTTACTTCATAAATGCAGTCTCCATCTTACTCATCGCAATTTGCCGACGTCCCTCATACCTTCTCCTTTCAACCAACTCCTGTGACAAACATTAAGAGGCTTCTGCTAAAGGTAAAGCTCACCTCTCTACCACAGGACAATATACTTTCTAAATATATTAAAATAACTGCCAAAGCAATAGCCCTCTCAGTATCCATCTTAATAAACCTCTTTATCAGAGATTCCTATGTCCCCTTACTGTTAAAGAAATGCTGCACATAACCCCTCCACAAAGGTGGCAACTCTACAGACATCACCAACTATAGACCTACTGCTATAATACCCCTCTATCTAAAATCGTAGAAACATGTTCAAACTCTGCTACTCACACAAATCACATAATTTTCCCTACTGTCATCTACTCAACACAGTTTCTGGCCTTACTGTAGTGCCGCCACTGCTCTACTCAAGTTTATTAATACGTTTAATGTAAGTAGAACTGAAGACAACCTTGTATTAGTCCTCCTCCTTGACATGTCGAAGACCTTTGGCACAGTCTCCCATCCCATTCTACTGCAAACACTCTCGTTTCTCGGGCTCTACACCCATTGCACTGAAAAGGTTGCACAGTTGTCTTTCTGAAAGTTATGGGCAGAATGAGCTCTCCTCCTCTCCTCATTCCTACCCGTAACAGTCAGAGTCTCTCAAGTTTCTGTTCTTGGCCGCTTTTTCTTTAGCATCTTTAACATCATTAATGACCTCTCTAAAATAACTGAGAATCCCTCTTTAATACAATATATAGATAACTCTTATCATCTGCTCAGCTAAAAGCCTAGATAATTTACATGTAACTCAAGACTCCTTCACTATAGTGGAAAACTGTCTAACAAAATCTCAATTATTTCTCATGCCCCCAAAAATGAAAGCTTAATCTTTTCACTTCTAAATAGCTAAACACACAAAAAATATTTTCTTCATTATCTCCAGAAACAACTCAACCATTGAAATTTTCCCACACACTAAACTGATAGGTGTATACATTGATGAACATTGAAAATTCTATTATCGTATGCAGTACTCACTCAAAAAAAAAACATCAAAGGTTAGGCTTCAACCTTTCCTGACCAATTCTGCAAAGAAGCATATCGTCACTTGTTTTCTCATGCCTACCTTCTTCTACTCAACACCAATATTTACCAACACACAATCTAAACTGCTAAACAAGTTAAACCAATATTACAACAAAATTGCTAAATTTGCTCAAACCACTCCTATAGCAGTCATCACTGCACAGTACTTAAAAAAATAAACTGGCTTGAACTTTTCCCCACAATCTTATAAACTCTCAACTCATAACTCATTGTCTCATCTATAAACCAGAAAAATGTCCAACCCTTGTCAACCTCAATCAACTATATACCCTGAGAAGGCATCTTTGATCTACTGATAAACTTCATCTGCTAGTTGCCAAATCTAACAAATCTAACAGTTCAGCAGGTGACTCTCTCTTCTCATTCCACATTTCCAAAATCTGGAATGACATACTCTTCTTCAAAACAAACTGAAATCCTACTTAGTTAATGAATGGATATGTCAGTGCTCCTCGCTTGAATAGCGCACAATGTGAGAAGGGAAAACATAAAACATAATCTTAATCACCGACTCCTTTACCATTCTTTGTCCATCTGCCAAAACAGCTATGGTATTATAGTAAAAGATATGACATTTCCCTCCTTCACTCCCTTCTAACATTACCATTGCAGCTTCTCTTCTACCCCACCGAAAATACCTTTCTCTTTCATCACATCAAGAATCTTACTTTCTCCATGGCAACTACTAAACGTTTCTATGATTGTTCTGCAATAAACATCATTTATTTTCTTTTATTCTTTTTTCTCTACACAATCTCTCACTCTCTCTTTCTTCTCTTAATCTCTTCTGTCTAACTCTATACATTATTTCCTCCTTTTTTTAACTCAAATAAGTCTTTGCTTCCTATTTTACATAACTCCTACCTATAATCACTTGAATTTTTGCTAAAATGTTTTCTGTTAACTATATTTTTGTTTAATTAATTTATTGCTGTATAATATAATTTCTATCAATATTTTACTATGCATTATCTCTGAAATACTCACTGTTAACTATGTTAATAATTATTGTTAATTCAAATGTCCAAAATTTTCAAAAAGGGGTTATTTTTGTGCCCAATCAGACAATTGTATAAACAAAGACTATATATATATATATATATATATATATATATACACACATATATATATATATATATATATATATATATATATATATGAACTGGAATTCCATACTAGTTTTAATGGTTGTCACAGGATTAGATTTCTATATTCATTCTTTTTAACTTTTAATATTGCCTTTTATCTTCTCAGTCCTCTCTTCTCATTGCTTTATCTGTATTTGCTATTTCATAACTTAGCTCTACCAGCTTAACATTCTTGTAGGTTTAAACCTTCCTGATGGACTTTTAGTTTTCTCCCAAATGAAACTGGAGTTAGCTGATTAAAAAAACCACCTGGCTTGTCTCATTTGTTTTGATATTCTCATTCAAAAATGAGGGGCAGGATTCACAAAGCCTCCGTGTAAGAGTTACAAGGCTTACACGGAGGCTGCAGTTAAACGGTGTGACGTCAGCATGCCATGCATATTCATGAGGGCATGCTGACTCACACCCAAGGCTAACACGGTCCATGTAAGAAAGTAGGGGGTGTGTCCGTAGGGCGAGCCCTGCAAACGGACACGCCCCCAGAAGAGTAACAGTCCCGAAAGTAAACCCCCACGACAGAGTCCGCGTAAATGTCAATAAACACAACACAACACATGCCCCCACAGACTATAAACATAAAATGCAAAAATTAACATGTTATATATTTTTTTATAAGTTTTAAAGATGTTTGCCCGTGAGTGCGCTCGTTTGCGCGGGCGTGCCCGTCGCTAAGCCACAGTTAGCAGTCAGTGGAAAAGCATATAAGATCTAAATATGCAAAGTAAGCCAAGAAGCAATAGCGTAGCGGTAGAGATGTCGGCTGAAGAGGAGTCAGTCATGGTTCGAGCCCCCACAACATCAATTTTTATTCCTAGTGAAATAAGCACGAAACAATTCCCTGACATATATGTACATGTATAAAATTATTTTTATGTAAAATGTAATGAAATTGGCCATGTATTATGAAGAAATGTGTAAAAAAAAATAAAAACAAATGTCAGAAGTGCCCACGGCTGAGCTACACTCTAACAAGCTGAGTATATCTGCCCGTAGGTGAGCAGTGGTTTAACAGGTGTAAAATGAGTGCCTGTAGGTGAGCAGTGGTTTAACAGGTGTAAAATGAGTGCCGGAAGTTGAGCAGAGTTCTAACACACTGAAACTGTGTGCCTGTAGCTGAGCTGAGCGTAATATGCATGCTGACAGCCAAGCGACGCGTAAACCAGCGTGACCCATTTGCGCGGAGCTGCGCACCCCGCCAACAAGCTAACTGACGGGCAACATTGAGCAAGCTGTATCAAAACTGCCTTTACACAGACACACCTTCTAGCCTGTGTAGACAGTCATAAAATATAAAAAGCAATGGCCAGGCTCGAACAGGATACCATACACTATAGTCAAAGTAATGAACCACTAAGCCATGACAGTTGCTCTTAGAAATGCAGTAATAGCATATATATAGGAATGAATGGAAAGAGAAGCATGACAAAGCAGGTTTTGTGAAGCTGAAACATTTCCAAAATGGCCAATCACAGATAAGTGCGGGAAAAACAGCATATATAAGCCCCATAGGCGGGAATACACAGCATAACTGATTGTGGAACCGATTTGCAGTCAGGATGGCAGGTGTAGGAGAGGGTAGTTGCTTCCGAGCACAGAGGTGGGGCGTTGAGGAGTCCAAACATATGGTTTGGCTCCTCGTCCATGATCATGAGGCCCAACTCATGCCGGGCCAGGTCCTGTGGGGAGCATACAAGGCTGAGGCATGGGACCGGTTGGCATATGATCTCACCAGAGCCACAGGAATACCAAGGACTGGTGAACAGGTCTGTCACCACCATGCGGACCTGAAGCGACGGAAGCAGGACCAACTGAACCATTGGATACAGGAGGCCCGACAAATGCCCAACACCCCACTACTGAGTAAGTTACATGTAAATATTTATGTAGAAAGTTAACCTAGCTGATATTATGGAGATGTGTATTCCAATATTACTTCATTTATATTGCAGCTGCAGGTGTCCGTTCCGCGAATCATCAAGCCTATGCCGATAGGCTTGTGAGGTTGCACCACCAGGCAGGTTAGTAATTCTCTCCCTGTAACTGTTAAAAAATATAAGTATGACAGCTTGCAAAAGAGTGCAGTGTAGTCACCTATTAATATAAAGTGCAAGTAAACAGTGTAAGAGATATTCTGCTATGTGTGATTACATAAGTGTGATGCAGCCTGTAATCCAAAAATAAAAATGAAACAAGTCTGAAATAAAGATGTTCCACCTGTAATATAATAGTACATAACCTGCAGCAGGCTGAAAATTACAGCTACACAAGCTGAGTAAAACACGTGTGTGAAATATATCCCCGTTTAAATTCTGAAACATGACACAAGTGAGACTGTTGGAAAGGATTGTTATAACCAAGTAAAACATGTCAATAAAGCCTAGAATTAAGTACCATCCTGAATTGTAAAAATAAAACAAGTGAGAGTGTGAGAAAGAGGTATGAATCCACCAATAAAGTTGTAATAACTCCTGAATAAAGTATACTGCAGTCAGTACAGAATGAAATGAATGTGACAGGCACAACCAAACAGCGAAATGTGTGGAATAAAGTATTGAAGCTGGAATGTATGTCCCACAATTTGGTTATGTTGCTCTCAGTTTGCAATATGCAGATAGTATGGTTGCATGAAATACCAAACATCCACAGTTGTCTAGATCCATATAAAGCAAATGTAGCAGGATGCTGTAGCTGAACAGAGCCAGATATGAATGTGTATGAATAAAAATGGAATATATATTGATGTAGCAGTAACATTCCTATCACCAACATGCATAAGTTTACACATAGGAAACTGTAGTCAGACCTGTAGTTTGTATATATCTGCAGCTAGTAGAAATGTACAGCATATGTATAGGTATTTGAAGTTGTTAATGAAATATTTCTTCATCCTACCCTATAACCACAAATAATCCATTCCACGTGAAATGGGTATGTGTAATCACAATTAACTCCCCTGGACAATTGTCCTGTTGGTTCATACATATTTGCATGTACGTTGATGCATGTGCCCTGTTCATACATCCAAACCTGATGGCCTGTTGCCATCAATCAACCCTGCATGTTGTTGGATTGTGTATTGTTGTTCAAATTATGCATGTGTTATGCTTGCTGTTCAATGACTTGAATTTATGGGTGTTTGGTTAATGGGAATACTAATGCATGCTGTTACAACTAATTGTGAATGGTATTGCATGTTACTAATCCAAACTGTCATTAAATAATGCAAAACATAGGACGACAGGGAAGGCGGGTACCAGCGGACCCACCTCTCCCACCTCAGCTGGCGAGTGCACCTGGCAGTAGTGCCCAGGCCGGACCCTCCTCCGGTGGCCCTGTGCACCTGCGGATGGAAGCGCTGCAGGGGATGGGGCTCGGCCCTCCCTCTGCAAGCGTGGCTGGAGGAGAACATCCACTCACCCTCCATATTGTCTGGACTGTGGTGCGTAGGGAGATCAGACACGCTGTGCTTGGGCCCCTACGCCAGCTTGAGGCATGGGTGGCACAACTTGCGGGCATGCCTGCTGCCTGTCCTACACAGCCCCCAGCACAGCCCCACCCTGGGCAGTGAAGGCACAGTGGCAACTGCCCATGGGTGGGGATCTCAGTTCCACTGTTGCCATCTGTGGGCTTATGGGCTCAAGATATCCAAACATCCATCCCCGTCAATTGTGTAACCCCCCCACATGTGTCATACACCACCCCTGTATGAGTCTTGTTTGTCTTGTCTGTTAACCTCCCCTACCTACCTCCCTTATACCGACTTCCAGTACCTGAATACCACTCTCACCTGAAAAAATAAAAAGGGCACTCTGTACCCACAAAAAAATTACACCCCATACATAGCTGCCCATTTTGCACACATGTCTGCTGGACATGTAAACTGGCAATTACAATTGACTGTACAACAAATATTGTTGTCCTCACACCTCTCTCAGGGGTGGAAGGTTTCAAATTTCACACCAAATTACAAACATATGCACAGCTGTTGCTGACGAAGAAATGGGCAGCTATGGGCCTTTCCTACATCCCTCCTGCAAAACCCGAGCTTGTTTTCCTACTGTCCTACCCTCTTTGTGCCCCCTTTTTCACCACTTTCCTATCTCCACATTTTCTTTTCTTTAAAAGAAAATAGTGCGGGTGTGCGTGAGAGTAAGCACTTTTAAGCAGTAGTAAGCAGGAGTGCGCTTCTGTGCGCTTAGCTAAGCGTGTGTGGGCGAAGCTAAGCGGCAGTGCGCATGCGTTACCACCGCACAAACCAGCACTAACCCGCTTACAACTGCTTAAAAGTGCCTTAGTCACTCTGAATGACAAGGCCTGTAGTTTTCTCAGCAGCAAAATAAAATACCTCCGTCAGTCTCGAACCCAGGACCTTGGAAACACTAGTCTGCATGACTTATCACTAAGCCATGACTGCTATACAAGAACATTGTGCTGAAAGAAATATATCATAAAATAGTAGGAATTAATGTAAAGGGAATATAGCAAGTCTAGTACACAAAGCATGTCATGTATATTTACTGTCAAATCTAGTGGATTTGTAAAATAGTACTGTGTGATGATAAACAGCCATGCTAGTTGGTAGCTAGTAGGTAATAATGTCACAGTAGCATCTGGCAAGCCACACACATACTCAGAGCAGGATAAACACTGCCATAGTTGAATAGTTAAGAGCCCAGACATAGCAACTGTGACTGAGTTACAGGGATGTCCCTGATGTGAAAACAAATGTCAACTGTGCCCCACTGACACCCTGTGAAATCCACTAACAGTAGGCAAAAAGGTGTAACTACACATGCAATGGTAACTATGAATTACTAAAAGTACGCACCACTTGCACTTCACAAATGGTGTAGTAATACATATGCTCGAAATAACCCACAGACACAACTGCAGAATATCAGAATATTTCATTGGAGTATCCCACTGATATGTACCATTCCATGAGGCTGATAAAAGATGCACCTGAGAGTATCTGAGGCCTGCTCAACAGCATGATCAAATACCCTTGTAAGTGTCAAGGCCCACACCATGGCCAGACCACACTGCATGCAGTAACACCCTACCACAACAAACACATAGGGAATTGCTGCCCAAACAGATATAGCAAGCATTGCAAGCTGTGAATGTAAATGGAAAATAGGAAAGCCATATCAACACATTACAGGAAAGACACCTAGCAGGCATACAAGGAGTGAATGTAAAGGCCAAATATTGAAGCCATAGCAACAGATTGCAAGAGCCACTGCTATATACCAATTACACCACAATCCCCACAGGAAAGCACACACACCCATATACATAGTATTACTAGTCATAGGTGTCAGTTTACATACACATGGAGAACAGGACACTGGAGGAAGGAATACTCATCTTACAGAACAACATGCATTGCACTCTCTACAACACAGCCTGAAATATGAGAGACATACCAACCCTTACACTCACAGAACAGTGTCCACAGCAAACCAGCATGTTCCCCACCCTGATAATCTGAAAGGGCTATGCCTACCTAACAGGCCTTTTTATAGCACTGTCCTGAAATCACAGTGGGAACTGCAATCACTACACAACAGGCTGCATGCAATTAGTAAATGCTGGCTAACAATTGGTGCAGAGGCCATCACATGGACATGTGTAGATACCTACAAAAGCATCCTGTACTCCCAGTCCACACATGCAATACTTTCATTGCACCCTCTGGAGGTAGAGACAGAGAGAGAGAGAGAAAGAGAAAGAGAAAGAAAGAGAAAGAGAAAGAGAAAGAGAAAGAGAAAGAGAAAGAAAGAAATAAAAATATTAAAAAAAACAGTAACAACAAAACAAAGAGGTTGACAGCAGGCCAAGTAACTGCAAGCCTCATAAACAGCTGCAACAAACACAGGTAATGTAAAGTACTAGTACAATAGTCTACATACTGTGAACCCTCCAGATGTGTTATTGGTCTGTATCTATGTATATGAAGATGTGCATAGGGCCGGGGACATACTGCAACTGTCACTGAAGGCTCTACATACATATGTATGTGAAGGTAGCTATGTGCACATAGCAATGTAGGTTGTAGTGCAATGTACAAGTAGGTTGTACAGTAATGGATGTTCATCAGTATGTTACTGTGTGTATACATATGTGGAACTAAAAAGGAGTGTATATATATATATATATATATATATATATATATATATATATATATATATATATATATCATGTGTATATGTATGTATATCAAGATAGAGAGGGATGTAGAAATACATAGACATATATAGTTTCACAGTGTCATAGTTTAGTACTAGGCTATCTGCAGACAGTGTACAGAATAGATTTAGAAAATTGCACCTCTGTATAGTAGTGACACAGTGAAGACCCCCTTACATAATAGCACTAGTTTACTGTGCCTCTGTCTAGTAGTGACACAGACATGACCCCTGGTGTAAACCTATGATCTCCCATCCACTCGCCAAGAATTCACATGAAGAGAGTCAGTGAGGGTCTCTGCCTAACTTGAACTAGGATCCTGTTCCACAGTATGGGAAGCCTCTGAGTTATGGATCTGTCCCTACAGCATGTCCTATTCATATTTGTGCTGAGGTTTAAATCTGTAGCTCTTGTGGTTCTGATGGATTTGAATTTTACAAGATGGAACATGTCCATCAATTCCTGATTGGACATGGCCTTGTACGTCAGGCACATATCACCTCTAAGTAGGCGGTATGCTATGGAATAGAGCTGGAGTTTCTTTAGTCTGGCAGCATATGACACTTGTTGGAGACCCTTGATCCTCCTGGTGAGGTACTTATGGGGTCCCCCTAGCTGTTGCAAGTGCCAGGTGAGGTACATACCAAATGGGGCATAGTACACAGTCATGGGCCTGATAAGGGAGGAGTATATGGGTACAATGACCTCCTTTGATCTGGATGTGAATCCCTTCATGATAAGGTGGGCAAGGTAGGAAGTCTATCCAACCACTTTGGCAATGTGGGTGTCAAATGAGAGGTCAGTATCGATTTGTGTCCCCAGGTCTCTGATTACTTTGTCTGTACTCAGTGGGTTACTGTCTATGTGATAATATGTGGGTACCTTGTCTTTCCCAAAGGGTATGACTATACATTATTTGGCATGCAGTTTAAGGCCATGACTCTGGCACCAGTTGTCGGTTTCAGTGAGGCCTTTCAGTAGGATGTATGTGTCAGCTGGTGTATCAACTATGGCACCTAGTATGCAGTCATCTTTGAACATTGTCAGCCACTACCCTCCCATGTTTGCCTCCACATCTGAGAAATAAATGCCGAACATGAGGGGTCCCAGGACAGAGCCCTGTGGGACACCACTTTTGACTGGCTCTGAGTCTGACATGGCACCAGTGATTTTGACTTTAGGGTTTTTATCTGTTAGCCGGTTTGCAACCCATCTTGTGACATATGGATTTACATTTAAGCTGTTGAGCATGTCTATGATGCCAGAGTGGGGTATTGTGTCGAAAGCTTTAGCCAAGTCCAGGTAGGCTGTATGGACTGCTGTGCCCTCGTCAATGGCTCTAGTGACTGTTTTGAAAAGGTCAACCAGGTTCAAAAGGCAGGATCTGCCCTCTACAAAGCCGAACTGGGTGGGATCAAGTGTCTGTAAGTCCCCAATGTCTCTGTGTATGAGTTCTATAATGATTCTTTCCATAGCATTGCAGACCAGGCTGGTTAAGCTTATGGGGCAGTAGTTACCAGGGTCTGTAGAGGTGCCTCCTTTGTGGAGTGGGACTACTGTTGCTGTATGCCAGTGTCCAGGTACATATGGTGTAGTAAGGCTACGGTTAAATAGCATTTTATGTGCGGGTTTAGCTCCACTTGGAGTTCACGTAGCATGCAACCTGTGATACCGTCGGGCCCCATTGATGCTGTGTTTACAGCTTTGCTGAGGGTGGTTCTCAGATGGACATCTGAGATGACAGGGTGGTTACAGTCAGCTGGGATAAGTAATTCCTCATTTGGGGGTGAGGGAGGAGAGAAATCTGCACTGAACCTGTCTGCCCGAATGTTGGCAATATCTGTGTGTTCAGTGTAGTTTTTGTCACTGTGAACTAACTCTGAACATATCTGAGGGTTTCCACCCAGGTGTCTAACATAGCAGAAGAAGGCCTTGTGGTTATCTGTAGTGTCCATAGCAATTTTCCTCTCAATGTTGGCCTTGCATGTTTGTATGAGAGAATGTAGCTTTCTACTAGTGCTGATCAGAGATGCCTTATCTTTATGGAATTCTGCTCTGTCGTGCAGTAGCTACCTTCTTTTGTTATACAATTTGTTCATGGCTGGGGTCCACCAGACAGGACGCTTGCCCTTGGTGGAGAGGGTCTTGGTTTAATTTGGGATTGCATGATCCATGCATTCTTGGAGATGTCCGTAGAAAGCATTTGTGAAGGAGTCTGCATTGTGGGATGTGGTTTCCACTGGCCCAGTGGGCTTAAAGGATACCAACTCAGTTTTAAGAAGTGTAAAGTCGGCATTTGAGAGGTTTCTCACTGTAGTCTTTTGTGTTGTGGGGGAGGTGGGATATGTATATCCAGGGTGATTAGTTTGTGGTCAGATGTGACTAATGAGGGTTATAATTCCGGTGTGTAGCACATTGTCCCCATGTTTGTGATGATCAGGTCTAGTATATTATCTCCCCTTGTGGGAGAGGTGACTAGCTGTTCCATTGCATTTGACTTAGTGAATTCCGGGAACCTTTGGGCTAGGGTGTTTGGGCTAGAATAATGCACCCAGTGTATGTTAGGGTAGTTGAAGTCTCCCAATATGATGGTGTGTCCAATGTCTTCAGGAAGGCTGACTGTGGTTCCTGAGATTGGGAGGGTGGTCTGTAACATGCTACCAGTTGTACAGCAGGTTTGCCTATGGTTATTTGCACCTGGATGGTCTCTGATGCTTCATGTGTTGCCACTAACCTGGAGGTGTGGGTATCCTTGATGAATATGGACACTCCCCCTCCCTTTTTGTTTTGGCCCGAGTTTTGGGGCCAAAAAGCATGATACGAGGTATAGCCTGGTACTGCTGGTGTGCTCTCAGGAGCCTTGAACCAGGTTTCACTTACTGCACAGACATTGAGATTGATAGAATATATACATACAGATATATGTAATACACACATACATATATAGATATATGTAGATACATATATATATATATATATATACAGACAGATCTGACTGACAACAGATTTGTCTGTATATGACTATCTCACTCTCTCTGTCCCACCCCCTCTCACTCTCACTCTCCCTCTGTCTCTCTCTCTCTCTCTCCCCCTCTCTCCCCACATCTATATGTATATATCTATATCTATATATATATATATATATATATATATATATATAAACATATATATATATATACATATATATATATATATATATATATACAAACATATATATATATATATATATATATATATATATATATATATATATATATACAGATATATACATATATATATATATATATATATATATATATATATATATATATATATATATATGGGTCTGTATGACAGTTCATATGATCGAGTGTTTATTTGTGACAGTTCATTTGATACAAGCATTTGCCCCTTCCCCAATCTTGTGTGACCCTGGAGTTAATATATAGAGTTAGGGGGCTGGCCCCATTATTGGGGGGGGGGGGCCACTTAAAATGCTTGTCGATCAAATGAACTGTCGACCAAATAAACAGTCGATCATATGAACTGTCTATATATATATATATATATATATATATATACATATATATATATATATATATATATATATATATATATATATATATATACACTGAGTGAAGCACATGTGTGCAGATGTATTGCAACAGGTGCCTGGTGACAAAGGCATAGAGTGAACACCAGTGTGGATACTGGAGTACCATACCCCATTCCAAAACACTGACACCAGTAACCACCACATATGTGCATGCCTGCCCACCACTGCATGTGTCAGGGGGGAACAGGGGCAATGAGTGTACAATAGGCTCTCCATTGATATACACAGTGGCACACTAGCCCTGTAATACCTGTACATGGAATGTGTCAGCAGACATGGTGTGTCAGCTATGGACATGTAGGTCACTGTACCCCTCTACACCCCACAATGTCCTACAGGGTATGTACCTCCCATGACAGCTACAGATATGGAGAAGGACACAGACATACGCAAGTAACTGTGTCAATGCACTCAAACACATTACCTATGCAGAGTGACTGACAAGACCACAGAGTGCACACAGACTACCTACATAAAGGTTACCACTGCTGGATATACATAGTTCGGTCACACCCATGACAGTTGCCCAACAACCATGGTAACACCTCCAACATCCACAACACAAATTACCTATGTTTGTCGTCCTTGTCACTGCAGTATAGAGCACATGGTGGAGGTACAGGTCCCTACCCACAGATACAACATACCCTGGAGTAAACCACACAGAATTAAGAAGCAAGGCTCCCCATGAGTAGATGTCAGACATACCCCTGCTGAATGTTATGCAGATAGGTAATATGCCATATGAGTCACCCTGTGTAACTGTTTGTAAGGAGCAGGTACAATCATAACACATGTGTCACAAGGGGCAGGGTAGCATAACAGTATGCTGCTGTAGGCCCAGGGCCAAAAGCATACTACCTACCTAAGACACAATGCACACCCATGAACACATTGCAAACCAAATATGTGAGGTGGAATGAGTGTGCCAGTGACTGGGTGCATGTTATGTACTGGTGTGATTGCTCACCATGACTGTCTGTCTGTCATGGTAGTGTGTGTCCTTGGTGTGAGGCCAGAGACAGATGTGTGAGGTATTGCGATCAACACATACTACATTGCCATATGTTGTGCTGTGTTACCCTGTATGTCACTGTGGTGTAGGTAGGGTTATGGCAAGTAAGAGTAGTGTGCATTACCAGTGAAATATGTAATGTGCATTGCATGCAGTGCATGGGTTGATAATGTTCCCCATACAGTACCTTGATACAAACCCCCAGTGTGAGGTTGTGCATTGGACCTAAACCAGTGTGCTGACTGCTGCAGTATACTAGTCTGTCGTATGGAGTGTGCCAGGTACTGTTGCACAGTTGTCAGATGAGCACTGATATCTGGTCATTTACATGTGTATCCCCCAATAGACAGACAGATGCTATATATGGTGGTTAAGTTATATCACTACAGTCAAATATGTGTATTATGTGTGCCATAGTTTGCTGACAGATATTGCTGACATATTTTCCTTTTCCTTTTCAGGGCTATGGTTCACCAGCAAAACCCTGTGTACTCTGCTGCGGAGGAGGAAGAGATACACCAGAGCCTGGTGTGGGATTTCGCAATACTCTTTTCCAGCAGCAGCCAGAACCAGCAGGAGAGGGCTGCACTGTGGCAAGACCTGGTCCGTCGGGTAAATGACATAGGCACACATAACTGGACATATGAGCAGGTACGCCATCACTGCAGTGACTTAATTAGAAATGTCCGTCAGCTTGCGTCGCATATCCACAGGCAGCAGCTTGCCACAGGTGGTGGGGTGGCTAGACATCCCCCCTCACCAGACTGGTGGGACTACTCCTAAGTGTTGTGGCTCCAGCCCAACAGCAACAGCAGCAGCATACATGTGTAATGATGGAGGCTGGACCCACCCAGCAGCAGGACACAGAGAGTGCAGGTAACATGCCATGTGTATAGTTGACCGTTCTGTACACTGTTAGGTTATGCATGTGTGAGGTGTGTCCTCGGTTTGTAACTGTAAACTTGGTAATTATTGTGCAAGAGTGATATTCGCAATATCAGCAGTATACCTGTGGACGCTAACTGTTGCACTACTGAACTGTATCATACTCACAGTATCAATGGTACAGTTGTGCCCACTGACAATAAATGTCTCATTTCTGCAGGTCCCTCTGGTGTAACAGCAAGGCAGCCTATCCATGCTGGTGAGTGTGTAATAACATTACCTTCAATACTCTTGATACTAATAGTAATAATAGGCTGAAGCAGTAGTGCTATGTGTTTGATTGCAGGTGTGTTTGTGTCTGTGTGTTGATATCTCATATACTGGGGAGTGTGCATGTGTGCATGTGTGCATGTGTGCATGTGCCCATGTGCCCATGTGTGCATCTGTGCGTGTGTGCATGTGCCCATGTGTGCATGTGTGCATGTGCCCATGTGTGCATGTGTGCATGTGCCCATGTGTGCATGTGTGCATGTGTGCATGTGCCCATGTGTGCATGTGTGCATGTGTGCATGTGCCCATGTGTGCATGTGCCCATGTGTGCATGTGTGCATGTGCCCATCTGTGCATGTGTGCATGTGCCCATGTGCCCATGTGTGCATGTGTGCATATGTGCATGTGTGCATGTGTGTATCAGTGGTGACATTGTGTACACATTGTAAACTGTGTTTCCTGTCTTACTCCCACAGGTTCTGGTGCTGCTCTGGTGTTGTGCAGCAGGGAACCTTAATCAGCTGCTGTGGATAGTGATAATTATGATACCTGTGTAATGGCACAGGGAGGTGTGCCAGGGTCCATCATTGGTCAGCCAATTGACAGTACACAGCTGTCGACCCCATCAATGCGCACAGTCATCCTGCCAATACATCCTTTGTCACCAATGTCCCTAGGTGATGGACAGGATACAGTGGGCATTGACCAGGGTAATGTGGTATTGGTGGCACATCCATCCCCACACAGCAGCCATGGCCAGGGTCCTGACATGGTACCACACAGGCAGACGTCCAGGGGTTCTCGTGGGAGCATCCATGGGCGTACCGCCCCTGTCAGATGTGCCCACAGAGGTCTTTCAACCTCAGCTATGTTTTGGGCTGTAATGCAGGCACAGTCACATATGGAACAGTACACCAGACAGGGTCTGAGGGAGTTGAGAGCATGTCGCACAGCTATGAGTGACAGTATGCGTGATGTTGCGGCTGCCATCCGTAACTTCATCGAGGTCATTGACAGACGTTGGGGGGACAATTAGATCTGTTCCACAACTTCATGTCCATGAGCCAGGGCAATGGTGGATGGTTGAGACGTCGAAGTGGCCATATGCCAGCAACAGCAGCAGCTGGCAGCCGTCACAGACGACAACAGGCCCGCGGCCGCTCACATAGTGCCAGCAGCAGCCCCAGAAATGCTTGGTCTGTGCTGTCATCAGACCGCCCCAGAAGACCATGTGCACGTGGCTCTGGACAGTCCCAACAGGGACCTGTCTCCAGTCACCAACCACCTGCTTCTGATGACAGTACCCAGTCTGGCTTAGTACCTGATATGGTCCGTAGCACCCCTGCCAGGCACAGGTACCGTGTCCATGGCCACAGACAGTAATCTGTATGACCTGGCAGGTACAGTCTGTGGCTGTCCACAAACACCTGTATATGGCAGCCATGAGGTGGGACTGTGTGCATGCATACACACATGCAAATTGATAACACCTAGGGCTACCGCGTACACGCACACACTGCATCAACATTGCCCCATCTTCTACTGCTGTCCCTCACCAACACACACGCACAGACATGTCAATTGGTTGTATCAATGGCAGACTCAGGCATACCAAGTACACACCCTGTGCATATGATGAAACTGTGCCACCTCCTGCAATCTGTAACATCGGTGCAGGAACAGGTTAACATGGTGCTGATGCACAGGGTGACTACATAGAAGTGTTGTAATAGTATAATGTTGACAACAGTACAGTGTAATGATATCATTGTGGGTATATCCCAGCATGCCTTATGCAGTTACAGTATGAATGTCATTGTATTGTTTTGTACACCCATAGTAATTACCATAGTGTACTGTCTGCACATCTTTGCATACTGGTGGTGAGGCTGTCAAGAGATGGCCACCTACACAGATAGCACAGGGGATACGAAAATGTACATATTGATACTCAGTGATGGTCATGTCAACTGCGAGTTGCATGCTGTCCACACTCGACTCTGCAATGAGGATGTTTGAGGATGTTGATATCTGTGCAGTAATACACAACAGGTTCAAGACTCACAAGAGCACACTAGCGCTGCAATGTCACACCTCATACCATGCATGACAGCACCAAAACACAGAACTAACTATGACAGGAGGGAGAGTCTCCATACATGTCAAGGATACTGTGGTGCCAGGACAGGTAGCATACATCATACTAAGTCTGGAACTGCTGAGTGAGGGCTCAGTGTCTGTTATTTGAAATGTGTATTATTACAGGTATGAGCACTTGGGTATCAGGCCAGTTATTCAACATTACGAAGGTACATGGTCTATACACTTGTGGGGGGTGGGGCTGGACCCAGCCCATCTGACCTGTGAATGTCTGGGTACAGGCTTATAGTGCCTGCATATATGCACTGTTACCTACTGGAAGTCGTACACCTTGTTTGTTGTAGCATAGTCTACATACAGGCCTGCTGACTGTAGCTTTGTTTGTATGCATGTTTGTTTGTTATGTTCCTGAAACACTGATTCCACCTGCAGTGCAGATTTACAGTGCTGCTGTGGATCCCTAGTGACATCTGTATTGCTTATTGTACTGATGTCCATGTCTCACTTGACAGAATGTCACTATTTGTCCTGTTTGCATGTAGGTTGCCTGTAACACATTGCATATGACTTACCTCGCATTTGCTCAAGACAACATTCATATATGCCAGTACTAACAAATCAGGAGCACTACACCCTCACATACTCACCTTGAGTACCTTGTTCCCCATTGGCCATATGTGTCGTTACTTAGTATGGGATTCACAATGCTATGGTAGCATGTGCAAAGATCACCTGTCAATCTACTCTCTGGTCCAGTTGGTGAATCTGTGAGTCATGTGGCAATGTTACAGCTGCCTCATGTACACAGACAACCCTCTCCCCTTCCCATACACTTACAACACATGTGAGAGATGCAACCACATAGCCAAACTGGGGCTAAGCTCTCTTAACTCAGTACTGGCATACCCTGTCAGGTGGAGTGGGATACTACAGTGAATACAGTACCAGTCTCACATAGACCTGCCACGACCACAATCCAAACACAGAAACACACAGGTACATTCTTGGACTCTCAGAATAGCATCCTGCCTGAGCAGCTGACACCTGCAAAGCAGACACACAAGCAAATGTTAAGCCAGAGCAGAGCACGTGCAACACATAGCTCACAAAGCCTGTGTGCCAAACAGTCACAGGCCATACGGCTTGACAACACGCCTGCTACAGTTGTATGAGGTACCTCTATCGTCAGGTACACTGAGGTCCTGCTCACCAGGCTGAACAAGGTGAAGGTCATGCTGAGATGCCCATCGGGCACTATGATCCACCACATAACACAAGCATACAGGTCACTCCAAGGCATGTAGAAATATGACTCAGTCATTGTCTGTGCCAGTGTGTATGACTTGTGATGCACCTCCCTGGACTACATGTTAGGGGACATAGAGGGGTTCTCTGAGCTTGTGGCACAGGCTGGTATGACCCTGACCTTGAGTAGCATCTTACCCTCACCAAGAATGCTGCCACATTATGTAGACAGGATGATCAGTTTCTACAATTACCATATGTTTTGGTGACATTCAAAGGGGATCCAATGCCTGTCAGCGTGGGATTACATGCTGGACAAGCCACATTGCTTTGCTAGGGACAGCTTGCACCTGTCACCCATGGGCCATTGTATATTGGCAGAGGCTGTTGCTACACACATAGTGCCTTTGTATGCAAGGCTGACATTACATAGCCACCTACACAGGTATCACATGGGATAGGACGCTAATAGTAATGCTACTCAACAGCAGCAGTGTAAACCTCAAGATACATGCAGTGGAAACTGTCCTTAGCATGGGGTACAGCAATATCCGTGCAGTAACAAACTCCTGGTACAAGGCTCCCAGGTGCACACCATCACTGCCAGGTCATACCTCATACCATGCTTGTTGTCTCCTACACATGCACCAAACCAGAACAGGGGGGATGTATCCAAAGGCACCTCAGATACACACACCCCCAAGTTGGCGGCACAGCACAAAGCATCAGAGCCTATCCATGTGCAACTAACAGTGGGTTAGACTGCCTTCAGGTTCATAGCCTGGCACACACCACCCTCCCATACCCAGGAAACCCACTTGGCCTTCCTGACAACACTGGGAATATGACAGTCTCTACAAACACCATTATATGGGTGGACTGCAACTACCCAAACATAGAGTGTGAGCATTACTCTAGCTCCAAGACCCTATCTGAAGGGTTCTTAGCATTCATTCCCTGCATTGCTATGGAACAACTTGTTACCACTCCCACAAGGGGTGACAACATGCTGCACCTGTTCATCACCAACATGTGGACTATATGCTCCAGACCAGTCATGTATCCCTCACTGGTGGGATGACACCATCTACAACTCACACTGTATATTCACATACCACATGCAGCCCCTGCACAGAACACCACAGTCATACAGTTGTCTAATGCATATTCCATGTATTCACATGAGGCAGGCTTCGGACATGGGAACTATTGAAGTTCACAGGTACATATGTGTAGGTGGCACACACATACCTCATGTGTGCATTGAGATTACTGATATAATGTATGTCATGCAATATTGGGAACAACACCCCACACACATGGACAAACTGTGTGACAAAAACACACATGGTGTTTGTAGGATACAAGCCCCTACCTAACTATGTTATGTCACTTGTGAGAGATGCAGTAGCAGAGTGTGCTATTTGCATTACTGGGAGGCTTGCTTCCTCCTGCTGTACTTATAGGGTGCTGACATCATCAGTGTTTAGACAGTGGAATATGCAGCATGTGTTGTGTTGTACTAGTTGCCAAAAGGAACATTTTTCTTACACGTGGAATTGCACACACACTACTCCCCCACACACATTCACACACACACTGAGCACTTGCAGGATTCAAACCCCTACCTAACTATGTTATGACACTTGTGAAAGATACAGTAGCAAAGCGCGCTATTTGCATTATTTGGAAGATTGCTTTCTCCTGCTGTACTTATAGGGTGCTGACATCATCAGTGTTTAGACAGTGGAATATGCAGCATGTGTTGTGTTGTACTAGTTGCCAAAAGGAACATTTCTCTTACACGTGGAACTGCACACACACTACTCCCCCACACGCATTCACACACACACTGAGCACATGCAGGATCCAAACCCCTACCTAGCTATGTTATGACACTTGCGAGAGATGCAGTAGCAGAGCACACTATTTGCATTACTGTGAGGATTGCTTTCTCCTGCTGTACTTATAGGGTGCTGACATCATCAGTGTTTAGACAGTGGAATATGCAGCATGTGTTGTGTTGTACTAGTTGCCAAAAGGAACATTTCTCTTACATGTGGAATTGCACACACACTACTCCCCCACACAATGAGCACTTGCAGGATTCAAACCCCTACCTAACTATGATATGACACTTGCGAGAGACGCAGTAGCAGATTGCGCTATTTGCATTACTGGGAGGATTGCTTTCTCCTGCTGTACTTATAGGGTGCCGACATCATCAGTGTTTAGACAGTGGAATATGCAGCATGTGTTGTGTTGTACTAGTTGCCAAAAGGAACATTTCTCTTACACATGGAATTGCAAATACACTACTCCCCCACACACATTCACATACACACTGAGCACTTGCAGGATTCAAACCCCTACCTAACTATGTTATGACACTTGTGAGAGACACAGTACCAGAGCACGCTATTCAAATTACTGGGTAGAGCCTGTGCTCCTGACATATGTATAGTGTGCTGACATCATTATGTATGAAGAGGTATGTACATTTGTTACTATCCATCAGTACAGGGGAGAGCATATCTATGCATTAACTTTGCACAGGCACAGTGGCCTACTGTACTGTGGAGGCAGACGCCAAATACACTGTGGATAGCCTTCTGTATTCCCTAGGGACAACAGCCTAGTATTGCACTCTACAGTCATATGTTTACCTGTCAGATGCAAGTGTCTGTTGCTCATATACTGTTTGTGGGTCTTTATTGCCATAGCTTTCCCTATCTCTATGAACAACTTGTGTACTGTAGAAGATGTTTGCATATGAGTGGGATCCAGTACTTTACTTATATCTCTGTTGTAATTTCATTGTGTGCACTAGGCAGATTTCTGTATTGTGTGAGGTTCCTGTGTTAACACATACAAATGCCAGATATGTGTGTGCAACTGCTGAACTGTGACATGGCCAAGTGTGTGAGCATGCCCAGTTCACAGTTTCTATGGCTTCTTGACTGACACGTCTCATTTATCTAAGTGTGCGAGCATGCCCAGTGTGAACTTTCCTTATGTTGGGATCTGTGGTATACCACATTTGTGTTTGTGTGTGGACATCATCTATATTTCACATGTACATTTGAGTGTTGGACATCAGGTTGTGTTCTTACTGCCCAACTGCTTTGTGTCTGAACCTAACAGGCATTATGCTGTGCCTGCAGGGTCGCCATGGGATAGTTTGCATACAGTTGTCAACATCCTTTCCTACTGACCAAACAGTGTATTGTCGCATAGTGTACTGGTGCAGTACTTTCACTGTGGTGGACAGTATCATTGGTTTCAGTCCTATCACTGCTTGTAATATTTATAGTGAGCACACCAGACTGGTTGAGGGCCAGTTGCGCAGATATGACCATGTTGCATTTTGTTCAGATATGGACAGCATAGTACATGATTGTCCAACATTGTTAATGTATTCCACAACTTGTGTGGACAGTGACAAACAATGGCCATGTGCCCTAGTCCATTTGTAATGCTAGTCAGAGAGTGTTTGTCCTTCAACACACATTTACAGGTGTTTGCCATGACATATGTCAAGGTTAGTGTGCTGTGCCTCTGTCTACCCGTGACATACAGGTGATATCCAGGGTACACCTACCATCTCCCATCTAGTCATCATGATTCCTCTGGATGACAGTCAATGAGGGACTCCCTGGATAACCTGTACTGGGAGTTTAGTCGTGAGTGGAGTGAGCTTCTGGGTTATGGACCAATCAGTACAGCATGTCTTGTTTATGTCTGTGCTGGGGTTCAGGCCTGTCAGCTGCATAGGTCACCAGCATTCAGATTTTACATGGTGCCAAATGTCCATTGATACCAGCTTGGTCATGGCTTTATAAATCAGGCACAGTTCACCTCCAGCCAGGCGGTATGGCACTGTGTGGAGCTGCAGTTTGTTTAATCAGGTGACACATGGCATCTGTTACAGCTCTGCGATCCTCCTGGTGGGGTATTTGTGGGGTCTTTCCAGTTGATGCAGGTGTCTGCTAAGGTACATCCCTGAAGGGCCATTGTTCACAATTGTGAGGCTGCTGATGGATGACTGGAGAGGCACATTGACCTACCCTGACCTAGCTGTGCTTACCTTCATGATTAGGTGGGTATATGGTATGTTTCTGTAACCACTACAACTACGTGGTTGTCACATGCAGGATATCTATCACCTTGTGTCCCCAGGTCTCTTATTGCTCCTGATGTACTTACTGGGTTAACACCTATGTGGTAATTTCTGGCCATGTACTGTGTTTCCACAGGGGATGACTACACACTATTCTGCATTTAGCTTGTTGACATGGCTGTGGCACCACTTGTCTGTTCCTATGTGTGCCTTTTGTAGGTTGCTTGGAGGGTCCGATATGGTGGGCAGTTTGTAGTACTCTGCGAACGTGCTCAGACAGAGTCTTTCCATGTTGGCCTGTACCTATGTGACATATATAGCATACAAGAGAGGTCCCAGGACCATGCCTTGTAGGATGCCAGTTGTACCTGGTTTGCAGTCTGACATGGCTGCAGCATGTCTGACCAGGTCAGTTCTGTCCTTGAGCTGGTTTGCAACCCATCTACTTGGATAGGGGTTTATAGTTAGGCTGGTGAGCTTATCTGTACTGACCAACTAGGGTATTGTATGGAAGGGTTTAGCAAGGTCCAGATAGGCTATGTGATCCACATTCCCCACATCAATGGCCTTGGTGCACATTTCACATGAGTCAGACATGTGTAAGGGGCAGGATCTGCCCTATGACAGCCACACTGGGTAGGGTCCAATGTCTGTAGGTACCCAATCTCGTTATTCCTGGGATCCATGATCATCCTCTCCATTACTTTGCCAACCTAGATAGTCAGGGTTGAGGGGTGATAGTTTGCAGTATCCATTCAGGCACCACCTTTGTGGTGAGGACCACTGTTGCTGTACACTGCTCTTTGGGTACATATTCTGTGGTAAGACTGATAGTGCGCAGTAGTGCTATTTGGTGTTCCATTCTTCTTACAGTACTTGTTGGACACAACCCAGGACACCATCTGGTACCATTGATGCTGTGTGGTGTGCTTTGTAGATGCTGACTGTTACCTCAGCATCTGCAATGTCAGGGGGCCTGCACTCTGCTGGGATAGATATTTGGCAGTTAGGTGCTGGTGGGGAGTTTGCAAAAAATCTGTTAGGTAGGATGTTGGCAATGTGTGTGGGTTTGGTGTATTGTTTGTGATATTACAGAGCATATCTGTGGATTATCACCATGGTTCTTACCATCAGGTAGGACAGCTGTGTGATAATCCTTTGTGTTCTGCACAATTTGTATCGTCATAGGTTCATAGGTTCATACTAGGCTTTCTGCCCTGACCTTGTTTGAGCATGGACAGACTGCGTGTGAGTTTCAACACCCCTTGCAATGTGCATATTATGCCCATGTAGGGTTTACTTTACTAGATGTGACACAGGGATGGCTGCCAGTGTGCACCTACTATCTCCCATGCACTTCACCAGATTTCTCTTGTTGAGTATGAGTGTGGAGCTCAGCCTGTCATGGACTGGGATTCTGTTCCAGAGTGTAAGGAGCCTCTGGGTTATGGATCTGTCCCTCCAGCACATCCTATTTATCTATGTGTGGAGGTTCAGATATCTCACTGTGATGTCTCTGCTGGATTTGGGGTTTCTGCAGTGGAGCATGTCCATTCATTCTGGATTGGACATGGCCTTGTACATCAGGCATACATCGCCTCTGACTGGGCAGTATGCTTGTGAATTGGGCTGTGGTTACTTCAGCCAGGCTGCAGATGTCAAATGTTTGGACCCTTTATCCTGTTGGTGAAGTACATTTGGGGTCTTTCTAACTGCTGCAGGTGTAAGGTAAGGTACATCCAAACTGGGGCATTGTTGTCACGTATGGGCCTGATAAGGGAAGAGTATGGGGGCACAGTGACTTCTCTTGATCTACATGTGCATCCTTTCATATTAAGGTGGGCAATATAGCAGGTCTTCCTGGCCACCTTGGCAATGTGAGTGTCACATGATGGGTTACCATCCACTTGTGTCCCTAGGTCCCTGATTACTTCTTCCATACATAATGGATTGCCACCTATGTCATACTTTGTGTGTGCCTTGTTTGGTATTTGTTGAGACATTCATACTCTGCAGTGTCTTCAGGAAGGCTGGCTGGGGTTCCTGGGTTTGTGAGTGTGGTCTGTTTTAGGCTGCAAACAGGGACGCAGTTTGAGCCACTGTTACTTGCCCATGGATAGTCCATGCTGCTTCTTGCTGTGGTACCAACCTGGGGGTGTGGTTATCCTTGACAATTACTGATAGCCACACTCCTATTGTAGTGTGTTTCATGTTTTGGAGCTGTAGAGCATGGTATAAGGCATAACCTGGTAGTATTAGGGTGCTCTTCTGGGCCTTGACCCAGGTTTCTGTTACAGAACAGATATTACCTTCTCCATGCTGTGGTGGGTTTGGTCTGCATGCACCTTGCAGGTTACACTTCTGGCATTGGGTAGCATTACATCCAGGTTGTTATCCCTTGTGCTACCTATGGTGGTGGGTTTGTGTTTCCAGCCTTACCTATTCAAGGCACAGTGGGGGTGACAACAGCCTTTGCCAGTATCCACACAGCCAGGTGTGCTGGGTGCGTGCCATCCCTAGCAGGTGGGGCATCATGTCTTGCTCAGCATGTCATCCCAGGCTGTCAGCCATTTGTTCCCCCTTGCTAACAGCAAGACTTCAGCCAATTATTGTACTTGATCTTGTTGTCTTCATAGTGTGGCATCGTGCTTGGTGAGGGTGAGATGTTAGGCAGGGTCTTCATGTTTGCATATACTAGATGGTGTTACATTGCTTAACACATGGCAATCATGCCTCAGGTGGTGCTGCAGGGCTGCCTCTGTCGGATGCACATACTACACTCCCTGTACATGTTTGAGAGCAGGTTGTGTCATGTTAGGCGTCCCTGTTACTATATGAGTGAGTCAGAGAGGGGTATCATTCCCAGGGTTCCTACTGAGCCAGTGTATGTGCTATGCGTTGCCTCTTTGCCAAGGCCAGGGCATACTGGGCATGCCTCCTTCTGCCTACTGGGGCAGGCTCAGGTTGTTCCTCCTCCGAGTCACGCTCTGCCTGTGATGGCCTTGGCAATGCCGGGGGGCTGTTTGTCCAGGCCCTATGCTGGTCCTGCTGCAACTGTTTTTGCAGAATCATATTATGTAGCATAGCACATACCATGACAATTTGGGTACATGTAGTTGGTGAGTACTGCAAGGCTCCACCAGATGTGTCCAGGCACCAGAACCGTGACTTGAGCAGCCCAAACACACGCTCTATTACATTACGTGTTTGTGCGTGGGCCTCATTATGGCGTTCTTGTTCAGGTGTGTGTGCGTTTCTGATGGGTGTCATCAGCCATGGCTCCAGTGTATATCCAGCATCCCCCACTAGGTGACCATGTGGGATGTCCACATTGGCAAATGTCTGGTACAGCTGCGTCAAATGCCAGATATGGGAATCATGGTAGCTCCCAGGGCAGCCAGCACACACATTCATTATTATGCCCTGGGCATCACACACGACCTGGCAGTTGATGGAGGGGAAGCCCTTGCGGTTAATGTAGGCCCTACCTCACTCACCGGCTGGTGCTTTGATGCATATGTGCATGCAGTCTATTGCTCCCACTACCTCAGGATATTCCGCTATTTGATGGAAGAGACACATATTGCTGGCCAATACCTCACGGGAATTGGGGAAATATACATGCTCACCGACATGTGCTGACATGGCATCCAGGAACTGGTGCAGTACCCTGGAGGCTGATGCCTGTGATATCCCCATCATATCACCAGTTGATCTCTGGAAGGTACCTGTTGCTAATATTCTTAGGCCAACACATACCTTGGTTTCCACTGGGATGGGTTCCCCTCTGTTGGTTCTGTGTGTGAGGCATGGCCTGCACAGCTCAACAATTTGCTGCAGGAGGTCTCTGTCCACTCTATAGCGCTCCACTATCTCCAGCTCATGTAACCCCTGGTAGGTGACCCTGGGCCTGTACACTCTTCTCCATCTCCTCACTGTGGGTTGTCTGGCAGCATTTGCATTGTCACCACCCTCAGCAAGTCTCCTATGTCTCCTTATAACAGCTATGGCAGCCCCTAGCATGTTTGGTCTGAGTGCAGCTTTTTCAGTTTTCACTTCTACTAGCTTACTCCTGTCTTGCAGTGTCTCTTGAGAGAAACATACTGCAATGTTGTTTGCAGTGTTTTAAGTGCTGGGCTGGGCTAGTATTCTGCC